>NC_057863.1:521695129-522010392 GCF_019393635.1 Dromiciops gliroides | reverse complement strand
TATTGATATCTCTCTTCACATTGTTCCCTTGGTTCTACTCACTTCACCATACATCAGTTCATACAAGTCTTTCCAGGCCTTTCTGAAGTCATCCTGTTTGTCATTTCTTATAACACAATAATATTCTATCACCATCATATACCACAGCTTGTTTAGCCATTCCCCAATTGATGGGCATTCCTTTAGTTAAGATACAATTTTAACACAGTGTGACTCCTTTTTTTGTTTTCCTTATTCTTCCAGCCTGCCTCCTGACTTTGGACTTGATATTAGGGCTGGGATCTTCCACACTTCTAGAGGGAAGGTCTGGGTGGGTCCTATTGTTTTCTTGGAGTGTTGAGTGCTGTAACTGGATCTAAGGTTCAGGTTTGGGACCTGTAAGCCTTCATTACTCCCAAACTGGTCTGATCCAGAGCAAAGTGGTCTGAGCTGGTCTGAGCTCTACAAGTTCCTGGCTTGCATTTGGATCTTTGCAAAAGTATTCTGCTCCTGGACTCCACCCCTATCAGCCACCTGGGAAACTCTGTTGGTTCAGAGTTGAAGAATTGTAGGCTTCCCTTTGGTCTGCGATTCCTACTCTGGTTATTCTTCTGTAAACTAGGCTAAATGCTAAAAATGGGCCTGGGATCTGAACTATACAGCTGTTGATAGTGGTTTTTGAACTATCTCCTTTTTTAATAGAACATGCTCAAGACCTCCCTACTGCCACCATGGTCAGGTCACCTTTTCAGTCCACCCTGGATCTGTGACCTGAAACTGGGTTATAAGCTGCCAGTTCACCTGGTCCCTGTGATGACTAAAATTATGAGAGACATAGTTTCTAGGTAATTTAATCATTTTATTAATAAGACTGGTAGGTTATTAATAAAAGGATGGTCATTTTATTGTCTCTCTCAGACAAAAGACCCCTAATGGTGGTTGGGTTACAGCTTAAATGCACTTTGAAGAGAAAGTATTCCTGAGGAATGCCTAATAACCTCTGATTGGTTAACTTAATTGATAGGTGGGTTATATTAAAATGAAGGGTTAAGAACAGACCACCCCCAACCTTGGGCCAATTATTCAAAGAATGCGTATCCTCTTTCAAACAAGTGAACAGCCCCTCATCATAGGAGGAGAGGCCTTCCTAGCTAAAAAAAAAGATCTATCTTCCTAACAGGACACAATGGGCATCTCTACCCCAGACCAAATTTTTATGACTGTAACAAAAATTTAGAAGGGTCAGTTTGATTTTATCAAGACTCCTAGAGATTTATAGCCCTGACCAGGACCAAGGAGAATTGACTTTATCTGATCAAAAAGGACTTTGGTTTTTTTTAAAGGAAGGCTCTTTCAGTGACACCCATTCATTCTTCCCAGAAGTGTTCTATTATTATGGAATGGCGTGAGTCCAGATGTTCTCTCTGTAGGACCTTCAGCTCTACTCATGCCTCCTTAGACAGTATGGTTCTAGACTGGATTGACATTAGCTATGATGCGCTGGTTGCTTATGGTGGAATAATTGGCTATGAAAAAGCAGGTAAGGAAGAGAGCCATAGTTGTGTGACTTATTCAAGGCCACATAGCTGGAAGTGTTCTGTCCCCCGCTCTTTGGTGGTCTGGCAAGCCTGGGAACTTATTAGGTATCTCAGGATCCCAAGAACATTTGGGTTTCCCTAGATGCATCAGGGACTCTGACTGGCATCATGGGAATGAGATTCTACAACTCTGAAAAATTCATGCTAAAAGGCTTAATTGCTGGTGCCAGTCTCCTGATGGTTGGAAGACTTGGACTAAAGATGTTAGATAAGTCCTGCCAAGCATAACTATAAATCTGAGTCAATATTTCATGAGATTTGGAAATCTGAAAACTCCCCACTCTTGGGTGTATTATGGGAAATGAGCAGAGGACCTAAGCATTTGTACATATCCTGATATTTTTGGAGATTTTTTCTTAAGCCAAAGAAGCAGTGAACTTTGTAACCCATCAAACACTGAATCCCTTTCTAGGCAGCAATCTCATCTCATCTCATCTCATTTGAAAACTAAACCAAACTGTTATAGTGGCAACCCATTATAACATCCCATGTTGCCATTATAACAGTTTGGTTTAGTTTTCAAATTGTCTGCAGAGGTGCCATAGATTGGGTTTCAGCATCTTGTGACAGCTGAAATATTTTGTACTGGTTGTAGGAGCTGTCTGCTATATCACAAAGAGCCACATTGTGAAAGGAAGATAATGAAGAATTTGGATTTCTGTAATGTTTGGTTATCCCCAATTATACCCACTTATCTTAGAATATCAAAGTCAGGACTGGGAAAGTCAGGACTGAATTGCCAAGAGATTAGTTACAAATAATCATTTCTCACAATCCTTTTTCAGTGCCATAGTAAGGGTCTGGTGATGCTCCATGATGGGTCTGGGACCCCCTCTAGCCATTGTTCACAGCCTTTCTTTGAGCACTGGTGTGCTTTCTTGATGGCATGCTTCTGAGCTTACTGAATCTTCAGTGTCCATAAATCTCTCTGTCTGTCTCTTTATGCTAAGCTGGACTGGACAAATAATTCACTATGGTGTTTTATAGATTACCCCATCAAGATTGTCTGGTGCATTTTCTGGGATCTCTTTGGAGGAGTTTTGTGAAGGGAAGCTCCTTTGTCCTGCTTCCAACACCCTGCCATCTTGGCTCTGACCCTGAGGCTGGATTTAGAACAAGGTTTTCCTGACTTAAAGTCTAGTGACTTATCTACTGTTCTATGCATAACCAAGAGAAAAGTGTCAAATGTTTCAGGGAAATCAAGAAAGATGAGATTTGGGAGGAAGGCATTAGATTTGGCCATTAAGAGATTATTAGTAACTTTGGAGAGAGTTGCTTCAGTTGAGTAATAAGTGAATGAAGAAATAAAGTATTTATTAAGTGATTGCTATGTACAAAGCACTGTGCTAAACACTGAGGATACACTACACATAGAAAAGTAAGATAGTCCTGTCAAAAACAGAAACCTGTCCTCCACAGAAAACAGAAACAGAGTGAAGCACAGTTGTCTAGATAAGCACCCATTTTATTTCTTCTCAGTAAAATGGACATGCATGCATGGGCAATCTTTAGAGAGACCACCCCCTCCCAGATTAACTTGGGGAAAGGGGATATTTAAGCAGACAGGTCATAATTTTAGGGGGTATAGTTAAGATTTATGGCCTTGATTTTTTTTTCTGGTAAATGAGATGTTTATACAATCAGGATTCTCTCACTGATGCTGATAAGGACAAGTACAAGCACAAGCACTTGAGTTCCTCATTCCATTCAAAATCTGACAGTTCCAGCCTTAAGCATAAACAGTAAGACAAATGCAGATGAGAGTCTCTGTAGATAAGCTGATATAAACTCCAGTTCTTCAGAGGGTCTGCTCCTAGTTCCTGCAATAAAATGTTGGTATGTCATCTAAGTCCCCATATAGTCCTCTAGTTACCTGAAAAACAGGGACCCAAGCAAATTACATTATCCCTATTTTTCCTATAGTCCCTACTTTCAAAGAGTTCACATTCTAATGGGAGACAACACATTTGGAAGTTCTCATCTACAAGTTACATGGAAAGGTCGCATGGTCCCTAGAGTGCAGCAGCAAAGTAAATGGTAATGCTTCTTTAATGTCATTTCCACTGATAAAATAGAAGTTTCTCGTGTTAAACCATTTGACAGTGCCAAGGATTTTGGTGGCAAGAACTTTCCTTTCTGAGTCTTCAGTAGCTATAGCTATAGCTTCATCCCTATAGGGTTTGCTTTGCAAGATGATGGCTGAGGTCCCTGGGCACCTGCTATTCCCAGGGCTCTTGGTTCAGGATCCTGGTCCATATCCATCAGGATTTGAAGGGAGATGATGATCAAAGTGTGGTGGTTTGACTTGCCTGAGGCATGCAGGCACCTCCTATCTCTTCCTTATAATGCCTTGGTGCTTCATCTAGGCTAGATAGCTTGTTTGTGGCATTCAATTGGCATTCAGTGGGTATGTCTAAAACTTCACCACAGCGGGGGCAGCTAGGGGGTGCAGTGGATAAAGCACTGGCCCTGGATTCAGGAGGACCTGAGTCCTGCCTCAGACACTTGATACTTACTAGCTGAGTGACCCTGGGCAAGTCACTTAACCCCCATTGCCCCTCCAAAAAAAAAAAACCACCACCAAAACTTCACCACAGGAGTTGCTCTCACTAATGATGGTTGTGAATGTTGGAAATATAGAGAGGTTGGCCTAGGCAGGGAAGAGAATAGAGAAAAGAGGATGTACCAGGGGATGACATCAAGCAATGTAAGAGGAAGAGGCAGGGAAAAGAGGAAGTTTCTGGCAAATGGCATCATTTTTTTTTAATAAGATATGAAGCAAGGACCTTAACTGAGGGCGTGGGGGTTGTGGGAGATTTTAGGAGGGAAGAGAAACTTTGGAACAGCAGCTAAGATGAGTGTGACAGGGGATCATTTAGGAAGGAGTGGGAGGATTTCCCTGCTATAGTGAGGGCCCACCTGGGATTATACAATTTAAATTTGTAGTAGATCCATGAGCTTTGTAATGTGGCTTCCTTAGTCTGTTTTCAGCAGCACATGTGTAAGAGCAAAGGAGTGTGAGAGTTGGAATAACACCCTGTGCTGGGAGGAACATTTTGTGAGCTCTGGCCTGAGGACAAGCCATGTGTTCTTGGCGTCAGGAAGTGACATTTGCTTGTGGGTGTTGTTCAAAGCTACCAGCCAATTAGCTTGGAGCTGTGCGTGTGTGAATGGCCCTGTTTCTGTTTTTTTGTGGGAGGCTTCTGGGACAAAGAAAGGGGCAAGGGTCTCTCTTTTGCCCAGGTCCTCATTCTGAGTAGAGCTAAGATACTGGCTCCCTGAGGTAGATAGATGAAGGAATCTTGGCCTCTTTCTCTCTCCTCTCCAAATTCTTATGTTCCTTAATAAATACTTAAAAGTCTAAACTCTTGCTAAAGCTTATAATTTATGGCAACTGCTCATTAGATTTTTTGACAGTTTAGCTATAATTTTAGCCCCTTACAGATAACAACTTTACAGGAGGTAAATTCAGGGTTGGTTTTGATAAGACAATAGGACAAGAGACCATGGGATTTGAAAGTAAAGGACACAGGTCAGGTGGAGCCAAGATAGAAGAGTAAAAAAAGCAACAACCCAGCAAAACTCTCTCAACACTCTCTAAACAACTTGAAAATAATGCGTCAAATTGAATTCTGGAGGGGCATAGCCAAAAGAAGGTCAGGATGAGACATTTTTTCCAGGCCCAAACAACTTAGGAAGTTGGCAGATGTCTATGACACCAGGATGGGGGCTGGTCCAAAGTGCACCTGGCAACAACATCATTGGTGGACCTTGGGTACAGCAGCAGCAGCAACTTCAGAGGCTCTCAGACCAGAGACTGTAAAGGGGTCTGATGAATGGTCAGAAAGAGATTATAGGGGATCTTTTGCTGGCAATGGACACAAGATCTGGCACTGTTTGGCAATTTTAATGCTTATAATCAGTTCTAAGTCACAGTTTCAGTTCAAGGATGGAAAGGAGCATGTTGTTGGTCACAAGGGATTTGAGGCTCTGGTCACAGTTCCACAGAACTATTAGCTAAGGAACAGGTAGTAAGGGACCTTTCCTAGGTGTGTAATTTAAGATTCTAAATGTGGATTCTAATCTGTTCCCCCAGTTTTGGGGGAAACTGACTAAAATCACTGATAAAACGAGTTTAGGTTTTTAAGGGTTTATTGAAAAATAGAAAGAGAAAGATTGAGAACAGAATTCCAACAGCTTGGCATTCCTATCTTTCCTCAAATTTCCTGTGAAGTCCTCTGCCGCCACCACCACCATCAAGTCAGGAACCCAAAAGAGAGAGAGCTCTCCGCACAGGCCATCTTTCCTCCTTCCTCTCTCCTCCCAGAAAATAGGAGGCTCCTCAAGTTGATTGGCTGGTAGCCTTGATAGACAGCACCCATGAGCAAACATCACTTCCTGATGCCAAGGAAAAGCCACATGGCCTTGCTCTCTGAGGCATTTTCCTCATGGTGGAGCTTTCCTATAGTAAGTCTCCAGTAGGTGGCATCATTCCAATCATTACAGGGGCAAAGACCAGAGTGCAGACCAGGACAGCAGTGATCACACCTCCTCCCAGATCACATCACCTTGGAAACACTAAAAATTTATAGACTCCCAGAACTAGCTCTGAAAATAGCAGAGATAAAATACCTGAAGCTTGGTACACTGTGTCCTTACCCCCAGGTGAACAGAATTCAACTTTAACACAAAGTTCAAAGTCAAGAAATAAGATGGAAAAATGAACAAAGAAAAAAATTAACTGTTCATAAAAAGTTATTATAGTGACAAGGAAGATCAAGATACAAACTAATGAGACAACAATATGAAAATAGCTTCAACTAAGAAAAGAAAACTCAAAGAAAACTGCAAATTGGATAAAAGCCCAACAAGAATTTCTTGAAAAGAGACAAGAATGGTAAAAGAAAAATTGGGAAAACAAATGAGAATAATGAAAGGGAAATTAATAGCTTGGTAAAAAGAGACACCAAAAATAAGAAAATAACACTTCAAAAACCATAATTGGCCAAATGATAAAAGAGGCACAAAAATTAACTGAGGAAAAGAACTTCTTAAAAAGCATAATTGGCCAAATGGAAAAAGAGATACAAAAGCTCACTGAAGAAAACAGTTCACTGGGCAATGAAAGCTAATAACTCTATAAGATAGCAAGAAACAAAACAAAGTCAAAAGAATGAAAAAATAGAAGGAAATGGGAAATATCTCGTTTTTAAAAAACTGACCTGGAAAATGAATTGAGGAGAGATAATTTAAGAATTTTGGGGCTACCTAAAAACTGTGATAAAAAAAGAAGTTAAATATCATATTTCAAAAATTTATAAAGGAAAACTACACCAATATTTAGAACCAGAGGGTAAAATAAAAATTGAAAGAATTCACTGATCACCTTCTGAAAGGGATCCCAAAATGAAAACTCCCAGCAATATTATAGTCAAATTCCAGAACATCCAGGTCAAGGGGAATATATTATAAACAACCATTAAATATCATGGAGCTACAATTAGGATTGTACAAGATTGAGCAGCTTCCACATTAAGGAGTGAAGAGCTTGTAATAGGATATTCTGGCAAGCAAAGGAGCTAGTATTACAACCAAGAATAACCTACCTTGAAAAACAAGTATAATCCTTCAAAGGAGAAGATGGTAATTTAATTAAATAGAGCATTTTCACGCAGTCCTGATGAAAAGACAAGAGCTAAATCAAAAATCTGACATTGAAACACAAGACACAAGGGAAGTATTAAAAAGATAAATATATAAGAGAAATCATAAAGAACTTAATACGGTTAAATTGTTTATATTCTTACATGGGAAGATGATACATGTAAATCCTAAGAACCTCATTATTAGGGCAGTTAGAACAAGTCTACATAGATACAGGGCATAGGTGTGAGTCAATTAGTTTGGATGATCTAAAAAAAAAACAAACCACGAAGGGTTGAGAAAGAGGGCTGCACTGGGAGAAGAGGCAAGGGAAAAGAATAATGGAGAAAATTATCTCACATTAAAAAGGAATGTAAGGAAAAGCTTCTACAGTGGAGAGGGTAAAAGTTGAGTAAGCAATTCTTTTTTTTTTTTTTTTTTTTTTTTTTTTAGTGAGGCAATTGGGGTTAAGTGACTTGCCTAAGGTCACACAGCTAGTAAGTGTTAAGTGTCTGAGGCCAGATTTGAACTCAGGTACTCCTGACTCCAGGGCCGGTGCTCTATCCACTGCGCCACCTAGCTGCCCCTGAGTAAGCAATTCTTTAACCTCATTTTCATCAGAATTAGTTCAAAAAGGGAAGAATATAGATGGATAGATAGAATATCCACACATTCAATTGGGTATAAAAATCTATCTTGCCCAAAAAACAAGGAGGAGGAGAAGGGAATAAGAGAAGGAAGGGTGATAAAAAGGGAGGACAGATTAAGGGAAGCAATTGTCAAGCAAAACAAACTTTTGAGGAGGGACAATATAAAAGAGAGAGGATAATCAGAAGAAAATAAGGTGGAAGGAAATACACACTAATCATAACTGAATGTGAATGGGATAAATTCATTCATAAAATTGAAACAGCAGAATGGATTGAAACCAGAGTACAAGAGTATATTGTTTACAAAACAACAACAACAACAAAAACCCCAAATCATTTGAAACAGAAAGACATACACAGGGATAAATTATGGGGCTGAAG
The DNA here is from genome assembly GCF_019393635.1 of Dromiciops gliroides. NCBI lineage: Eukaryota > Metazoa > Chordata > Mammalia > Microbiotheria > Microbiotheriidae > Dromiciops > Dromiciops gliroides. The sequence goes on along the minus strand of NC_057863.1, from coordinate 522,002,141 downwards.
CAGAATATATTATGCTTCAGCTGAGGTAAAAAGGTGTGAGTAACAATTATGATCACAGACAAAGAAAAAGCAAAATTAGAACTAAATTGAAATAGAAAGCAATATACCTTTTCCTGAACTGCACACATCACCTTCAGAAAAATTGACCATGCATTAAGACATAAGAACTTCACAATTAAATGCAGAAAAGTAGAAATATTAAATTCACCCTTTTTGTTCCATTATACAATAAAAATTACACTCAATAAAGGTCATTGGAAACATAGATCAAAAATTAATTGAAAAGGAATTGAATCCTAAAGAATTAGTCGGTCAAAGAACAAATCATAGAAACGATCAATAATTTATGAAAAATAATGACAAAAATGAGAAAACATACCATAATTTGTCAGATGTAGCCAAAATAGTACTTTGGGGAAATTTTTTATCTTTAAATACTTATGTCAATTAAAAAAGAGAAAGAACAAATAAATGAATTGGTATAAAATTACTAAAAAACTAGAAAAAACAAATTTAAAATTTCCAAACACCAAAATGGAAATCCTGAAAAATTAAAGAAGAGATAAATAAAATTGAAAGTTAAAAAAAATACATTGAAGTAATAAATGCAGAATCTGATTTTCTGAAAAAAACCAATAAAATAGCTAAACTATTTGTTAATATGATTAATAGAAAAAAGAAGAAAACCAAGTTACCAGTATGAAAAATGAAGAGTGAATGTATCACCAATGAAGATAAAATTAAAGCAATTGTTAGAAGTTATTTTCCCCACTTTTTATATCCAAATAAAACTGACAATCTAATTGAAATAAATTAATATTTACAAAATGCAAACTCTTCAGATTAACAGAAGAGGAAATAAAATACTTAACCCCATGTAGGGGAAGGGGAAGAAAGCCTTAAATAAGCTCCCTAATTAAAAATCCCAAGACCAGAAGGATTCTCAAGTGAATTCTACCAAACATTTAAGGAATAGTTCATCACCATACTACAGAAACTATTAGAAAAAAATAGGTAAAGAAGGAATCCTACCAAATTCCTTCTAGAACACAAATATAATTTTGATACCTAAACCAGAAATAGCAAAAACAGGGAAAGAAAAGTGTAGGCCATTTTCCTTAATGAAAATTAATACAAAAATTAAAAAATAGAATACCAGCAAAGAAATGATAGTAATATATCACAAAGGTCATACAATATGACCAGGTAGGATTTATACTAGGAATGCAGGGCTGGTTCTATATTAGGAAAACTATCACATAATTGACCATATCAATAACAAAAACAACACAAATCATATGCAATAGATGCAGAAAAAGCCTTCAACAAAATATAACACCCATTCTTATTAAAACACTAAAAAGCATAGAAATCAATGGAGCCTTTTAAAAAATGAGAAGCGGTATCCATCCAATCCCAAGAGCAAGCATTATCTGTAATGAAGATAAACTTGAAGCCTTCCCAGTAAAATCAGGGGTGAAGCAGGGCTGTCCATTATCACCAATATTGTACTAGAAATGCTAGCTATAACAATAAGACAAGAAAAAGAAATCAAAGGAATAAGAATAGACAATGAAAAAATAAAACTATCACTCTGCAAATGATATGATGGTATGTTAGAGAATCATTTTTTTTCCTGATAAAAGTATTTTTTCCAGTTACATATAAAGATAGTTCTCAGCATTTGTTTATACAAGCTTTCCAATTTCAGATTTTTCTCCCTCCCTCCCCTCCCCTCCCTCCCCCCTCCCCTAGACAGCAGGTAATCTGATATAGGTTATATATATATATATGAAAATAACATTAAACCTATGAGAATCAATTTTTTAAAAACTGGTTGAAACAATTAACAACTTTAGCAAAGTTGTAGAATATAAAATAAACCTACATAAATCATTAGCATTTCTGTATATTTCTGTATAATGTATATTTCTACTATAAACCCACCAGGAATAGATAGAGAAATTCTATTTAAAATAACTGTAGACAATATAAAATACTTGAGAGTCTATCTGCCCAGACAAATCCAGGAATTATTAACAAAATTACAAAACACTTTTCACATAAATAAAGTCAAACCTAGACAAACAATTGGAGAAATATTAATTACTCATGGGTAAGCTGAGCAAATATAATAAAAATGACAATTTTACCTAGATTTATTTATTTATTTGGTACCAATAAAACTTCCAAAATATTATTTTATAGAGGTAGAAAAAAAATAAAATTCATCTGGAAAAACAAAAGGTCAAGAATATCAAGGGAATCAATGAAAAAACATTGAAAGAAAGTTGCCTAGCAGTACCAGATTTCAAACTGCATTAACAAGCAGTAATCATCAAAATAAAAGAAATAGAGTGGTGGTTCAGTGTATACAATACAAAGTAATAAATGACAATTGTCATTTATCTGGTGTATGATAAACTCAAAGATCCAAGTTTTGGGGGGAAAAAACTCACTTTTGACAAAGACTGCTGTTTGGCAAACACTGGCATAGAGCAATATTTCATACCATATATTTGACTGTAGGTAAAAATTGATATATGATTTAAACATAAAGGGTGATATCATAAGCAAATTAATGGAGCATGAAAATTTTTACCTGTCAGATTTATGAATAAGGGAAGAGTTTATGACCAAACAAGAGACTGAGAGGATTATGAGAAGTTTGAATGATAGTTCTAATTATATGAAATTAAAAAGGTTTTACACAAACAAACCCAATGCAGCCAAAATTAGAAAGAAAGAAGAAAACTGGGAAAGAATTTTTACATAGAAATTCTCTGATCAAAGCTTCATATCCCAAATACATAGGGAATTGAATAAAATTTATAAAAATAAAAACCATTCCCCAATTGTTAAAGTGTCAAAGGATATTGAACAGGTAGTTTTCAGAAAAAGTCATAGCCATCTATAGTTATATGAAAAAATGCTCTACATCACTATTGTTCAGATAAATGCAAACTAAAACAACTCTGAGATGCCACCTCACACCTATTGGATTGACTAACATGATAGAAAAATAAAATGATAAATGCTAGAAGGGATATTCAAAAACAGGGGTATTAATGCACTATTGTTAGAATTGTGAACTAGTAGAACCATTCTGGAGTAGAATTTGGAACTATGCCCAAAGGGATATAAAACTGTGTATATCCTTTGATTCAGCAATACCTCAACTAGGTCTGTATCCTGGGGGCAAAATGGAAGAAATAAGTAGATATGGAATGGAACATGGGTGTGGGGTAGCTAGGGTTGAAATTGACAGGAAAGAACAGATGAGGTGGGGGGGGGCTCTCCTTTGGCAATTGGGAAATAAGTATTACTAGGGTGGGGAAGCATGCTAAACCATTGGGAATGAATCTAGGCCTAGAGTACGTGGAGGGACAAAGCTCCACTGATGAAGGCAGGTGGTTAGAAGTTTCCCTCAACTACCTAGGTCACTCACCTGTGACTATCTGAGGGAGTAAGGATGGTAGAGAGATTGAGAATCAAAAGTGAAAAAATGGGCAATATCCTGATGAGAACATACTATTAGGTTACTTTAGCATAGAGGCAAGTTGTAGCTATGGTAATCATTTTTGCATCACCATTCAGTAAACAGGCTGCCCAACAGGTCTACAAATACCATGGGCCCCTTTGTATTGTAAAAGGTAAAGATTAGCTTTGTATTTTTCTTTTTTTGGTGAGGCAATTGGGGTTAAGTGACTTGCCTAGGGTCACATAGCAGCTAGTAAGTGTTAAGTGTCTGAGGCTGGATTTGAACTCAGGTCCTCCTAACTTCAGGGCTGGTGCTCTATCCACTGCGCCACCTAGCTGCCCCTAACTTTGTATTTTGAGAGGATTAATGTGTGGCCCTAGATCTCCAAAGAGGTCAGAACTGTTGACAATATCTTTCCAAGGGTATGTCCATGTTTATTCCTGTTATGTTAAAAGATATAACATTATAAGTGAAAATCCTATATTTTACCCTTCCTTTGTATTACTGTTGCTATAAAAATTCCTTTGAATTTGTCCAAACAGAGAGCTTTGTTGCTCAGTGTACCTCTCTGGCAATTGCTTATAAATTAATACTATTATCTCCAATCTTACCACACACAAAATCTCTAACAAATGCCAGCTTCCACTTGAAAATTTTTATTTATGTTGAATTCATTGGATTTACTGTTGATGTTCGAATATCTTTGCTTTAGTTCAGTACAGAATCACAAAATCATATGTGAATATTCTCCATTCTAGAGGATAACACCTTTGATGAGCATATATCTCTGGTTTGTTTCTCACTTGATGTTAATAATCAGACACTTGGGGACAGCTAGGTGGCGCAGTGGATAGAACACCAGCCCTGAAGTCAGGAGGACCTGAGTTCAAATCTGGCCTCAGACACTTAACACTTACTAGCTGTGTGACCCTGGGCAAGTCACTTAACCACAATTGCCTCACAAAAATAAATAAATAAATAAATAAATAAATAAATAAATAAATAAATAAATAAATAATCAGATACTTTAATAAACTAATCTTCATAGTTGAATCTATCAAAGAATTCTATATGACAAACTATTGATGGGAAATGCCTGTTTGGAAAGAGCTGTTGAAGTAATTTTGCTATCTCAAGTTACATGCTTTTAAAAAAAACTACAAAAATAAGCATGGGGTGATTTTGTATTTTCTGCACCTTTTAGTCAATTGTGTGATAATAAAGATGTGATCTACTACAGAATACTATTTGTAAAAGTCTCCCTTTGATATTCTATCTATTGAATTTTTCTCTATTGAAATAGTACATCATGTGTCTACTTTGCTTTTCCCATTCTCTTATGGTTACTATGAGGTCAGTGAGGACTTTAAGTCTCTCTGTGCCTACTGTTCATCTTTTTTAAACAATGATTTGCAGTCTCCAACACTGCTTCCCCCTACTCATTTTGCCACAATATATCTTAATACCAGTGCATTAGCAAGGGAATGAATCTTGGGTCTTGTTCAAGAGAGAATTAAATTCACTATTGTATCACACTGAGCTCACATTTCTCAACAATGGATATTGGCCATTTGTATTATTTAGTTATATACTAACTGGTCTTTGGCCAGTTTTAGACTGCCTCTAAGTTCAAGTTCATGATGGGAAGATTAAATCAATGAAGCAAATAATTACAGAACACCATGTTTATTGAATATAAACAATCAACATGATTATACATGTACATCTCACCAGGTCTCTCCTTACCCAGATGGATCCAGGTCTCTGTCAATAGTCTTTTGGGAATAAATAGCTCATCAGATCTAAAGAGTCATCCTCCATGATGCTAGCAGGCATTAGTGCATTTAACCCAGTCCATTCTGAGTCTCCATGATAAGAGCATGTACTTTAACACCATGTAGCCCAATCAATCCCTTAGAGTCCAAGGTCTGTGCAAAAGAAACAAATCTCTAGATAGATTCCTTCTAATTTCTTTTTTTAGGATTAGGGAAAGCTTTAAGTCTTACAAAACTCCATTCTGGCTAGAGCAAAGCATCATTTTGGTTTCAAGGGATCAAACAGCCTCTTTAGAAATGGATCCCTTTTACGAAATAAAGGCTTCTTTCCCCAAAGCATCTACACAAACTGGGGATGGGAGTTGGGGGATGATTTTTTATTATGAAAAAAGTATCAGAGTTTAGAGTTAGAGAAGGGGATTTAAAATTATATATTTATATATAGTAACTAGTTCATTATAATCAGATGAATTCACAAAAAGAAAAAAGGATACAGTGTTTTAAGAGCAGTAGGAAGAGAAATGAGATAGAAAAGACAGAAGCTATCAAAATACCAGGTTTTTAAATTTTTTTTCATCTTTCTGAATTTATTTATTTACTTATTTAAAGTTTTGAATTCCAAATTCTATCCCTCTCTCATTCCCTCCTTCCCTACCCTCCCCCTCACCAAGGTTGCAAGCAATCAGTATAGGTTTTACATGTGCAATTATGTAAAACATTACCATATTAGTCATTTTACATAAAAAGACTCAAGTAAAGAAAAAAAAAGAACCCTCAAAATAGCATGCTTCAGTCTGTGTTCAATCAATATCAGTTCTTTCTCTGGAGGTGGATAGTATACGTCATCGTTAGTCCTTTGGGATTGTCCTGGATCACTGCATTGATGAGAGTAGTTGAGTCATTCACAATTGCTCATAGAGCGATAATGCTGTCACTGTGCACAATGTTCTCCTGGTTCTGCTCACTTCAATATACTTCAGTTCATATGAGTCTTTCCAGGTTTTTCTGAAATCATCCTGCTTGTCATTTCTTATAGCACAATAATATTCCATTACAATCATATACCACAGCTTCTTCAGTCATTCCCCAGTTGATGGACATTCCTTCATTTTCCAATTCTTATCCACCACAAAGTTGCCATAAATATTTTTTGTGTATTTTTTTCCTTTTCTCTTTTTTCACAATTACTATTGTTAACTGTTTCACTTCATCCTATTCCCTTCCCCATGATATTTACTCTATTTTCTATCTTCTTTCACCCTATTCCTCCTCAAAAGGGATTTGCTTCTGACTGCCCCCTTCACCAATCTGCCCTCCCTTCTTTTACCCCTCCCTCCTTATCCCCTTCTCCTCCTACTTGCCTGCAAGGTTAGATAGATTACTCCACCCAATTGAGTGTGTATGTTATTCCCTCCCTGCCCAGTTTAGATAGATTAATCTACCTATTCCCATACTGAGCCAACTCTGATGAGATTAATGTCTTTGAACCTATTCTGATGAGTGTAAGGTTCATTTACTGCCCTGTTCCTTCCCCATCTCTTCCCCCACTCCATAAGGCCTTTCCTGTTTCTTTCATGTGGGATTTCACCCCATTCTGCCTCTCCCCTTCCACCTCCCCCATTGCATTTATCTCACCCCTAAATTTTACCCTAAAGATGTCATGGGGCAGCTCAGTGACACAGTGGACAAAGCACCCACACTGGACCCAGGAGGACCCAACCCCAAATCTAGCTTCAGACACAAGACACTCACCCACTGTGTGACCCCAGGCATGTCACCCAACTCCAACCACCCCACAAAAAAAAAGATAAACAAAAAATAAATACTTTACAGATATCATCCCTTCATAATCAATTCCCACCTGTGCCCTCTGTATAAATTTATTTCTATCATTTACCCTAATACTGAGAAAGTTCTTATGAGTTATAAGTATCATTCCCATGTAGGAATGTAAACAGTTTAACCTTTTAACATCCCTCTTAATTTCTTTTTCCTATTTACCTTTTTATGTTTCTCTATGGTCTCTATATATTTGAAAGTAAAATTTTCTATTCAGTTCAGGTCTTTTCATCATGAACACTCTTTTTCATTGAAGTCCCATTTTTCCCCTGAAAGATTATACTCAGTTTTTCTAGATAGGTGATTCTTTGTTGTAGTCCCAATTCCTTTGCCCTCTGGAATATCATATTCCATGCCCTCTGATCTTTTAGTGTAGAAGCTGCTAGATCTTGTGCTATCCTGACTGTGGCTCCACAGTATGTGAACTGTTTCTTTCTGGCTACTTGCAATATTTTCTCCTTGACCTGGGATCTCTGGAATTTGGCTATAACATTCCTGGAAGTTCTCATTTTGGGATCTCTTTCAGGAGGTGATCAGTTGATTATTTCAATTTCTATTTTACCTTCTGCTTCTAGAATATCAGGGCAATTTTCCTTGACAATTTCATGGAAGATGATGTCTAAGCTATTATTTTGATCATGGTTTTCAGGTAGTCCAATAATTTTCAAATGATCTCTTCTGGATCTATTTTCCAGGTCAGCTGTTTTTCCAAGGAGATATTTCACATTGCCCACTATTTTTTTTATTCATTTGGATTTGTTTTATTGTGTCTTGATTTCTCATAAAGTCATTAGCTTCTATTTGCTCAGTACTAGTTTTTAAGCAATGATTTTCTTCAGAGAGCTTTTGTTCCTCCTTTTCCATTTGGCCAATTTGGCTTTTCAAGCTGTTGACTTTTTTTCATGACCCTCCTGTATCACTCTCATTTCTCTTTCCATTTTTCTCTACCTCTCTTACTTTATTTTCAATGTCCTTTTTGAGCACCTCTATGGCCTGAGACCAATTCACATTTTTCTTGGAAGCTTTGGATGTTACTATCCTCTTCTGAGGTTATACCTCTATCTTCCTTGTCACTAAAGGAACTTTCTATGGTTCTCACCTTTCTCTGTCTGTTCATCATGCCTGTCTTTTACTTGACTCTTAACTCCTTAAAGTGGGGCACTGTTTGTAGGCTGCATTGTCCCAAGCTTCAAGGTATCCCAGGTGGTATGATTTAAGGAGGGGCAGGTTCTTCACTTGCCTTCCCTGTTGCCAACTTGCAAATTAATCTGGCAGCAAAACTTTTTGTGCTGTGGTTGTTAGTTCTGACAAGCCTGCACCCCTCCCCAACCTGGGCCACTGCTACTCAAGACTACTTTCTGGTTCCCAGCAGGGGTGAAAAACCCAAGTTCCTCCTCAGCACCAGCAGAGACCTCTGTAATCTTCCTCCTGCCAAGGGCTCAGCCCTCTCACCAGACTGTGAGCTTGGTTCCAGATGACACTGGCACTGCAGCTGATTCAAAGGCTCAGGGGGTCTCTTTCCCTGTCTCAGCCTCCCTGGGACTGGATCTGTGTCAGTGTGACCTCAGGGTTGGGCTCCATTCATGTCTCGGCACAGCAGCCCCCCTCCTGCCGACCTTCTATGTCGTCTTTGGATAGAAAATTATCCAGCCCATTCTTTTGTGGGTTTTTCTGCTCCAAGATTTTTCCTATGGCATTATTTGGAGTTTTTCTGGAGCAATCGTGTTGTGAGTTCTGAGAGCTTACTACCTTTCCTCCACCATCTTCAAAACCACGTTTTAAAAGTCAATCACAGAGGGACAGCTAGGTGGCACAGTGGATAAAGCACTGGCCCTGGTCTGGCCTCAGACACTTGACACTAAACTAGCTATGTGACCCTGGGCAAGTCACTTAACCCCAATTGCCCTGCAAAAAAAAAAAGTCAATCATAGAACTTGAAGAAAGAGGGAGTGGTTGGCAGTATCAAAAACAGGGAGAAGACAATAAAAGATGAGAACCAATAAGAGACAGTTGAATTTGACCTTGAAGAGTTTATTGGTTGAATGTATTTTCTATAAGGACTACATGAATGTCTAGAAGAAATGAAGTAAGGCATACAAAATTAAGCAAAGCTCTGGAGGAAAGAATTGTAAAGAGAATAAATAGCTTAGAAGAGAAAGTTGTAAAATTTACCCCCAAAAATAGACTCTTTAAAAATTAGTATAGAAAAGAAATCAACAATTCCATGAGATAGCAAGAAATATTAGAACAAAATCCAAGCATTTAAGAATTTTAAGAAAATAAAATATATTTTAATATCTGATATAAAAAATGACTGATCTGGAAAATAGATCAAGGAGAGATTAATATAAGATTGACTGGATTCTCTGAAAATTATCATTTAAAAAATGACTGGACACCATATTTCAAGAACTCAAATGAAAATTGCTCAATTCTATTAGAACCAAAAAAGCAAAGGTAGGAACTTCAGAATCATTTCCTAAAAAGAATAACAAAAGGAATAGTTCTAGGAATGTTACAGTCCAAATCAAAAGCTCTACTGTCAAAGAAAAAATACTATGAGAACAAAGAAAGGAGCAATTTAAATTCAAAGGAACTATAGTCAAGATCACACAAGACCTGGCAGTTTCTTCTATGAGCAAGAGGAGATGTTGGAATATAATATTCCAAAAGACAAAAGAACTACAACTAAGAACAACTTATCTTCAAAAGCTGAGTATAACCCTATAGGGGAACAAAAGGGGCCTTTCATAGAACAGAGGACTTTCAATTCAAGGATTTCTGACCAAAAGACCAGAACTGAGGAGGAAATTAAAATTCAAATGCAAGAGTCTTATTATTATTATACTGAGAATAATATAGAAGAAAAATAGGAGCAGCTAGGTAGTACAGTAGATAGAGCACTGGCCTTGGAGTCAGGAGGGCCTGAGTTCAAATCTGGCCTCAGACACTTGACACTTACTAGCTGTGTGACCCTGAGCAAGTCACTTAACCCTTGTTGCTCTGGAAAAAAAAAAAGGTATTGGTTGGACATTGTTGATTCTAATTTACGTTAAAGCATACATGTCTCCTTTCTTTTAACAAGCAGTGAGCTAAAGTATATGAGACCATATGGTATAATAAAAAAGAGTCGGTTTCAAAAACTGAAGACTGAAGTTCAAGTTCTACCTCTGAAACATACCAGTTGCTTATTACTTAACCTCTCGATGTCCCCAGTAATAGTCTAAAACTAGAAGTTAAAGAGGAGTTGCAATGGAGGGAGTTTCCTCAGCTGGCAGATCCCTATATCAATGACATCATAGATCCAGTCCTCATCCCTGAACTAACATAACTATGATCTTCAATCACTCTTTCATGCTGTTTTGCTTCATTTTTCACTTGTGAAAAGATTATACTTTGTGGAAGATTTAATTGCATGCTTCTTTGGGAAATGTACACTATGTCAAAGCAAAATCAATTTGCAAAAGCCTTCCTAGTGACATTTTATGGAGTAACAAAGGAAAGAACCATTTGTAGAAGGTTATGCTGTTTTTGACCTTAGATATTTAGTCAGGCAGGTAGTTTAAAAATTCTTAAAAGTTGACTTGAGCTATAGTTTTAAGGTAGTATGGTGAATATTTGTGTATACAGGGCAAAAAGGATGAAGAATAAAGAACATTGGTTTTGGCAAAGAAATAAGAAGAATGATGGAGGTGAAATGGAAATAGAGAAGGTGGGATATAATGTACTATAAAGTATACTATAATATGTAATATATTAAATTTACTGTAATATTAAAGTCAGAAGCCTGAATTTGATGGAAAGCAAAGTAGCTAATAACAACATATGCATAGAATATTGCAAACCTTAAAGCACTTGTTAAGTTGTCATTTTTTTCATTTGTACCTGAGTCTTTGTGCCCCCATTTTGGGATTTTCCTGACAAAGATATTGGGATGGTAGACCATTTTCTTCTATAACTAATTTTATAGATGAGGAAACTAGGTAAACAGCGTTGAGTGACTTGCCTAGGGTCACATAGTTAGTAAGTGTCTGAGGCTAGATTTGAATTCAGGAAGAACAGTCTTCCTGACTCCAAACCTGGCACTCTATCTACTGCGTTACCTGCATTATATAGCTGTGTGCTCTATAAAGTGCTATGTAAATGCTGTGTTTAGTAATCGTAGTGATAGTACTAATCCATATTAGTGACCGTCCCAACTGCAGAAGATGATAAAACAGACAAGTACGCATTAAGTCTGCTGATCTCAAATTTAGTGGGATAACCAACACCTTCAAGAACTAGATTAAAATTCCGTTAAACATGTATAATAAGTGGATATAAAGGAGCTGAAACAAAGGAAGATTTGAAGCTGGCCTAGTTTTTTCACAAGCCTAGCCAAAAAAAAAAAAAAAAGGATTCAGGAAATTAATATACTGCAAGCTGAGTCAGAAGTATAATATGTACTATGAGTCAGCAGTATAGTATTATACCAAGCAAAATCACAGGTTTTATGAATAGGAGCATTGACATAGAAGCAAGGCAATTATTCAGCACTGATCAGACCCTTATGACTACTGTATTCAACTTTGAGCCCTATTACTGAAGCAAGAAACTTAGAAGTCAGAATGACCAACTAAACCATGATTAAGAGATATGAAAAAATAGTTATTATGTGGAAAGAACAAAATAACCATGCTTACTTCATGAAGACTAGAGTGGGTATTTTAAACAAGTAATAGTCTTTAAAAAATTATATATATATATATATATATATATTCCAATTAGTAAAAATCTTCCTTCTCTCCAATCCTCACCCCCCCTTAACCTGCCTTCATTGAGAATGAAAGGGGAAAAAAAACCCAACCTACTGCAAACATCTATAGTTAAACCAAACAAATTTCTACATTGACCATGTTCAAAAAATACATACATCTCTTTCTACACTCTGAGTCCTTCATCTCTGTATCAGGAGGTGGGTTAACATGTTTCATCATTAGTTCTCTGAAGGTGTTTGCTGATCAGAGTTCCTAATGCTTTCAAAGTTGTCCGTCTTTACCATATTATTATCATAGTAGAAATTGTTCACCCAGTTCATTTCACTTCACTCTGCATAAATTCTTATCAGTCTTCCCAGTTTCCTCTGAAACTATCCCCTTCATCATTTCTTAGAACACAATTATATCACATTTATATATCATAACTTGTTCAGTCATTCCCCAATTTATGGGAATGTCCTCAGGTTCCCATTCTTTGCTGCTTCAAAAAAAGCTATAAATATTTTTATACATTCTTAGAGTTTATTTTGCTTAGGATTTTGTTATTGTTCAGTTGTTTCAATCATATTAGACTCTTCATGACCCCATTTGAGGTTTTCTTGGCAAAGATTCTGGAGTGCTTTTTCATTTCTTTCTCCAGCTCATTGTACAGAGGAGGAAAGTGAGGCAAACAGGATTAAACAGTTTGTACTTCTATACCCAAATGTGTATGTATGGGAGTATGTATTTTCCACTCCTTTGAACAGTGCAGATGAGAGTGATGGTCAAATGTCAGCTACATCCATCCTCTTCTACCCTCTCCTCCTTGTTTGTATAGATATCTACTTGTGTCTACCTGATAATGAGATAATTTTCCTAAACTTCCTTTCCTTCCCCTCTTCTTCCCTCTCCCCTCTTTCCATTTTTCTCTCAAGATCATCAAGACATAACGGAACTTGGGCAGCTAGGTGGCGCAGTGGATATAGCACCAGCCCTGGAGTCAGGAGTACCTGAGTTCAAATCCAGCCTCAGACTGTGGAAATTTATTTTGATTTGGGGACCCTACCTTTAGGCTGAGATTAGAAAGCCTTAGACCCTCAGGGTCTCTTCCCCTCCTCCTCAGCTTCAGCTGAGCCAAAAAGCCCCGTGGGCTGTACAAGATGCCAGGTCAGACAGCTGGGGGGAAAAAGCCCCCAGCTCCCTCTGACCTGAGCGGAGGTATCTGAGAGATTTGGGGCTCTGGTGTAGCCTGTGCTGAGGCATGTGAAGCTGGAGGAGCACCACCTCCCCCAGCCGCAGCCCTGACTGGCAGATTAGCTTGGTCTGTGGGGGCGCAGGAAGCCCTGAGATTTGAGTGGAGAGAAGAAAAGGTATATTTAGACCTGGGAGTTAGATTAGTTAGGATCTATCAGGGGGGACCAGATGAACGGTAACAAGACGGACAGCAACGCAGGACTAGGAGCAAAGGCGGCAGAAGACAGACTGAACAGGAGGCAGCGGAGAGCACAGAAGCAGTCAGCACAGGGTATAGGTTGGAGAAAGTGAAGATTAAGAGGAGTTAGAAGAAAGTAGTTGAGCAATGTGCCCTGAGGCAGGAGGCAGCTAAGGCCTTTATTGTATTCAAGAAGTTTGAAGTGCAGCAGGTGGGAAAGAGATGCAGTGGAAAGAGACACACTGCAATGCAGTCAGGTTGTACATTTTATTTCCCTGTACTCTTAATTTTCAATAGTATCTCATAAATAAACTCTGCTTTGATTATTTAGTTAAAAGGCTTCTTAATATTTTGCTTATCAATTTGGGAGTGGATCAGTGTGGTGGAACTTTATAAATGGCCCACGTTAAATTAGCCTACTCCCTAATTTTGGACTTTATGTTAGGGCTAGACTCTGCACTTCTGCCTACTCAAGATTCTTAAATGTTGTTTAATTATTCCAGGGTCTCAGGGACAGCTCAGCAATCCCAAAGTGTTCTGATTCAGGACAAAGTCTGATCATTACCCTCCTACACACCCACTCTCACCTCCCCCTCCCAGTTTGAGCTCTGAAAGTTCCTGACCTGGCTTTGGGTCTGGGTAACAATAAACTGTCCCTGGACTCAGCTCCTTTCAGCCAGTTCAGGAAACTCTGCTGGTTGAGTGACAAAACTGTAGGCTCCCCTTTGTTCCAGTATTTTTGTCCTGCTGATTCCTCTACAGGCTAGAGGTTGGAACTGAGATGCTGTTCCACCCTAGGGTCAGAGTCACACACCTGCTGCTTGCTCCTAATTGTCTCCTTTCAATACATAGCCCAGGGCCTTAAACTGATGCTTCTTACCCAGGAAGACTGCACCCTCAGCGCAGTCCCCTCTTCATTCTGCCCGACATCTGTGATCCAGAACTGGGTAGTGGGTGACAAACCATATGACTTCTGTCACCCCCAGCCTGCATAAGATCAAGGTGTCCCAATTGGGTTTGAGGCCACACCTTGCCACATTCCTTCTTCCTTATGCTGGAGAATTTTCCATGGAAAGCACACAAGCCAGACCTTATCTCCAGCTGTCTCTCTATGCATACCTGGGCTGAAAAATGAATCACTATGATTTTTTATTGGATTTCTCCCTCCAGATTTGGTCTGGAGCATTTTCTAGAGTTTTTTGGAAGAGGGTTGGGTTTTTTTGGGGGGGGGGTAGTTTTGGTTTTGCTGGGGAGAGAGGTGGAATTCAGCCATATTTTTTCCTGCCTCTCTACCATCCTAGCTCTGCCTTCTCATCATCAGCAATAGTTTTGTTTTGTTTTGTTTTTTGTGGGGCACACAGCTAGTAAGTGTTAAGTGTCTGAGGCCATATTTGAACTCAGGTCCTCCTGAATCCAGGGCCGGTGCTTTATCTACCTAGCTGCCCTCAGCAATAGTTTTTAAATATTTGAATGAATGAATGAATGAATGAATGAATGAATGAATGAATGAATGAATGAATGAGTGAATGAGTGAATGAGTGAATGAGTGAATGAGTGAATGAATGATTATGTATGGCCAAGGCAAGACAAAATAAGTTTAAATTTTAGCAGGAGTACTGAAATAGGTCTGTCAAGTAAGTTGTAGCCTTTCTTTCTCTGGTATTTTAAAAGTGTCCACAATTATTTTACTAGTGTATGCCCATGTACACACAACACAGTTATGTGTACATCCACATGTAAATTCAACTCACAGAGACATGAAATATCTCTCAAATCTCAAATACCTCATTCCAAGGGCGATTGATTTCTGCCCAGAGGGAAGCAGGTGACTTGGGTCATGGGGCTAGCTCTCTCTGTCCTCCTCATATAAGGGACACTGGAACAGAATGCCATCTGTCTGTTCCCCACCCACCCACCCCAATATTACTAGTCTAGGGGAAATGGTTTTTAGGTTCAAAATTCTTTCCTAGTCACTATTACTTAACAAAGAGGGAATGCCACAAGATGTATTGAAAGGCTTGACTCACTTTCCACCAAACACTACTTATATAAGAGATGTTATATAGATTAGAAAACAGCAGACAATACAGAGAGTGAATAAACTTTCCCACTGGGGGTGAGATATCTCAACTCAACCAAGGCAGAGATAGATTCCTCAGTCTCATAGGTGCCAAGGAGAAATTTCCTGAAGTCTCTAGTGAGGCAAACTATGAGGGACATGTCAAGGAACCAGCTCCTCTACATATTTGGCTTATTTCCAGTCTTTCACTGCCCCAGGGACCTGTCTCTGAAGAAATCCTGGAACTCTATGTGTCATCTCTCAAAGCCAGAAGTCAGAAGAAAAGCTCTCCCAAGTTCCTGGGAACTCTCTGCCCCCTCATTCAAGTATTTAGTATTGAGTAATCATTCTCTTTACCAAGGAGGAGAATCTTATGCAAATACCCAGGCTTGAACCTCAGGTTATACTAGTGTGACTTCAGAAGCAAGATATAGGCTAAATAATAGAATCTGAGCATTGGAAGGAACTTTAAAAGTCAGTTCCACCCCCAACTTTACCATAAATCCCTACTACAGTGTTCCAGATAATGATATTCCAACTTCTGCCTTAAGACCTCTTTAAGACAAGGAACTTATTACTCCCATTTCATTTTTGACTTATTTTCAGGAAGTGCTACCATCAATATTTAGTACAGGGAAGGAAAATTATAAGTTTTGAAGTGAAATTAGGCATAATAAAGAACTGGTGTCATCAATCTCCAAAACTCTTGAAAATAACCAGAAGTAGCTTGACAGTGGAGAGAGAGAGAGAGAGAGCTAGCCTCAGAATTTGGACACACTGGACTCACGTGCTGCCTCTGACACGTGTTAGTCTTGTGACCATAAGCAAGTCATTTAACCTTTTGATTCCCCAGGTACTCAGACTGTAAGTTTCAGAGCAGTTGCCAATCTGTGTTGGTAGAGGGAATTTCCTCATGAGGGGGCTTCCAATACCAAAGAAATCACGCATTCTGACCAAGACAAAAAGTCCAGAAGTCCCCTACATAATCTCTGCAAATGTTTCCATCTACCTCCTTATTCTTACCTAATTAAAACCTGATTTTCCTTAAGTGTGAACATTGAAGAGAAAAGAAAAAAACATGTGAAAAAAAGTCATAAGGCTAGAAGGGAACACTAATTCAATTGTATTTCTAAAGAAAACTAAGGCTCCATTCCAAGTTCTAGACTACTCAATGTGATCCTAGAAGTTGTAGAATCCCATTTCCTTAGTGTTATTACTGCTGCCTTTTAATTTAAGAAATCCTGAATGAGTTTGAGAAAGTCCATTCACCCTCCCATGAGGAAGAGGTTTCCAAAAAAGGTATCAGTTGACCAACATTTTGCTGTTGTCACATTAAAATATAACTGAATTTCTCACATAATTATAACCCCAAATTTTACATATTTTAAGTGTAGTTGTTGTTCAGTTGTTTCAGTCACATCCAACTCTTTGTGACCCCAAAAGTGGAAAACAGCCCTGAAAAGGGCTTGGAAGCCCTCACAGGAAAGGTGCTAGTCCTCCCTGAACATCGCATATACGCCATAAACCAAGTTGAAGGTAACCAACAGACCTCAAACTCATTGGTGAGGCAGGGGGATGTCTACCCCAAGCATGTGAAGACCTCCCCTGGTGGAATAGGCAGATAAAAACAACTTATTCCAATGGTCACAAAAGCATTTAGAGCTTGGTCAGACAGCAAAGATGCTATGGCCATCCATTGCATCCTGGGCCAATGACAGTCTTCCTGACTTTTGTCTTACCACTGGAATTCAGTGACTCTGGAAGAGAGAGTAAGGCTGATGACTTTGTACAGCTCTGACTCACTTAAATACAATTCATGCACAAATCAAGCCATCATCCTGAGATGTCACTGGTCCTCTTTGAAAACAAAGGACGAGGGGCAGCTAGATGGCGCAGTGGATAGAGCACTGGCCCTGGAGTCAGGAGTACCTGAGTTCAAATCCAGCCTCAGACACTTAACACTTACTAGCTATGTGACTGACCCTGAGCAAGTCACTTAACCCCAATTGCCTCACTAAAAAAAAAAAAGAAAACAAAGAAAACAAAGGATGAGCAACAACAAAAACAACCCTACATTCTGTGTGTGGGGGACAGTCTGTACAAAGATAGGAGATGGAGTATCAGGTGTGAGGAACACCCAGAAAGCCAGTTTGGATGGATTCAAGAGTGTGTGAAGGGGGGCAGCTAGATGGCACAGTGGATAAAGCACCGGCCCTGGATTCAGGAGTACCTGAGTTCAAATCCAGTCTGACACTTGACACTAACTAGCTGTGTGACGGTGGGCAAGTCACTTAACCCCCATTGCCCCGCAAAAAAAAAAAAAAAAAAAAAAAAAGAGAGTGTGTGAAGGAAAGAAATAGTAACAATAACAACAACAATAAAAATCGCTAACATTTATTATAGTCTATGATGCTTATGTCATGGGGAAAATAGGGTAGGGGGTTTGGGAAGGGATAGGGGTTTGGGGTCCTTAGGAATTCCTCTTTAAAGAATTACACCCAGGGGCAGCTAGGTGGCGCAGTGGATAAAGCACCAGTCCTGGATTCAGGAGGACCCGAGTTCAAATTTAGTTTCAGACACTTGACACTTACTAGCTGTGTGACCCTGGGCAAGTCACTTAACCCTCATTGCCCCACCAAAACAAAAACAAAAACAAAGAATTACACCCTCTTGCACACAAAAGCAGTTAAAATAAGATGGTAGTTTATTTAGAGGAAGGGGAAGGGAGGGGAAGGGAAACCATGAAAGAAGTCCTTGGACTTCTCATGGGGAGAAAGGCACAGAGAGAGTGGCTCTGAGATACCAATCTCCTCGAGCAGGAGACTGGCAGGTACTTTTATAGATGACTGATGGGGTTGACCATCTGACTGTGGAAAGTTCCTTTAGTGAGGGAGGACCATGCCCCACTGGTGGTGGCTGGAGGAATTGGGTGAGGGGTGGCTGCAGATCTCAAGCCATCTCCTCAGGACACAAAGGAAGCAGCCACACCTAATCGTATCGCCCCAGGGTTGAGGGAGACTAGAATGAAGGGTAGGGGTCCAAGCCCTATCTCAGCCTGATCTGGTTCCACTTATCTCTCTATGCATGTCTGTCCTCTGGTTTAGTTTCTCAAGGAGAAGGTTCTTTGATGTGCCCAGAGAACTTCTGGGGTGCTATGGGCCCATAACACTTATGAAGCACTTTTAAATATATTATCTCATTAGATCCACACAACAACTCTGCCAGGTAGGTACGATTATCATTCCCATCTTACAGAGAGGAAACAGAGGTGGAAAAAGGTTAAGTGACTTTAAAAACATGAAACAACCGGTCAGTATCTAAAGCAATATATGAACTTAGGTCTTCCTTACCCCCCAAGTCTAGTTTTCTATCCACTCAGGCTGGAGAAAATAGTTTGAATCCAGAATGTGAAGACTTTAAATGCCAAACTCAGTTTATATTTGATCCTAAATGTAATTGGGAATTAGTGGAGTAATATCAAGCAGGTGAGTAACATGATAAGACTATGCTATAGGAAGAGCATTTTGGAAGCTGTTCAGTGTATAGATTGGAAAGGGGAGACCCTTGAGGCATGAAGTTCAATCAAAAGGCTATTGCAGTCATCTAGGGGAGGGGTTATAAAGGCTTGATCTTAGACAGGGCTTCTTAAATTTTTTCCACTCGACCCCTTTTCGCCTGAGAAATTTTTATGCAAGCTATATAGGTATACATAAACACACACACACACATACATACATACATACATAGACACACAAAACCTTTTACTGTTGTCATTTTATATAACTCCTACATTCAGCTTTGTGACCCCATAAAGGGTTGTGACTCACAGTTAAAGAAGCTTTGATCTAGGGTAGTAGCTCAGTGAACATAGAGAAGGAAACATATGGGAAATGTGGAGGTCTTTAAAACAGACTTGCCAACTTGGATAGGTGGAATGGGATAGGAAAGAGTTGAGGATGATGGTGTAAGCAGTGAACCAATGGGAAGGATGGTGGTTCTCCTTAAGGTCTTGTAGTACCTTCAAAGTTATCGTTATTATTATTTTTTTTCAGAACATAGGAAAAAATTACCATTGTCTTCTGCATAGTTTATTGTTCCTATAGATTGGAAGTCAGTTAAATTTCCCCAAATCATGACTGTTTTAAGAAACTTTGTGAAATTGTGGAGAGTTCCTTCGATTATCAACAAATAGTTACTGTCATCATAAAGATACTTATTTTGTTTTTCTAGATGATCTTTCTAATGACTTTAAACTTTTTTCAGTTTATATTTTTTCTTTTTAAAAATAAAACTAACATTAAAGAAAATGCAACTAGAGTTGTAATCGCATATGTGTGGACTAAAAGAAAATGTAGATTTTATTCTCCTTAGCCAAATGTCTTTTCACTATATTTTCAGATTTGTCTTAATTTGAAATTTATAGAAATATCAAAGCTCTGCCAATAGTGTTGTCTTAGCGCCCTCGTGTGGTATGAAAGTAAACATTATTGGTGGAGGCTGGTGATGGATTTCTAACTGGAATCAAAATTTCATTTTTCAAAATTAAAATGACATAACTTAGTTTAAATGACTCATCTTCAGAAATAGTAGTGTTTTCTTTGTTGTTAAGTGAATAGAGTAATGTCTTGATAGTTTATTGACCTGAACAAAAGCAATGAAAATCTAAACAAAGAATAAAACAAATATTATAAAGTAAATTAGAACACAAATAATTCTCAATAAAATAATGGTATGCTCTCACTAAGATGCCAGGCCTTTGAGAATTAAACTGTAGAGCATTGTAAGTTTGTCGTGATTTTTTGTTAATGTTTTCAAAGGTCACTATCATTAAACTTGACAGGATTTTGCTAGTTTGTTTGTGTATCGGGTTTTAAAATTCCTACTAGGCTGGGACTGCATTTGTTGATAGTCAATAAATTCTGTGTACCATTAGATGACACCATGACCAATTATACACATAAAAGATAGTTTTATTATGTTAATGATATTATTTTTCTGAGAACTATGAAATCATCAATTTGTTATGACAATGAGAATATAAATGTGATAGTAACAATTAACATTCATACAGAATTTAAAATCTTACAAAAATTTTTCTCACAAAAACCCTCCTCTCTACCCCTCACTCCCATTTTGCTAAGGGGGAACCTGAAATCTAGAGAGGTTAAGTGATTTATTCTAAGTCACATTGCTACTGTCTCAATATTCAGATTCAAAGCTAGCCCTTTTCCACTTTGACTGTTTTTCTGTTATTTCAAAGAGAAAAAAAAACACCAGTTTTTCTAGTTAGACCTTTAAACCATATATTTAATAGGGGGCAATCCCATGGAGCATGTACTTTGGCTCTGTGTGAATGGACGTGTTTTCTGGCTCAGTGCAGTTTCTTATTTGTCCCTAATTCTCCCATCATTATGGGGAGCTATGTCAAAGATGATTGGCAATTGAGCCAGGATGAGCAACCCACCAAGTAAGGCTATAAGAAAAAGATCTCTCTGTCTCTGTCTCTGTCTCTGTCTCTGTCTCTGTCTCTGTCTCTGTCTCTCCCTCTCTCTCTCTCTCTCTCTCTCTCTCTCCCTCTCTCTCCCTCTCTTTCCCCACTCTCACCCTCCTCCCCTTCTGAGTATTTCTCCTGGGATTTGTCTATCTCTCCCTTGGTAGGTACAAGCACAAGACACTGAGAATCCATGCTTGTCTAGGCAAGACTGGACCTCAAATGCCCAGTTGCCTTGCCTGTTTTATGTTTCTATCCTAGAGCCCAGGATGCTAAACTATAATTCTGAGAAATGGATGTTTCTAGCCAATTCTGAGAAATGGATGTTTCTATGATGTTTACTCAAGGGGAGGTATTTCCTGTGTAAGAGTTGGAGTAAAAACCACCCTATGCACTTAAGTCTAATACCTCTATCAGGTGAAAATTTTTCTCTTTAAATATCTCATGCTTTGGGCCCGGATACCAGTTAATCAAAAGGCATTTTAACTAGGTGCAATAGGATGTCTGTTCATATTTGGTAAGCATCTTGGTTTTCTTTATACCCAGTTCCTACCTCTGACCGCTTTAACACTGACTGTTTTCCAATCTGATAAAGGTATCAGGGCTAAGTGAGGCTGGAGTGATTACACCCTGACCCTTAGACTCCACAGCTGGGCTAGGTCAAGCAGATTGCACCTTAAGGCTGGCTCCTTAACACTCTCTGGTTACACCTGTGCTTGCTCCACTTATCAGGGGAGAATTGGTACCACTTCCAGGAGAAATAGCCAAGAGAAGCTTTAAGAAAGGAGGAAGAAAATCTAAGTCATGCCCAGGCTTGCCAGGCAAGGCAGACTTGTGAATTGTGCAGTCTGTGAAGGTCCCACAAAGGGCCTTTACCTTGGAGAGAGTATAGTAGGTGTGATGAACCATTTTTATGGTTTAAATATTTGGCAATGTGCACTTGTCAGTGTTTCAAATTTTAAGCATTTCTTTTGCTATGGCAGAAATAAATATTTGATATCTTGCTAATATCAGCTAGCTCTCAATAAGCACCTCCTCTAGAATGAATTCTGTTTTATTCATTTTAGGGGCTGCCCTAAAACATGAACCATATCTAAACTTTGTTGAAGAGATTTTCCCCAGAACTTTGGGATGAGGAAATACTGAGTCAGTGTGTGCAAAAGGCCTGGCTCCCTCTCTTTAGAGTCAGGGTGCCTTCTGGATGAGTACAGGTTAGCTTCAGCCCAAAGTAGAGCCTTTTTGTGTCAGTCAATTAGTTTTTATTAAGTGCCTACTATGTGCCAGACATTATGCTAAACACTAGGGATACAAAGAAGGAGGGGGAAAGTCTCTGCTGGGGGTGTGATGATTTAATATTAGGAAATCAATAATATGTTGAAAATCATATGATTATATCCATGGATGCTGAAATAGCCTTTAACAAAATAAAAACATTTATTTAAATTTAAAACATAAGGTAGAAGAATAAATGGGTCTTTTCTGTAATGAATAAAAGCATTCATTTGAAACCAAGAAGCCACCATTATATGTAATGGAAAAACAGAGGCTTTCCCTAAAAGAACAGGAGAAAAGCAAGTCTGTACCTGTTCATGATTACGATTAAGCATAGTTCTAGAAATTCCATCCAAGGTAATAAGTAAGGAAAAAGAAATGAAAGGAATAAATTTTGGCAAGGAGAAGTTAAAGCTCTCTCTACTTGCTGATGATACAGTAATTTATTTTTAAAACCCAAGAGATTCAATGACAAAAATTGAGATAATTAATAGTCTTAGCAAAATTGTGAGCTCTGAGAGAAAACCACAAAAAAATAAACCTTTCTATTAATTAACAACAAAATCTGACAGAGAGAGAAATACTATTTAAAACAATGACAAGCCAGACCTGGTGGTACAAATGTGTAATCTCTATTTCTAGGGAGATTGAGACTGGTGTATTGCTTGAGCGTGGGATTTCCTAGCTGCCACGGGGATCGAGTCAATAAAGTGTCTAAAATAAGTCGGCCATCAATGTAGTGAGACCCTGAGAAGGAACATCCAGGCATCTGAGGGAGGCTCCAACTGATTCAGGTTGTAAATGGAGCCAGTCAAAGATTCTATTCCAATGGGTAGTAGGTTTGGCCAGTGAGTAGCCACTGCACTTCCAGGCAGGCTAACTTAAGGTTCCAGTTTCAAGAAATAAGTAAAATAACTATATAAATACTACATAAAATAACTACACAAAATAAATAAGTAAAATAACTACAAAGTTATTCAATACATTTGAGCATTAATCACTAAGCAAAATACATAAGTCCTATTTAAAGAGTATTATAAATGAATATTTACAGAAGGTATTCAATAATTGAGGAAATATGCATTTTTGTTAATTTGAGCTAATATGGGCAAAGTTGTCAAAAATCAATCTTTAGTTTTAATGTCCTGCTAATCAAAATGCCAATACGTGATTCATAAAATTAGACAAAATAATAAAATACTGAAATGCTCAAAAATAATAAAAATAAAATTCACATAGGAAAATAAAATATTAAAGTATATTAAAGGAAATTCTGAAAGGGGAGAAAAAGAGAAAGATAAACTTTTACCATATGATCTTGAATTATACTATGAAATATAATGAAAACTATTTGGCACCAGATAAAAATAGGAAAATAGATGAGTGAAGTAGATTAAGTAGTAGACCAAATGTCTACTACTTGGACTAGTAAGTTCAAGATCATAATACAATGGAAAAGAAATCCATTATTTAACAAAAACTTCTGGGAAAAGTGGTAAAGAATTGGGTAAAAAAATATCAGTAGTGGGGCAGCTAGGTGGCACAGTGGATAGAGCACCGGCCCTGGATTCAGGAGTACCTGAGTTCAAATCCAGCCTGAGACACTTAACACTTACTAGCTGTGTGACCCTGGGCAAGTCACTTAACCCCAATTGCCTCACTAAAAAAAAAAAAATATCAGTAAGCTCCCATTTTACAACACATATCAAAATAAATTTGAAATGAACCAATGATCAAAATATTCTAAAACCAAAAAAGAGTAGATGATGATAAAATGATAACTTTTGACTATTATGGAGGTGAATAATTCTTAGCCATGTATCAATTAGAAGAAATTGTGAACCAAAATAGATTAATTTTATTATAATGAATTTTGCATAATAAAAGTAGTAGGAGGTGGCTAGGTGGCACAGTGGATAAAGCACCAGCCTTGAATTCAGGAGTACCTGGGTTCAAATTTGGCCTCAGACACTTGACACTTACTAGCTGTGTGACCCTGGGTGAGTGAGTCACTTAACCCCCATTGCCCCGCAAAAAAAAAAAAAAAAGTAGTAGGTAACTACGTGGTGCAATAGATAGAATGCTGGGACTGGAGTCAGAAAGACCTGAATTCAAATCCAGCCTCAGACACTTTCTAACTATGTGACCCTGGGCTAGTCACTTAACTCTGTTTTCTCATCTATAAAATGAGCTGGAGATGGAGATGGCAGACCACTATAGTATCTTTGCCAAGAAAACCCCAAATGGGGTCACAAACAACTGAACAAAAAAAATAATAAAATATGTTCAAAAAAGCTATAAAAAGGATACCTTTGCAAGTTAAAATACTACTTTTAATTCTGAGGCTCTACTCTAGACTAATATTTAATAAATATTCATGAAATATTTTAAATTTTAAAAATGACAAAGATTGTACCACAATATCTAAAAAGCATTCATTATGAACAATTTGCATTTATATCAGGCCTGCAAGGGTGATTCAATATTAGGAGAACAATTATAATCACCAATCAAGTAAATAACAAATATATGTACATACATATACATTCAATCACATGCCTATATATAGTGATTTAATCAGCAAATGTAGAAAAGGCCTTTAAAATACTGCATTCATTTATGCTAAAAATGATTTTTAAAAACCATAGGAATGAAAAGAACTGTCTTTTATATGATACAACTACAAACATTTTTAAAGTTAGTATTATCTGTACTGGAAAAAAATTGTAGTTTTTCCAAGATCAGGATGAAGCAAAGATGCGTGCTATTGCTATTATTTGATCTAATAGTGTCACATAAATGCTATAGTAAAAGCCAGTCTTTGAACAGGCTGCACTCAAAACCCTTCCAACTTAGTAGGACTTACCAAAGCCTGAGCTCTCCTTGTATAGCTTTGAAGAATTCAGGAAGTGTATCTTTCTAAGAGCTGTTCACCTTGGAATTCTCAAGAAATGTACCTCAGCCACTGTTGTATGACTCTGGAGAAGTCACAACTGAGTGGGGCCTCTGGATTCTCATTCAATAAATGAGGAGGTTGAACTAGATGGTTTCCAAGGTCTTTTCTTCTATTATTCTATGGATTAAAAGTCTGAAGTGACTTGGACAGATTTTAGCTACATAAGAAAGCAGTGCCATGTATATATATATATATATAAAAACTCCAGTTACTGTCCAAAGACCCAGAGTGGTAAACACTTCAGCCCTCAGAGGCTGTGTTAAGCAATTAAATTACACAAAGTTACTTAAACTTCCTAGGTTAAAAATAGTTAAAACATTACCCATTCTTTAGAAAGGATGAATGTATATCATACCAATATAGGCACAGGGATGAACATGTCCCCATTCTATAATGTTAACAATCAGTATTAGTCTCACGTGTGTTCTTTTTCCTCAATCCCTGACTTTTCTCAAACTATAAGCAAGTGAATGTGTTAAATACATACATATATACTCATATATAAATATACATGTATGTATAGTTGTTGATCAGTCATTTTGGTTATGTCTGACTCTTCATGACCCCACAAGGAGTTTTCTTGGCAAAGATATTGAAGTGGTTTGCCATTTCCTTCTCCAGCTCATTTAAGAGATGAGAAAACTGAGGTAAACAGGATTAAATGACTTGCCCAGGATCATAGAGCTAGTAAGTGTCTGAGGTCAAATTTGAACTCAGGTCTTCCTGACTCCAGGCGCAGTGCACCACCTAACTATTCTTTTGGGGAAAGCCTCTGTTTTTCTATTACATATAATGCTGGCTTCTTGGTTTCAAATGAATGCTTTTATTCATTACAGAAAAGATGCATATATGTGTGTATGTGTAGTGTGTGTATATGTATGTACATATACATAAAATACTTTATTTACATTATTCAATTTCATGAGGAAAAAAAATCTGTAAGAAAATTACAGGTGATATTATTTACCCAAATAAGTATAAAAGAGGCAGCTAGGTGGCACAGTGGATAAAGCACCAGCCCTGGATTCAGGAGGAACTGAGTTCAAATCCATCCTCGGACACTTGACACTTACTAGCTGTGTGACCCTGGGTCACTTAACACTCATTGCCCCACCAAAACCAAAACCAAAAAGTATAAAAATTAAATTTCTCTTGCACCTTTCTTACCACTGAAATAAGTAATAGAATATATATATATATATATATATATTCAAAACCAACTTTACATGAGAAGCACAGTGACAAGAAATTAAGCTTTAAGTGATGGAAAGAGAGGCTTACCAGTGGGAAAGAAGGTAACTTCCATGTCTATCTTTAATATCTAAAGTACACTTTCAAATATAAAAATCCCACTGTTGGCCTAACATCTTATATATACATTGTATGAACCCTTGACTACCATATCTAATTCCTGTAACCTTGAGAACCTATTTATCTAGCATATGCATTCTCAAAGTTATCCCAGGTAAAGAAACATATATACATGATCTTTCTTTCCTCAAATTGGGATCCCCATGGATCTCCTCCCCCTATAGGCACAAACAGATTTCTTGCTAAACTCTGCTATTTTTATTTTTATTTTTTTGTGGGGCAATGAAGGTTAAGTGACTTGCCCAGGGTCACACAGCTAGTAAGTGTCAAGTGTCTGAGGCCAGATTTTAATTCAGATCCTTCTGAATCCAGGGCCGGTGCTTTATCCACTGTGCCACCTAGCTGCCCCCTAAACTCTGTTATTTTTAACTAAATATTTGTCAGTATGTGACCATGTCTAAATGATTTTAGCAAGTCAAAATACAGAGACAGAGACTAAAATCCAAATCTTTTTTTTTTAATCTCATAACTACAGAATGTAAAAAATACTTGGGAGTCTACCTGCCAAAACACACCTGAACTATATGGATATAACTGCAAAAAACTCCTTATACAAATAAAAATAGTTGGAGAAATATTCATTGTTCATGCATCAGTTGATACAATATGATAAAAATAACAATAAATACCACATTAATTTATTTATTCTATGCTATACCAATCAAGTTATCAAAGGATTATTTCATAGAGGTAGAAAAAAATAACAGAATTCATCTGGAGGAACAAAGGTTCAAGAACCCCAAGGGAAATAATTTTTAAAAGCAAAAGAAAGGGGAACTCAGAGCACCAAAAATCAAACTATACTACAAAGTGATAATCATCAAAAGTATTTAGTACTGGTTAGGAAACAGATCAGTGGAATAGATTACAGAACAGTACACAATATACTGAAGCAAATGAGCACAGTGTTATAGTGTGATAAATGCAAAGGTCTCGGTTATTGGGATAAAAAACTCACTATTTGATGAAAACTCCTTGGAAAACTGGAAAGCAGTCTGACAGAAATTAGGCATAGGTCATTATTATATAATGAGATAAACTCCAAATCGATATACAACAAACATAAAGGATGATATAATAAACAAGTTAGAAGATCAAGGAAGAAAATACTGTCAGATCCATATATAGAGGAAGAGTTCAAATGATAGAAGGATCCACAAAAGATAAAATGAGAAAGTTTGATTATATAGTTAAAAAGTTTTTAGATGAAAAAAAAACAACATTGAGTTTTTAGATGAAAAAACCAGGTAACTGGGAAAGTAAATCTTTATAGCAAGTTTTTTATTCTGGAGTCTCATTTCCAAATTATTTAGGGAAACATTCAAATTTATAAAAATAAGGGCCATTCCCAACTGATAAGTGGTCAAAGAATGTGAACAGGCAGTCTTCTAAGGAAGAAATCCTCTAGAGTTCTAGAAATCTATCAATAGCTATATAAAAATGCTCCAAATCACTAACTAGACAAATGCAAATTAAAGTAACTCTGAGTTCTCACCTCACACACATTATATTGGCAAAATTGATGAAAAAGGAAAATGACAAATGCTGGAGGGTCTGTGGGAGGCACTGTTGGTAGAATTCTGAATAAGTCCAATCATTCTGAAAAGCCACTTGGAACTTGCCTTAAAAGTGACTAATCTGTCATGTATAATCTATATAAAATTGCTTGCCTTCTCAAGGAAGGGGATAAGAGGAAGAGAGAGAATTTGGAACTCAAAATATTTTTAAATGAATTTTTTAAATTGTTATTAGATGTTATTGGAGAAAAAAGATATAAATTTTTTAAAGTCACTATGATACCACTACTAGTTCCATAAGCCAAAGAGATCAAAGAAAGAAGAAAAGAATTAAGATATACAAAAATATCTATTGCAGCTCTTTTTGTGTGGGCAAAAAAGGTCCAGAAATTAAGGGAGTATCTGTCAATTAGGCACTGGGTGAAAAAAAGTATGGTATATTAATATAATGGAATACTAGTATGCTATAAGAGATGATTTAAGGGATTGTTTCAGAGAATCCTAGGAAACCTTGTATGAACTAACACAGAGTAAAATGATCAAACTCAGGAGAATAATTTATATAGTAACAATGATATAAAGACAACTTTGAAAGACTTAAGAATACTTATCAACATAATGACCAACCACAATCCGTTCCAGAGACCTCCTGGCAGAGAAGTGAGGATTTAGAGTGTAGATTGAGATACATATTTTTTGGACATATCCAATAGTCAATTGTTTTTCTTAACTATGTATTTTTGTTATAAGGGTTTTGTTTTTTCAATTAGATAGAGGGAGGTATGCAAGAGAAAAAAGATTTTTGTTAATTGAAAAAATTTAATTTGAAAACCACTGGCAAATAAAAAAATTATAAATGAAAACAATGCTTTATTGTTGCTCTTTAGATCTAGAAGATCTTAATCAGCTTAGTTTACATTTTAAGATAAACACTCTTTAATCAGCCTTTTGATTTTGTGTTCTATAGTCTCCAAGTTCCAGATGTTCAACCTAAATAGAAGATAATGGAGATGAGAGAGTAAGTCCATTTACAAAGATGGGTACCTGCTACAATTCCTTCAACAACTCTAAGTTACTATCTTGCCTCCTCATGCCAAGAATTTTAACATATGACTATGGAAAATTACTGCTCTATTTTCCCTTATCCAGACTGCAACATTTTGTTTATTAAAATATATTTTGTTGACATTTCCTTTTGTACATCACATTCATTTCTCAATAACTACTCACCCCTACCATCATCACCATATAACACTCTACCACTGTAAAGCATCTTTTGGATAATGTCTTTTTTTAGTCAGTTCTTACATATAAGTCATTCTTGATAAGATGTTGTAGCCTGTTTACACCCACCATGTGTCTTCCCATTGCCCTGCGGAGTATTTGAAATCTAGATACTTTAGGGTTTTGTAGAATTTCAGATTTTTACATGATTCCTACCAAATAATATAATATAATAATAAATAATATAATATTATAATAATACCAAACTGGGCCATGGTTTCCTTATCTGTAAAATTAAAGGGTTGGCCTCCATGACCTTTATGGTGCCTTCTAATTCTAAAACTATGACCCTATGTTTAAAAACTTCTCTGAGAAGATAATATTTCACAGGATTTTCCACATAGCAATTAAGTTAACAGAGTAAAATCCCTTTGTGAAGTCCATGAACATGGCATACCGATCATGAAGCTGTTCTCTGCATTTCTTTTTGCAGCTGTCAGACGAAAAAAATACTGTCTGTCATTCTGTAATGACCATAAAAGCCATATGTACTCACTTTCTAGTAAAAACACGTATGGTATTGTTAAACCATTAAGAAAACAGCAAAGGGTAGTGTAGAAGTTACTAAATTTGAGAATTTTAGTCCAATTCTTTTTTATTAATTAGGCATAAGAGTCATTTAACTTCTCTAGACATAAATTTTCTCACCTATAGAATGAGTGTGAATTTCATTTTTTGCGATCTCATCTAGCACAATTTTTCTCACTGTGACTCCTGTGTACCCCACATGTGACACTCGGGGAACTCCAGCACAGTCAAAACCAGTTTGTGGGTTGACTTTCTTAACCTCACAGGCATCTGCATGTCAACATATTAACTATACCACGAGGGGGCTGGCCACCAAGTGATGGTTTCTCTTTGTGAACCACTGGCCAAGTAGTCACCTCACTTCCTCCCGGATGCAATTTGTTGTTCAGTCGTTCAGTAATGTCCGACTCTTTGTGACCCCATGGACCATAGCATGCCAGGGCCTTCTGTCCTCCACTGTCTCTTAAAGTATGTTCAAGTTCATGTTCATTGCTTCCATGACATTATCATCTCAGCCTCTGCCATCCCCTTTTCCTTTTGCCTTCAATCTTTCCCAACAGAAGGGTCCCCCCCCCACCAATAACTCTCATCTTCTTATTAAATGACCAAAGTATTTAAATTTCAGCTTCAGTATTTAACCTTCCAGGGAAGAAAGAGCCTGATGCAAACTTCCTAATGGCTGCAGTATCCACAATGCCACCAGAGGGCAATCAACTTGAAAATGCCTAGGTTGTTTTCCCACCACCAAGGTGCAGTGTTTAAAGCAGGCAGTCCCAAGTAGTTGAATTTCATAGTGTCTGGATTCAGAATTTGGGGGGGGGGGGCGTAATATGTAACACTGTTCCAAAAAATAAAAAAAGAAATCTACAGCTATAGAGCCTATACCCCAACTCTAATATCTATTCTCTGAGGTCATAACATAACAACACTCCCCCCCTCCACCCCTTCAAAGAACTCAGAGTTTATTGAACACAGCAAAAAATGGGAGGAAAAAAGTAAAAGACCTACATTATGGAGCCATAGGCCTCTAGCCATCTCCTGTCATCTCTTGCTCTCTCCTAAGGACCCTCCCAGTTCCTTAGGTGTAGATAGAGGATTCTCTACCCATAGTTGCCCTGCTCGTGGAAAGAGAATGGGTTAGGATGGAGTGGGCATGGGGGAAGCAAGAAACTGTGTCCCCCAGAGTCCATCTCCAGATCAGGGATGATGCCAATGGGAAGCAGGTAAGAGGTGATGAGAGATAAGACAGGCCTCCCTGCCCTACAGGATCCTCAAGAGCTAGCAACTTGAGGACTGTTGTCCCTTCTCCTCCTCTTGCTTCAGACCCTGCTTTTGTCCAGGACCCAAGTCTGATAGCCAGAAGGGCCACTGGGGTTACTGTAGTATTGACCATTACAGCCTGGCTGGAAACCCAGCAGTTCCAATCCAATTACCCATATGGTGGGCTGGCAAAGAACAAGGAAGAAGAAAAGGAGGAAGACCCCAGACCTACACTTATGTATTTTTTCTCCCACACCGTACAATCCTTTTTCCCCAAGCCAATCCCTTCAAATGGCTTTCTACCTCTCCTGAGAACCTAATCCCCCCTCCCAGTTAGGGGGTGTGGCCAAACGTAGCATTTTTTTTCCCCTTGCTGAATCATGATCTTCTTGAGTTCTGAGGAAAATATTTCAAAGGTAAAAGGGAACAACGTGGGCATGGGTTATTTGTGATTACTGTGAGATAACAGGACTGGAAGGAACCTTGCCTTTGAAGCATCTTGTCCATTCTGTTCAAGGCAGTCCTGTATCTAAACAGGACAATTGTTCACCCTAGTCCTTTGTTAAAGGACATTAAATCCCCATTGGGCCCTCATTACACTGAATTGAGATGCATTTATTCTATTTTTAAAGAGTTCAAAATGACCCCTGGGAAAGCCCAAGGACCGGGCAGAAACCTCAAGAATCTGCTGATTCTACAAGTTTTGCTGTAACTCCATGCTTCTTCTGAGCCTAACTCTTAGGAGTTTTTAGTATAGGTGGCTTCTGCTTTTAAATAAATGGCAGACCTGAAAAAGAAGAATCCCCAAAGGCCAGATCTAGATTGCTAGTACATTGTAATCTTATTGTTCACAACCAATATTCTGTACATTGTAGGCAGGCATTCAATAAACTGCTTGTGTGATGGAATGAAATAGAAGGGAATTTAATTGACCTCTTTAGCTTTCTTTACACACACACACACACACACACACACACCAGCCTAGTCCAGGCTCTTATCAGTCTCCCACAGACTACAGCAAATGCCTCATAAGTGATCTCCCTGCCTCCAACTGCCCCCTTTCTCAAATGTATGCTTGAGCACAGCATGTAGCCTACAACCCTACCAAGTGTGCAGAAAACAGATTAAAATATAATTGGGAAGTATTTTATTCTAATTGGATTTGTGTGCAAGAGGGTGTAATTCTTTAAAGAGAAATTCCTAAACCCCCCTAGCCTAAACCCGCCACATATTTCCCCAATAACATAATGATTTGCATTTCTCTTAATATTAGTGATTTGAAGCATTCTCTCATGTGGTTGTGAATACTTTGAAGTTCTTTTGAGAATTTGTTCATATCCTTTGATAATTTATCTGTTGGGGAATGACTATTCATCATATAAGTATATTTCTGCCATCATTTTAGCTGCTCTCTTTCCCCCAAATCCCTTCTGCTGCACCAACACCAGAGGAGAACCTGTGAGAGGAGAAGGACTTACTCTCCTTTCCCGCTTTTAGCCAGCTGTGAAGAATAGGCTTAGCAGTGTTTGTTTCTATTCATACAGCCACCTCATAACCTGCCTCTTCAGGTGAAAAGACATCAGACTCAACTTGAGCTAGCACCCTCAGCCTTCCACCTCCTGCTGTGTACAGCATGTCTCCTGAAGAAAGGCTGCTAGGGGCCAGACTGGGCATCTTCAATCTGTTCAAGGAGTCAACCACTTCCACTGGGCCCTAACTGCTGCTAGGCAATCCTACTATACTTCCCTTATCAACTCACTATTCTACTTTCTTCAGTGAATCTTCCAGACCTTTTCTTTTCTTTTCTTTTTTTTTTTTAGTGAGGCAATTGGAGTCAAGTGACTTGCCCAGGGTCACACAGCTAGTAAGTGTTAAGTTTCTGAGGCTGGATTTGAACTCAGGTACTCCTGACTCCAGGGCCAGTGTTCTATCCACTGTGCCATCTAGCTGCCCCTCTTCCAGACCTTTTCTTTTCTTTTCTTTTCTTTTTTTTTTTTAGTGAGGCAATTGGGGTTAAGTGACTTGCCCAGGGTCACACAGCTAGTAAATGTCAAGTGTCTGAGGCTGGATTTGAACTCAGGTACTCCTGACTTCAGGGCCAGTGCTCTATCCACTGCGCCATCTAGCTGCCCCTCTTCCAGACCTTTTCATCCCTCATCAGATTTCTTGTGGCTCCCCTGTCTGCACTCTCTTACATGAGAACTTTGCCTCATATTTTAAAGAAAAAAGTTGAGGTCATTTGCTAGGAACTTCCTCTTCTTTCCTCTTCCTTATCTCCTATCACTCAGGTACCACCTTCTACTCTCTCCTCCTTTATCTTGTCTCACATGATGAAGTGGCCTTACACTTTATCAAGGCTAACCCTAACCGCTCTTCATGTTCAGGCAATCCCATTCCATCCTGTCTCCTCCAGCAGACCCCCCCCCTCCCCTCACACACACTTTTATCCTTATTCCTTCACTTATTTTCAATCTCTCCCTCTCTACTGGCTTATGTCCTAGTACTTACAAATATACCTGTGACTCCCCTATCCTGAAAAAAAATCTCTTGACCCTTCCATCCCCATGATCACCTTATATCTCTTTTGCTCTGTGTAGCTAAACTCCTCAAAAAGGTCAGCTTTCTCTTCTCTTACAACCTGGCTTTCGACCTTATCATTCCACTGAAACTGCTCTCTCCAAAGTAATGATCTTTTAGTTACCAAATCCAGTGGCCTTTTCTCAATCCTCATTTTCTTTGACCTCTCTGTAGCCTTTGACACTGATGATCTATCTCTTTTCCTTAATATTTTCTTTAGGTTTTTAGGACACTGCTCTCTCTCTCTCTCTCTCTCTCTCTCTCTCTCTTCTACTACCTATCTGACCTCTTCTTCTCTGTCTCCTTTGCTGAATCTTTCTCCAGATCCATCCTCTAACCATAGGTGTCCATTAGGGTCCTATCCTGGACTCTTCCCTTTTCCCACTATACTAGTTCACTTGATCTCATCTTTGTGCTGATGATTCTGTCTATCTGCCCTAATCTCTCTACTGACCTCCAATCTCACATCTCCAGTTGCCCTCAAACTAGATGTCCAGTAGACATCTTGAACTCAATATGTCCAAAAAAGAATTGATTATCTTTCCCCCTTAATCTTGCCTACTCCCTCTACCTTCTCTGTCATTGGAGAGGGTAACAAAATCCTTGTGGGGGCAGCTAGGTGGCACAATGGATAGAGCACCAGCCCTGGAGTCAGGAGGACCTGAGCTCAAATCTGGCCTCAGACATTTAACACTTACTAGCTGTGTGACCCTAGGCAAGTCACTTAACCCCAATTGCCTCACCAAAAACAAAACAAAACAAAACAAAAATCCGTGTAGTCCTTCAGGTTCATAACTTATGTCATCCTGGATTCCTCACTATCTTTCACTCCCTATAATTAAACTGTTGCCTAGGCCTATCCATTGTACCTTTGCAACATCTCTGGAACATACCTCCTTCTCTCCTCAGAGACTGCCACCACTCTGGGGCAGGCCCTCATTACCTCACACCAGGATTATTGCAATAATCTGCTGGTGGTGGGGCAGCTAGGTGGCACAGTGGATGAAGTAACCACCCTGGATTCAGGAGGACCTGAGTTCAAATCCTGCCTCAGACACTTGACACTTAATAGCTGTGTGACCCTGGACAAGTCACTTAACCCTCATTGGCCCACAAAAATAAAAAAAAATAATATGCTAATGGATTTGTGTGCCTCAAGTCTCTCCCTACTCATTTAGCCACCCACTAAAGTGATTTCACTAAAATGCTGGTCCAATTATGTCTCACACACACACACACAAAACTCCAGCAGCTTCCTATTGCCTCCAGGAACAAAATACAAAATGCTGTTTGGCATGCAAACCTATAAATAAAAATACAAATAAAAAATTCCTAACCTAGCCCCCTCCTACCTTTCCAGTCTTCTTATGCCTTACTTCCTTCCCACTAAGTACTCTTTGATCTAGAAACACTGGGCTCCTGGCTCTTCCATGAACAAGACACTTCATCTTTGAAGTGAACCAAAACCTAGTTCAGCGCCTAGCACATGGTGGACACTTAAATGCTTGTTGATTGATTGAACTGTCTGGGTGGATAACAACAGTGAGAAGCGAAGCCCAAGTCTTTATTAGGCAATGTTGAAAGAACAGTCACAAAATGGGAAGCAGAGCCCAATGGGAACAGCATCTATTCTAGTCTTACATCACATCCAGCACTGGAAAAACAAGGAGTCCAATTCAATTCAATTTAATGAACATTTATTGAGTGTCTAGATACAAGTCACAAAAATAAAGTAGTGCCTGCCCTCAAGTAGTTTATTCTCTACCACTAATTGTGCATGTACCCTACCCCTTCCTGTCATTATACTTTTCTGATGTGGCCACCATATGTGACCAGGGAGTCAGAATGCTGGCCACAATTTTTCCATTATTATTCTGACTCCCCTGAATCTATGAGGCCAAAGGGGCTTTCTTTCCAGGAGGGTGTTCACAGTAGGAGCCAGGCTGCCCATCCCCTCCTTCTTCAAAGCAATTGCTTGTCTTACAGCAAAGTCAAAGGTGTGGGGATAGTTGGGTGTTCTTCACTCCCAAGCAACCCAGAAAGGTGCATCTATGTATGAGATGACTGATCTCATTAGTGGAAGTAGCTCAGTGTACCTCTTAGAAACCAAAGAGTGACATCATTACAAGATGATACAATTGAGAGACTAAAGAGATCTTTAGGCTTAGGTAAGTCAGCTCTTTTATTTTATAAATGAGAAAACTAAGGGTCTGAAGAAGTCATGTTGTGCTCCTTCCATCGATACTACTGGCCCCTGGATTATCTCACCCTACTGAGAGTGAGAGGGCAGAGTCACCTAGGAGGCTTCTAAACCCTTCCTCCAATATCCCAATCTATACCCCACTCATCCTGTCTTGCTGGCAGATCAAATGTCCAGGTCACATGGGAGCCCATCTCCTAAGACCCCATCCCAGACCTTCCCAGGCCAGATGCTGGGCTTGGGCCCAGCAGAACTAGATGGCAGAGCCAATCAAGCTATGTTAGAGCCTTTCCCCAGTTACCTCCTGCCTTTATCCTACCAGTATCTGTCCTTTCCAGAGATCTTGCACCTGGGTCCTTCTGGGTCCTGAGATGTAGGATGATGAGGGCACTTATGCCACTTGGCTGAGCAGGGAGCCACCACCTCCTTCCTGGAAGATGGAAGACAACTTATCTTTTACATTTATCCTGCTAAGATGACCCAATGACACTTATGGCTCTCCACCCACCCTGAAACTAAATTCTGTATTTGTTCTCTCCTTCAGTTAGAATTTGAGCTCCTTGAGAACAAAGATCGCCTTGATTTTCTACCTGCATCCTCAGTTTTTAGTATGATCTTTGGCACATAGTGAGCACCTGGATGTTTTCCTGTTCCATCATAACTCTTGTCCTTCATATTTACAAATATTCTACTTTCCCAAGGGAGAACACATTGCAGGATGTTATTGTTGTTGTTGTTGTTGTTGTTGTTCAGTTGTTTTTCAGTCGTTTCTGACTCTTTATGACCCTATTTGGGATTTTCTTGGCAAAGATACTGGAGGATGAAGAAACTGCAGCGAAAAGGGTTAAGTGACTTGCCCAGGGTCACCCAGCTACTAAGTTTCTGAGGCCAGATTTAAACTCAGAAGATGAATCTCCCTGACTTCAGGCCCAGCCACACTCTATCTGCTGTGCTTCCTTACCTTCCTTTTTGTAGGATGGGATTCTTTAATATTATTCTCTTTCATTATGACTGAACCAATCAGAAATAACTTTGCATAAAATTGCTAACTGTGCCTTTAGTATCCTACTGTGAAATTGCCCCATCTAATTACTGGGGTAGAAGAGGCTAGGATAAGTTCATATCTTCATATGCCTATGAATTGTTACTTATAATTAAATTAACAACATATAGTTTAGAAGATGGTAGGGGAAGCAAGGAGGAAGTGGGTACTGGCCGGGTGACTCATGCCCTTGATGTGGGAAAGTTATTAGATCTCTAAAGATGAGGAAGATTTGTCTAGTCTGTATTGGTCTTCTTTGAGTGTGTCTGTCAGCTTAGTTTAGTCAATTGGAGATCTAACTTAGGGACAAACCTACAGGTGGAGATACAGGTGTAGAATGAGAGAGTGAGATTCTCTGGACAATCCAGACCATTTGTGTTACAGCCTATAAAATATAGATGGAAAAGGTCGACCTGACCAAAATATCTGTATTCTAGTCTATTTGAGAAGACTGATCAGAGCCAGAGGCAAGGCAAGAAGGTGAGCAGCATCCAGTGGGGCCAAAGTATGTGATCCTCCAGGGAAGGTGAAAGACACAAGGCTAGAACCCAAGGAGAGGTGGCTTTGGAGCCCAGATGGAGAAAAGCTGCTTCCCTACTTTTCCAGGCTTTTTATACAATACTCCTCATCATTGGGTCTTCCTGTTTTTCACACAAGACAGTCCATTTCCTGTTCCTGAGACGTGTACAGGCTGTGCCCAGAGTGCCTGCATTGCACTCCCTCCTCACTTCTTTCCTCACCTCTATCTCTAAGAATGCTTAGCTTCCTTCAGATTGCAACTGAGATGTGCTTGCTTCCATCATGAGGCTCTACTGGCAATTTCCATCCCCCTGATTGTTTCCCCCCCACACCCCAGGGCAATGAGGGTTAAGTGACTTGCCCAGGGTCACACAGCTAGTAAGTGTCAAGTGTCTGAGGTCGGATTTGAACTCAGGTCCTCCTGAATCCAGGGCTGGTGCTCTATCCACTGCGCCACCTAGTGGCCCCCCATTCTCATGATTGTTAACTGCTAGTTCTTTCCCTGCAAATTATCTTTTATTTACTTTGTATATTCTTGCATGGGTACGTTTATTTCCCCATCCCATCCCCATTTGATGATAAGCTCCACAAAGGCAGAAACTCCTTTATCTTTGTCTATCTACAGTGCTTAGCACAGTGCCTGGCACATAGTAGGTTCTTACTATATGCTAATTGATTGATTCATTCTCTGAGACTGGATTTGAACTCATATCTTCCTGATTCCAGGCACTGTGCTACTTAAGTAGGAGTTTGAATCCTATATTAAGAACCCTTGATCTAGTCTGACCGATTGTGATTAATTCACAAAAGAAAAAGTAAGCTTCTAATGATTAATTTATTCTCACTGGATTTAGGATAGGAAAAAGATAGGTTTTCCCAAACCTTGGGCAGAGAGATGAGGGCAAAGTTATACCAGGTGTATGATCTGGGGAAATATCCCACTTGGGCATAGTCTACTGTAAGCTATGGTGAGGGGAGGAAAGCAAGTTCCAGAGGGCTGCAATGGCCAGCTCTGGCCAGTCAGTCCCACAGTGACTGGTTATTGGGCAAAGGCTATGTACAGAAACATGGGCTGCTTATGCCATGCAGTCTCCTCCAGGTCCCAGCACTGCTGAACTTGGGTATGCAGAGGCAACAGCACAAATATCACTGGATTCTGTTGCTGTTCAGTCTTTCAGTTGTATCTACCTCTTTGTGACCCCCTATGGGGTTTTCTTGGCAAAGATACTGGAGTGATTTGCCACGTCCTTCTCCAGTGGATTAAGGCAAACAGAGATTAAGTGACTTACCAAGGGTCACGAAGCTAGTAAATGTCTGAGGCTGGATTTAAACACAGGTCTTCCAGATTCCAGGCCCAGAACTCTATCCACTGAGTCATCTACTGACCATTGGACTATTTATCAATGGGAAAATGCACAGGTCCCTTTGATATCAACTCTAGTCAGGGTGACCCACAGGTGATTGTGGGTACAAGTCTTTGTACAAATAAGCATTATGAATCAGCATAAAAGACATTAATTAGTCATAGCACCAGGGAATAACCCAATAGGGACCAACCATTGCAACATAGGTAACTATGTGAGGCATGACCAGCTACAGCAAGGTACTACAACACTTGGTCTAGGTAAACACAGGAAGACGCTGTATATAAGGGGTGTAAGACATTTTAAATAATGAGGTCCCCTGGACCTGCTAAAGGGACACTAGGGAACTCACACTTGGCCTTGCTGGTGGAAAAAAAATAAGACATGGAGTTTAGGTAGTCTCTTGCATCCCATGGTACCCTATGCACCTGGTTCTTTCCTTTCTCAAAGTAGATTATCCTTGCCACTGCCCCTCAGATGCCTACTACCTTCAAGGATCTAAAAATCATTCATATGAAGGTTAAAATACTAATAACAGTTTGGTTTTATCTCTTCCAGAGGTGTTTCCATTTTTTTTTTTTTTTGCAGGGCAATGGGGGTTAAGTGACTTGCCCAGGGTTACACAGCTAGTAAGTGTCAAGTGTCTGAGGCTGGATTTGAACTCAGGTACTCCTGAATCCAGGGCCGGTGCTTTATACACTGCGCCACCTAGCCGCCCCCAGGTGCTTCCATTTTTAATAGAGATCCAAGCCTAAAGAGATAAAACTTGGGGCAGCTAGGTGGCACAGTAGATAGAGCACCAGCTCTGGAATCAGGAGGACCTGAGTTCAAATTTGACCTCAGAAACTTGACGTTTACTAGTGTGACCCTGAGCAAGTCGCTTAACCCCAATTGCCTTGCAAAATAAAAGAGAGATAAAGCTTTATTGGTTTAATTTCAGTCATCCCCTATAAAGTAGGAGAGGTATTTTTGAGAGGCAGGAACTTAAATGGCTAGAATGCTGGACTGAGAGTCAGGAATAGCTGGATTTAAAGCATTCTTCAGACATTTACTAGCTGTGTGACTAGAAGAAAGTCACTTACTTAGCCTCTTTGGGCCTCAGTTTCTTCATCTACAATATGAGGGCTCTGGACTGGAAGATTTCTATAGTTGTTTACCTATGCCTTATGGTGCCCTTAACATCATACCATGGAGACAATCCCCTACTCTGCTTACCCTTGGGCCAATCAGAACATTCTTAAGCAGTCTGTGATAGAATTATTATTGAAACAGTAGATTGTAAACTCCTTCAGGGCAGGGATTACTTTTATTTTTATCTTTGTTATTGCCCAAACCTGCAATACAAGAGGTGCTAAATAAATGCTTATAGAAACTGACACCAGACAAGATTTTTGCTGTTACTAGTTACAGAACTAGATGGAGGAAACTGGAGAGTGAGACCAGTAATTTACTCAGAACACAGAAAGTATCAATCTCTTGGTCTCTATTCGGGACAAAACAGGGTGCTTTCCTAAAACTTTTAGGAGAAATGCTTCCAATCTAAGGAACTTTCTGTACTCAATTTTTTAGTTGCATCACCTATAAAATGAAAAGCCAGAAGTGTTTGGCAACTGGTTGGAAGTTCCATGAGGGGGAAAAAAACTTAACCTTTCTATTGCTTTATTTTATATCAGCTATAGAAAATATATAAAGTTCCACTCCCGCCCTCCCCCCAACAACAACAACAAAGAAACAAACAAACAACAACAAAAACCCCTAGGGCTCTATACACTGTCCGTCGCAGGCTTTGGGATTCCTCTAACTCCTCTAATTGTGGAAACTTAGAGTGCAGACAGACTATCAGACACTGAGAAATAGCTCTTTCTTGTCCAAGGACAGTCTAACCCAATTAAAAATAACACAGAGCTCATGCATTTCCCCGCAATTATTTCCCCTACTCCTGTTTTTCGTTACCCGGGGTCCTCCACTAGGTGGCGGGCTTTCTGAAGCTGCCGGCCCTTCCTCCAGTCTGGAGGGAGAGGAAAAGCTACAAGAGGAACAGGACCTCCGTGTTCTCACATTACATTCTATTTTCCAACCATTTGAAGTTGGCGTAACCCTTTCCTAAGCACTTGGCAAACTCTAAAATATACCTCTCTGAAACACTCTTGGCTTTCCCCCCTCCATCCCCGCCTCCCCCATTACCTTTCACCCAGTTTAAAATAAACCATTCATTGTTCAAGAGGGAAAACTTAAATTTGTTCTTCCAAAGTAATCCATAATGCAAGTAAAACATTGCTGGAAGGTTTGCAATTAACTAGCTGACTTCTTGATAAATCCAGGGAAAGGGGGGAGGAGAGAGGGGAAGCGGAAGGGCGGCGGAATTTAAGTAGATGGGCAAAGGTGAATGGGGACAATAAAAAAGTAAGGGGGATTGTTCTTCCACCTTTGACATTTCTGGTTTTGTTTTGCCGGATTCTTATAAAATTAAAGAAGACAATTCATTGAGATCGTGACTTTACTTAGGTTTTATGAAATGTGATTTATTTTACTTGCCACGAACCTAGATATTGAGAAATAGCCATTCTTGGTGCAATTTGGTTCAATAAATATTTATTGAGCTGGCTCTATTGAGTCCCTATTCCAGTAGAATTGTAAGCTCCTTGA
The DNA here is from genome assembly GCF_019393635.1 of Dromiciops gliroides. Classification (NCBI taxonomy): domain Eukaryota; kingdom Metazoa; phylum Chordata; class Mammalia; order Microbiotheria; family Microbiotheriidae; genus Dromiciops; species Dromiciops gliroides. The sequence goes on along the minus strand of NC_057863.1, from coordinate 521,960,792 downwards.
AGGTAGGGACTATTTTGTTTTTTCTTGTATCCTCAGTGCCTAGCACACAATGCCCGATCTATTGATTGGTATTGTGTCCTAGGTAGTGTACTGGGCATTGAGGGAGATGTGAGGATAAATAAAACTACTGCCCTCGGGAAGTATAGTAGGCAAATTAAACTATTTTGAAAAGAAAACTTGGTGCAGGGTAGTAATGTCTCCAAGGATGTATGTCATCCAGGCATAACCTAATAATGAATGTAGGGACAGCTAAACATGATTATTTGCAGAAGTTCAAGACCTGAAAGATATACCCCTACCCATCCACCACTCACTTCAGTTCACCTTCTTTTCACTGTTGTTCATTGTAGTGCCCACAAGCCTATTCCCTGGGAAGTTCTGATTACGAAAGCAACCCAGTGGGGCTTCTCCCAAAGACAGGCAGATATCCTTACTGGCAGTGCTAGAAAGGCTGCTTCTAGCCCAGCAGACACCCCCAGACCTGCTATAGTAGCTATTCCCAGCGATAAGGCCGCTTGCAATTTTTTATTCTCCAACTGCCAAGGACAAGTTCTTGCTGCTTTCTCCCCCAAACCCTGTCACAGATTTTTCCCTTAAGCTAGTCCATCCTACCAATGTGCCCTGGGCTTGTCAATGGAAGCTTCCTGGTGAAATCCCACCCTCCTGGGGCACTATACAGAGAAAATAGTTTTGTCAAGGCCCCAGGCCCGGCCCATAAGATCACACATACCTAAATAATTTGGAGGGTGAAGGGGACGAGAGGAGAGCAAAAAGGATGAAGTCAGTCAACCACAGGAATTCCACAAAACCATTCTGTCAAAGGCAGTCTGCCATGGAAACAAATCAGGGACACTGAAAACAAAGAATGGGGGAGGGAGGTGGGGCCATGGCCACTACCTACACAATAACCAGAGCCTAGAGGATCTCCCAGCTCTTAGTGTTTTCTGGCAATGGGTTTCCTTTGAACATTGTCTCAGGGCAACCCATTAGACTAATTTCTGCCTGCCTGCAATGTGGTTCTTTTTGGGGTGTCAGTGTGGATGTGTCTCTTCTTAGGAATATCTCTCATCTAAGAACTAAACTCAGAGCATTATCTCCTATTTCTTGACATAGAATATAGGCAGAGTAGAAGAATAAGGAGTTGCTCATAAAGAAACCCCTGTTGTAGCTAGAAGCAGAGAGAACATAAGGGAAGAGCAGGCATCCTTGAAATATGAATACCTGACTTTTGAATGCCCTATTCATGTAGACAGCTGCCACCATAAGAAATTTCCTCCTGTTTTTGCAGGAACCTGAGCTCTTCCATGGCTAGAGTCCCTACTCTGGATGGAATCATTTCTGCACCACTGTTATTCTCATGCCTCACCCAAACCCAGTCCCACTAACCTGCTTTTGTAGGACAAAATACCTGCTCCCACTGACTGAGCCAATAATGTAATAAACAAAAGTACTATTTTTTTCCTGTACTTTAGATCGATAGGGTTGGCCTGGGAAGCACACCACACTGCACCGCACTGACTTTATGCCATTCTCTCCCCAGCCTTGTTATCACTGAATGATCTCCATGTCTCTCTCCCAGCTTTCTCAATGACTTTAGAACCTTGTTTACAGTCTTCCTGGGCACCCTATTTCCTGTCTTCATCCTTCAGATTTTAATATTCAAATTGGACTTATTCAACATCCAGGCTATGCAATTCCTCAACCTCACCCATACAATAACCTCCTTCTCCATTCTACTTCAGCTGCAGACCAGGATGGTATCTTGGACCTGTTAACATTCCCAAGATCCTAAATTTTGAAATGCCAATCTCTTACCAATGCCTTTCCGTCTCTCCATCTCTTCCACTCTCTCACTCACACTAAAACTACTCTTCACCTTCACCATGACCTCCAGTTCCTTAAGTTATTGCTTTCTCCTTGTCCGTTTTGCCCACAATGGGCATTACCTGCTTTCAAGTCTAGTGTCCTGGATTCAGGGCATAATTTCAGAGAATGGAGAGACAATTAACCCTCTCTCTCATGCCTTAATATTTAGGAGTAAATGCTCTCTAAATGGATCAGTGGATCTCCAGCAGCCTAATCTCTAGTAGCAGACAGGTTACTCTATCTTATATAGAGAAAAAGCCTTACTTCTGAAATAACTTATCGGGAAAAGTTTTGCCTCAAACATAGCCCCAAAGGTTTGGCGAGCACTGATTGGCTAGAGTTCACAAGGCTGAATTCGTGGATAGTATTTTATTAACTAATGTTTAGTCTCTTGGGCTACTTGGATTTGGAACACATCCAACACTCTCAGCATTGCTAGACAAAGGTGGCTGTTATCTGGATGGGATGTCTATACTGATCATTTTCTCATAATCAGTTTAAGGACGACCACATTTAGTAACCTTGGAAAGCAGCTATTATCTCATAGTGGGTGTCCTAGATATGTTAGTAATTATCTTAAGGATGACCTTGGAAGAAGCTACCATTAACTTAAAGTGTGTGTGTGTGTGTGTGTGTGTGTGTGTGTGTGTGTGTGTGTGTATGTGTATAGCAGAGAGGGGTTGGGGAAGGAAGGAAGGAAGGAAAGAAGGAAGAGAAGTCTAGCATGGTTTCTCACAAAGTTTACCAAGGGGAAAACACCTATTAAACTATTAGGTTAGAAGTCATTATATGTAAAAAACAAAAACAAAAAAACCCAAACCTATCACTCCTTAATGTGTAAGCAAAAAGGGTTATAATATGTTATACTAAATGCAGTAGGAGAAAATCTACCCAAATAAGGGTTGATTGATTGGCAATTTCAGCATGAAATAAGCAATAAATGGTCCTGATCTCCTGCAGGGGTCTGGTCCATTACGTAATCTTACTTTTCCAGGCAGAAGTTCATACATCAGTGCCACCTCGAATCATGAGGTGGGGTCACAGCAGTCATAGAGGAAACTGGCCAATAAAAAGACTAACCATAGTATTATTATTCACCACTCTGAGTTCAAATTCTGCCCATTACTCACTGCAGGCATAAGCTTGGGCAAGTCACTTAACCCTACTTGGCCTCTATGGCTTCATGTGCAAAATGCACGAGGAAGCAACTAAAATGATCCCATCCAACCCTAAATCTATGATCCTCTTGTAGCATCCTCTCCTGGACTAAATTCCCAACTCCCATACTCATTATAAGGCTGTGTCCACAGAGAGCAGCTGCTACTACTGTCTCATATTCTAGGGGTATCCGGGAGGGGTGGGTTTTTAGTTTCACAAGCTGATGCCCATGAACTTCCTATTGATAATTAATAAGCCAGACTATCAGCTTTTAGAAAGTTGCTCTCCCAAGCAGGTATATTAAAAACAATGGTACAAAATTCTCAACTCCCTCTGCAGCCTCTTCCTCCCACCCCCCCAAAAAAGCCCAGTACACACTCTCCTGTGAATATGCATAGCTCCATGGGAAGACAATCAACTTTAGAGTACAGTGGTAGCAAAGTACACATATAGAGAACATACATTACAAATGAAAAAAGGGAAGGCCTTTTTTTTATTGTTCATAGAATTCTCATAATATTTCCCCTAGGTATAGCTCTCTGCTCAGCTCTGAGGGTTGTTGCCTTTGTAAAGTCTATAGCTGGTACTTCTTTCTGGGTCAAGGAATGATGTTCCTTGAAACTACTTTTTCCCAGGCAGCTAGGTGATACAGGGGATAAAGCAATGGCCCTGGATTCAGGAGGACCTGAGTTCAAATATGACTTCAGATACTTGACATTTACTAACTGTATGATACTGGGTAAGTCACTTAACTCTCATTGCCCCGGGGGGGGTGGGGGGACTATTTTCTCTCTCAAGCAGAAATCTTTTTGCATCCTTTTTTGTCCATGGTGTGTCTCTTTATGCCCCTGGCTGCTTGTGACCATGATCAATGGTTGGGAAAGGGAGGCAAGGGGGGGGAGGGGGCGGGAGAGAGAAGAAAGAAGAAATTCTCTCAACCTACCCCTTGAATGTCAAATCCTTCCAACTGAAATCCTCTGAACTGGAACTCTTCCCACCCCCTAGGCTGGTCTGTTTCTTGAGTGCCTTAGACAATTTTATATACAGGCCCAAAGGCATAATTGATCCTTTCAAACAATCACCCTTTCTTCCTTTTTGACCCAATCAAAAAGATTTATATCTTGTAAAGGGGTCATCAGAATGCAAACTATTTTGTTTATGGGTTTGTTTTAAAATTTGTCAAATGCACTGATGTATTGATTCAATTGAAGTGTCTGGGCCTTATCCTGTGATCCCAAGACATTCTGCCATCCCCAACCTGCTAATTCTTTTTTTTTCTTTTTTGTAAGGCAATTGGGGTTAAATGACTTGCCCAGGGTCACACAGCTAATAAGTGTCAAGTGTCTGAGGCTGGATTTGAACTCAGGACCTCCTGAATCCAGGGCCAGTGCTTTATCCACTGCACCACCTAGCTGCCCCCAATTTGCTAATTCTTATGCCTGGGTAATCACTACTGTCTGATTTCTTTACTCTTACTGACAGGTTTTTGAGTATTGAAGAAGTTGGTCACAAAAGCAAAGTATTTTCTCCCACTATGAATTTATGGTACATAACCTCACCTAGTCCTGCTCAGCAGACCCTTTTATTCTAATTGACTTACTGTTTCACTTCCCAGAACAAGGCCTCCAAATTTTCTCCTATCTTCTCAATCCCCTAAAGCTCCTCGTCTAACATTGGCTTCAGTCTCTGTTGCCATTGATCTCTTCCCACCTGCCTACAGACATGCTCCTAAGCCCTACAAGAACCTCTGTTTGATAGCTTCTACCCCATCTCTACCCTCCTCTTCAATGGCAAATTTCTGGGAAAAGTTTTCTATGATCTCAATGTCTCGATCTATTTGGAATTTTCCCCCTCCTCACTACATACTGTCTCTTTGACACTTTGTGGCCTAGTTTATATCTTTCCCCATTCTACCAAAGCCCCTCCTTTAAAGGTAATCAAAGACCTATTTGCCAAGTCTCATTGTATCTTGACATTCTCTAGTCTTCTTGACTGAGCTGACATTTTTGACACATGAATGGAATCCCTTATCCACTTTCCAGGATACTTGCTCATCTCTTGGTTTCAGTGATACCACACTCCCATTCTTCCTTCCTAATCTCTAGTATTTCTTTCTCTGCCTGCTTTGCTGCTTCTTTTCATTTCTTTTGTCCTTTCATTTTATTGTGTTTTGTTTTTACATTACAGATTTCCACCACTCTGAGGGGTTTCTTGTAAAACAATTAAATAATCTAATTATATAGAGGCCTCATCTGAAAGCTCATGTAACATTCCACATCTGTGGAATCCCCCCAACTCTCTATTTTTAAATCATTTTTTAAATCAACAGAAATCTATTTTCTCTCCCTCTCAACTCTCACCCCGTTGGGAACAAAAAGAAAAGGAAAACAAATTCCTTGTGGCAAATATGCTTAGTCAAGCAAAACAAATGTCTTCACTGATTCTACATAAAAGTATAAATCTTTCTTCATGCACCTTGAATCTATCACTTCTGTCAAGAGATGGATTGTATGTTTTCAATTTGATCCTCTGGAATCATGGATGGGCATCATATTTCTCATAAACCTTACAGCTTTCAAAGTTCTCTTTCTTTACAGTGTTGTTGTTATTGTATAAATTGTTCTATAATTCTACTCATTTCATTCTTCATCAGTTTATAATAGTCTTCAAAATTGTTCATTTTTATAATTGACATCACAAATGTTCTGTTTTTGTTTATTTCACTCTGCATTAGTTCACATAAATCTTTCCATGTCTCTTTAAAATCATCAATTTCTTAATTTCTTACAGTACAATAATATTCTATCACATTTAAATACCACAACTTATTCATCCATTCCTCAACTGATGTGCATTCCTTTAGTTTCTAGTCTTTTGGCTACCACAAAAAATGTGTTATAAATATTTTGTACCTATAGAATCTTTCCCTATTGCTTTGATATTTGTGGTTGGGAGGGTATAGATCTAGTAGTGGTATAGCTGAGTAAAAGTAACTTTTCATGTATAATTCTAAACTGCTTTCCAGAATAGTTGTATCTATTCAGAGGTCCACCAATAGTAAATCAATGTACTTGTTTTCCCACAGCCTTTTCAACATTTATAATTTTCCTTTTTTTGTCATCTTGTTGATCTGATGACTATGAAGTCAAATCTCAGAAATGCTTTAATTTGCATTTTGCTATTTAGTTGTGATTTGGAGCATTTTTCCATATTGCTCAAGATAACTTGGGTTTCTTCTCTTGAGAACTGACACTTCCTTACTTAGACCATTTATCAACTGGGGGGAAATGGTTCTTTTATTTATAATTTTACTAAATTCCTTAAATATCTTGGAAATTATACCTTTATCAGAGAAACTTGCTACAAAGATTTTTTCCAAGTCAGCTATTTCCCTTTTATTCATTCATTCCTTTGTCCATCCATTTATTTATTTATTTACCTGTGCATTCACACATTCATTTATTTATTTATACGTTTGTTCATTCATTTATTTATCTTTTCACTCATCCATTTATTTGTTTGTTTGTTTTGCCTGTAGAAATTTTAATTTAATGTATCTGTAGAAAACCTTTTTTAATTTTATAAAACCAAAATTAGCCCTTTTATCTTCCATAATCTTCTCTGTACCCAATTTAATTATGAACTTTTTGTTATCCTTATACCTGATAGACACTTTTCCCTAATTTGTTTATGGTGTGACATTTCATATTTAGGTATCCATTTGTATTTTATCACAGGGCAGCTAGATGGCGAAGTGGATAAAGCACTGGCCCTGGATTCAGGAGGACCTGAGTTCAAAACTGGCCTCAGACACTTAACACTTACTAGCTGTGTGACCCTGGGCAAGTCACTTAACCTCAATTGCCTCACTAAATAAATAAACAAACAAACAAATAAATGAGTAAGTAAATAAATAAATAAACAAATAAACAAATAAATAAATGGATGAATGAATAAATGAATGAATAAATGACATATTCCGCTGATTGATTTCCCTACTTTTTAACTAGTACAATTTGTTTGGAAAATCATTGCTTTCTAGTAAATTTGAGATCTAACACTGCTAAGCCTGCTTCATTCATACTTCTTTCCATTATCTTTCATGAGATTCTTGACCATTTTTGTCCCCCTATAAATTTACTTATTTTTTTCTACTTCTGTTTGTTAGGTAATTTTTGGTAGTTTGATTAGTTTGACATTAGATAAATAAATTAATTTTAGTAGCATTGTCACTTTTATTATATTGACATCCTTTTGTGGTTACTCAGTCTTTTAATTTCTTGGCTCCAGTCACTACCTGCATTTATCTTTGAACCCTAGAATATACATGAGTAATTAATATTTTCCCAATTATTTAGGTTTGTGTTTCTGTAAACAGTAGGCTTTGCTTCTGATTTTGTTGGAAAAGATTCTAGTTTTTTCCATTACATATGGCAGTACCTCTTCATTTTAGATTTTATTATTTATCATTTAAGAAAAGGACCATCTTTTCCTATGTCGCAAATGGATGTTGAATTTTGCCAAAACTTTTTCTTGCATCTATTGATATAATCATATGATTTTATTAGTTTTATTATTAATATTGTCAATTAAGTTTTATTGTCATAGAAGGAATTTAGTAGGATCTTTTCTTTTGCTATTTTTGCAAATAGTTTATATAATATTAGAATCAATTGTACTTTGAATACTTGACAGATGTTACTTGTGAATCTATCTGGTCCTGAAGGGTTTTCTCCTTTTGGAATTTAATTTATGGCTTATTCAATGTCTTTCTTTGAAATTTGGTCATTTAAATTCTCTATTTCTTGTTCTGTTCAGTGAGATATTTTACATTTATACATATTCATTTCTTTCATTTAAGTTGTTTGTTTTATTGGCAAAGAGTCAGACAAAATAATTATTAATAACATCTCTTATTTCTCTTTTTGTTATGAATTCTCTTTTTTCATTTTTGAAATTTAAACTTTTTTCTTTTTAAACACCTTTGTTATAGTTTATTTTATTGTTCCCACCTCCCAAAACTTATAGTTTTATTTATTAATTAAAATCTTTTATTTTCAATTTTGTTAATCACATCTTTTATTTTTAGGAATTGTGATTTGGCATTTAATTGGAATTTTTCAAGTTGTTGGTTTTCTAGAATTTTTAGTTTTATCATCATTTATTGATCTTTCTTTTGTTGGTTAATAAAAATATTTAGAGAAATAAAATTTCCCCTAAGGAATGCTTTACTGCATCTGAAAGATCTTGGTATATTGTTTCATTGTTGTCATTGTCTTGAATGAAAGTATCTATTGTTTCTCTATTTTTTTTTTTTGCCCTACTACTTTTTTAGGAGTAAGTCATTTTATTGCTAGATGATTTTAAATATTTTTTCAATGGCCCTTATTTATAATTTTTATTGCACTGTTATCAGTAAAGGATATGTATAATATTTCTGCTTTTCTGCATTGGTTTTGAGATTTTTATCCTCAAAGACATTATAAATTTTTGTAAAGTTGCCATACAAAACTGAGAAATATGTATACTTCATTCTGTTTCTATTCAATAATTGCAGGTCTTTCCTCTAATTTTCCTAATTCTTTTCAGATCATTAATTTATTTTCTTATTTTTGGTCAATTTCTCATATCTTTCTCTTCCCCACCCCCACCCCCAACTCTTTTTTTACTAACCCCTCTCCAAGCTTAGGGTTTGTTTTGCTTATGACTGGTCCCTCCCCAAATTTACACTCCCTGTTATATAGTCCTGTGCCCTCATCCTATTCCTATCTGTATTCCAGTTGAGTTGAATATATTCCTACCCTAAATTCTTTGTGTGTGTTTCCTGCCTTTTTTAGCTAGTTTAAATGAAAGTGAAGTTCAAGTGATACCTCTTCCCCTCATTCCTTTTGTTTGTCTATAGCTTTACTTGTGCAGCCTGATTATGTTTGTTAACACATTTCCCAAATTTCCCTTCATTTTTTCCTAATGTATCCTTCCCCCTTTTCTTTTTTTCTTAAACTATTTTCAAAACATAACAAAAATATTTATACATCATTTGTCTCCATTGATTACTTCTTGTAGCATCATGATTTTAGAAGAACCCTTTTAACAGCCCTCCTCTTCCATTAGAATGTAAATGGTTTATTCTGATAGTCCCTTCTGATTTTTCTTTTTCTTTTTCTTTTTTTTTTTTTTTTGCAGGGCAATGAAGATTAAGTGACTTGCCCAGGGTTACACAGCTAGTAAGTGTCAAGTGTCTGGGGCAGGATTTGAACTCAGGTCTTCCTGAATTCAGGGCTGGTGCTCTATCCACTTTGCCACCTAGCTGTCCCCTCATATTTCTTTTGTATTTATGTTTCTTTTTTCCTCTTGACATTTGTATTTGTATTTCAAAGTTACTTTTTAGCTCCAGCTTTTTTTTTCATGAGGAATGTTTGAAAGTTCCCCATTTTATTGAAGATTCATTTTTTCCCTTGTAGGATTATATTTAGTATTGTTATGAAAGTTATTCTTTGTTGTAGACCTTTATCTTTTTACTTTTGGAATATTTAACTTCAGGTTTTTTGCTCCTTTATAAGTAGTTGCCAAATCAAGAGCAAGCCTGATTTGTTTTCTTGATATTGAATACTTTCTTTCTGGCTGTTTATAGTATTTTTTTTTTCTTTTGCCTGGATGTTCCAGATTGTGGTAATGACATTCTCGGGAGTTTTCATTTTGAGTTTTCTTTCAGGAAATGATCAGTGTATTCTTTCTATTTTCACATTGTTTTCTTGTTCTAATATGTCTGAACAATTTTCATTAATGATTTTTTGATGTATGCTATGTAGGTTCTTTTTTGGTCATGGATTTAAGGCAATATTGTGATTCTTAAGTTATTTCTCCTTAATGTTTTCTAGATTAGTTGTGCTTTTTAAATATGAGATATCTCACATTCTTCTATATTTTCTCATTATTTTGACTTTGTTGAGAATGTCTGGTGTCTCCTAGAGTTATTGGTTTCCATTTGATCCATTCTGATTTTTAGGAAGTCTGTTCCTAGGGTGAAGTTTTGTATATTTTTCTGTTAAGTTGTTGATCTTATTTCCAAACTTCTCCACACCTTTCATTTCTCTGATAATATCTTTTTTTAATTCTTGTATGATTTCTTTGAAAAATTAATTGTTCTTGTAGACAAGCTGGGTTTTTGTTGTTGTTTTTTATGTTTTTGTTGTCGGTATTTTTGAGTTATTTTTCTGTTTTAGGTTTGTGTCTTGCGTCTTAAAAGTCCTTTATCTTGGGGCAGTTAGGTGGCACAGTGGGTAAAGCACTGGCCCTGGATTCAGAAGGACCTGAGTTCAAATTTGACCTCAGACACTTGACACCTACTAGCTGTGTGACCCTGGGAAAGTCACTTAACCCTCATTGCCCCACCAAAAAAAAAGTCCTTTATCTCTTTTCTCTTTCTCTCTCTCCTTCTCTCTTTATATTCATTCATTTGTTTGCTTATTTTTCTTGCTGAGACCTCAAGAGTTGAGTTCTAAGTCTCCCCTGTGCTGGAGATTAAATCAAGTGGAGAACTTTTCATGAGCCCTTGGGGGTGGGGAGGGGAATATTGTCTCAGCCAAACCCTCCCTTTCAATCATGGGTTACAGTTTTGATTGTACCTTTTCCTTCACCACATGAGGCTTTTTTCTTCAACATAAACTTTTCACTTTCATCCCTGAGGGGATCTGGATCATTTTTACCACCTGTCTAAAGGTAAGTTGTTTGGTAATTAGGTTGTTTAGTGGTGGGAGAGCGCTGAACTATACTGTTTCCTTCTTTTCCTCCATTTTGGTCCTTCTCATTCATAGATCTGATCATTTCTCTCTTTCACTTAAAAATCTTTATATTTTCTTATAGTCTTTCAATAACTCCCCACCCTCACCCCACTGTGAGCATTCAAGACATTCTACAATCTGGAAACAACCTAATTTTCAGCTCATTTCATATCATTCCATCTATACACTCTGTGATACAGCCCATCTGAAAAAAATTTCTCTTCTCTGAACATATGCCATACTTTCCTGACTCCAAGCCTTTGCTTATGCTTTTCTCATGCCTGGAATGCCCTCCCGATATCTCTTTCACCTTTTGAATTTGACCCATCCTTTAAAACAGAACTCCTATATCTTTCTTCTCCTGGGAGCCTTCCCTGACCCCTGTCAGGAATGAGAGAGGGACCTCATATAGCCCCTTTTCATGTATTTTGTTGTGTAACATAGACATTTATATAGTCTCCTACTAGATTGTAATTCCATGAGGTCAGGGATTCTGCCTTAACTGGATTTTGGACTGTCCCTCAGCACCTAGCACAATGTTCTACAAATGATAGATGTTAAATAAATATAACATGGTACTATGATCAAAAAAAAAAGGAAAAAAATTTATTTGTACAACAATAGTTATAAGAGCTCTTTTGTGGTGACAAAGGATTGGAAATCGAGGGGATGCTCATCAATTGGGGAATGGATGAACAAGTTATGGTATATGAATGTAATGGAATACTATTTTGCTATATGAAATAATGGGCAGGATGATTTCAGAAAAACCTGGAAAGACTTGCATGAACCAATGCAAAGTGAAGTGAGCAGAACCAGAACATTTTGACGGCAGTATTATACCATGATTAATTGTGAATGACTTAGCTATGCTCAGTAATATAATGTTCCTAAAGGACTTATGATGAAAAATGCTATCAACATCCAGAGAAAGAGCTGATGGAGTATGAATGTCTGAAAGCTTACTATTTTTCACTTTATTCGTGTGTGTTTGTGTTTTTGGTCTGTGCCTTCTTTCACAACACGACTAATGTGGAACTATGTTTTGCATGATTGCATATGTATAATCTATATCAAACTGCTTACCATCTCAGAAGAGGGGGGAGGGAGGGAGAGAATTTGGAACTCACATTTTTTTTCAATGAATGTTAAAAATTCATTCTTTACCTTTAATTGGGAAAAATAAAATATTACTCTGACACCCTTCTCTAAGGATTCTCAGGTACCAGGTGGGATTTAGAGTATCCCTTTTTTTCTGTCATTGGCTCAAATGCCTCACTGGCTGTGTTTCCTCTCATTTTTAAGGGATTCTGTTCCATCTCACCACTCAACATCAATTGGCTTTTACAAAGGGATAATTACTTTGCATATATCACAAGAACAAACATACATTTCCACTCCTAAACCTCTGACACATCAGGGCATAATCTCCCCCATACCACCTTGTGCTTTCTGAGGGAAGGGTTAGGCCCACAATTTAGCTCAGTTCCTATTTAGCATTGGTTCCACCAAGTTCATATACAAATCCAGCATCTTTTTTACTGAGTTGGAGTCCCAGACCCTTACTCCTCATGACATCAATGCTAGGCTGGCTGCAATACATGTCCTGGTTTTTTAGATGACCCTGGCCCAAATCAGAGAGTACATTCTCTGCAAAGAGAATGAAAAGAAAGAGCAAAAAGGTCAAGTATATAGGCTTATTTTCTGGGAGACATATGACCTCAAGGGGAAAGAAGGCAGGAGAAGGAGACTCTAAGGACCATTCCCTTTATTGCATGTGGTCACTGGTCTTGAGTGAGGGAGTTATATCACTCCTTCAGATGTAAATACAGCCCAAGTGGTGGCCAGTGCTGATGTAGGCCCTTTGGGAGATGCTGACAGTTCCAGTTCTACAACCAGTGGAAAAAAAACTACTCCCAACCACATGGTTAGGCCAACTGGAAACAGATGCAAAATGTCCATGTGTCCTCCAGTCTTCATGATTCCCCTGAAAGTATCTCCTGTGACATATAAAAAGTTCAAGACGTAATTTCTGGGTAATTAATAATTTTATTAATTATAGCTAGTGAATAATTAATAAAAGGATGGTCATTTGACTGTCTCTTATAAACCAAAAGACAGATCACAATGACTTATTGATGCTTGTATGCCCTTGGAAAAATGGGTGTTCCCAACAGACAGCAATCAACTCTGATTGGTTAACAATTAATGAGAAGAATGAGTATTATCATGAGAGGTGGACCTATTTTAATGAGGAGCTGGGTAAATACTTTGATTATGTCACTCTTACTCCCAGAACTCCCTCACCCTGGCAATGTACATAAACCTGACACCCCACACTCCACCCCAAGTCTGAGCAGAACACCATGGCCTTACCCAGTTGGTTGAGGTCTGAACAACATTAAGGAGAATGCTAAATCCAATCTGATTATCAGTCCTCTTCTTCAGAGGCTGATTGGGCCTAGTAGAGAATGAGGAAATAGGAAGGGAAAAATCCTGGTTCTTCCTAATAGTAATTGGTTATTAATATGAGAGAAATAATTATTTCTCTCACTCTCCAATACCCTTCATGTGTATAACACCAAATTAGCAAACTGATGGGGTTCTGCCAGAATTAAAATACATAAATATTTGTTGAACTGAACTGAACCTTTTCTCTGGGAATAAAGAGGCAATGTGGCTCATTGAGGAAAGAGCTGGTCTCAAAACTAGGAAGACCTGTGTTCAAATGCCACACCTCTGACATAGGCTTCATGACCCAGGGAAAATTATTTAACATCTCAATGCTCTGGGCAACTCTCTAAAACTGCAAGTTGCAGAAAAAGTTCCAACTTGCCTTGATAAAGGGAATTCCTTCCTAAGAGTTCTCTATAAAAATGAAATCACAGATTCAATCCCTATTCCATCTCTGGGAATAAGTGGTCTGAATCTAGTGTCATGCTAGAAAATGTTTAACAACCAGCTGTCAAGATCACCACCTCTCTTTTTAAATTTTTCTTTTTTTTAACTGTTAGGAGACACCCTGTTTTCTAGGGCTAAGACATAGTAAGTAAGCTGTTCCCTGAACTTGGCATAACAACAATCCTTTGAGCTCATCCTCTGGATGAACATTGCTGCAAACAAATTACAGAACTGATAGTCCCTGAGCTTGGGCAAGCACCAACAGGCCCAGACATGAATGGACTTTTTGTCTTTAGACAACCTTGCTTCACTGTTGCTGTTATGTCTCAGTACTGTTGCTACACTACGCTGTTTGATTCTTTGTCTAGCCACAAATATATAAATCAAGGTTTAGCCCCACTTCCTTGGGTCTCCTACTAGAGGAGGCCCCGACACACATGTCTAATTTCCCTCCCACAGTGGAATAAGGAAAGCTTTTTCCTTATAACCTGTATGAATTCTTTGGTATTTTGGAAGTTAATAGTGTTTGTAAAACCTCTGTGACTGTTTGGTCATTTGTTACCAGAGTTGACATAGCTCTACAATCAGATCTCCAAACAACAACTAAAAAAGCAATTTGTATAACACACTTTTTTTTTTTCATAAAAGTATTTTATTGGGGCAGCTAGGTGGCGCAGTGGATAGAGCACCGGCCCTGGAGTTAGGAGTACCTGAGTTCAAATCCGGCCTCAGACACTTGACACTTACTAGCTGTGTGACCCTAGGCAAGTCACTTAACCCCCATTGCCCTGCAAAAAAAAAAAATTATTATTCTCTAGTTACATGTTGAGATAGTTTTCAACATTTGTTTTCATAAGATTTCTAGTTTCAAATTTTTCTCCCTCCCCAAGACAGCAAGCAATCCGATATAGGTTATATATGTACAATCACATCAAACACATTTCTGCATCAGTCATGCTGTGAAAGAAGAATGAGAGCAAAAAAGGAAAAACCTCAAAAAAGAAAGACAAAAAAAATAGAAATAGTATGGTTCAATATGCATCTAGATTCCATAGTTCTTTTTTTCTGGATTTGGAGAGCATTTTCCATCATGAGTCCTTTGGAACTATTTTGGACCATTGTATTACTGAAAAGAGTCAAGACTATCACAGTTGATCAACATACAATGTGTACAACACACTTCTAAGTTTAATCTTCATTATTGAGATTTTCTTCATCACTTTCATAAGTCTAGACAGTCAACCAAATAATAAATCAAGCTCTGATGTGTAGTGTTTGTAAATTTCCAATATACAAATAAATACCCTGAAAATTTAACGATTGGCTCTTATGAGCTGGGATGGGCTGGAGCTATCTAGTACACCACTGTATAAATACCAAATGATCAATTCATAGACATTTGGGACCTCAGCCCATTTTTAATTGGGGGATT
Source organism: Dromiciops gliroides (assembly GCF_019393635.1). Classification (NCBI taxonomy): domain Eukaryota; kingdom Metazoa; phylum Chordata; class Mammalia; order Microbiotheria; family Microbiotheriidae; genus Dromiciops; species Dromiciops gliroides. The sequence goes on along the minus strand of NC_057863.1, from coordinate 521,945,654 downwards.
TCCAATACCTTGCTTCTGACATAATTTATCAGCAAAAGTTTTACCTTCAGGGGCAGCTAGGTGGTGCAGTGGATAGAGCACTGGCCCTGGAGTCAGGAGTACCTGAGTTCAAATCTGGCCTCAGACACTTAACACTTACTGGCTGTGTGACCCTGGGCAAGTCACTTGACCCCAATTGCCTCACTAAAAAAAAAAAAAAAAGAAAGAAAGAAAGAAAAAAAGGTTTACCTTCAGTTTAGGTTTAAAGGTTCAAGAAACACTGCTTGGTCACAGTATACAAGATTAACAGATGCCATAAATGGATATGGGGAAACTAGTACTTGAAGGACCCTGAGCGACATGCTTAATTTACTTCAAAACCAGCAAAGAAAAGTAAGCAGGATATATCTGACAAGAGTGAACTCTACTAATCCATCTGCATTTTTTTTTCCACTCTGGCATAAGGATCAACTTTCACAATTTGTCCTACCTTCTGCCAATAAGTCCAGAAGCTACCCAGGTATTTAAAATCATAAGAAATTGATGATGACAGCGAATGACAATGTTCTGATCGGTGGAAAAAATAGGAGATGCCACGACTTGCAAAAATCAGGTTAAAAAAAAAAAGACACGTAAAAAGGCAGGTTAAAAAAGAGGGCAAGGACCAGAAAATTAAGCCTTCAGGTCCAGAAAAGGGAACATTTATCATCACTGCATAAAATCAACCAAAGAAAGAAAACTATAATTATCTACCCTTTTCATAATCTAAACTGTTCTAAACAGTAGCTTTTTGCTCCAACTCTTAAAAGTTTATTTTTAGGTGCTCTTCCAGAATGAAAAAAAAGGGGGAGAGGTTCCCTGGAGTGTTAGCAAGTCTCCTCAGGTCCCCAGGCTTCATCTGGATCCAGAAACAGTGTGATGTAATGGAAAGAGTGCTCCATTTAGAGTCGGAAGACTCAGTGCTCACTGATTCTTACTGGCTGGATAAGACTGGGCAACTCACTCTTCTTTGCTGACCTTTAGTGGCTCTATCTGTAAAATGGGGCTAGCAGTTTTTATTGTACCTATTTCACAGGGTTGTTGTGAAGGAAGTCTTTTGTGGACCTTAAAGTGCTGTAAAAAGCTGAGCTTCTGTTAGCATCCTCCACATAGTAAGTGGTACAGAGTAGATGTTTAATAAATGCTTGTTGACTTGACTTAATACCAGAAATGGCAATGCCTTCTCTGTACCGTCTGCACATGGCAGCTGTTTTCATGGCTTTTCTTGAAGAAAGGAAAAAAAAAAGACTCAAATGTTGAAAATGGAAGGACATTTACTAGCTGTGTGATCCCATCAACTTATTTAACTTCTCTGGACCTCAGCTTCCTCACCAATATAGTAAGGACACTGGGCTCAATGACCTTCCAGCTCTAAGTCTATGAACAGATAGAAGACCCAGGGGTTGCTTTGGGGGAGGCTTCATGATACGGAGAGATAAGATTGACAGACAGTCCTTGAAAATTGCCCCGGGTAAATCACATTTAGAAATAAAGAAATAAAAAGAGCTGCAAAAATCTCCTGAATGGTATTCTTCACCACTTGTGAAAAGCAGTTTCTCCAACTTAAAGGTATTTTCCATGACTATCTTCCCCTCTGACAAACCCCTTAACTGATCCAAGCTTGTGGAAGTCAAAGCAAATGTGGGGAGGAGAAGGGTCCATAGGTCACACAAATAAAAGCAATTTCCCTGAACACTCAGCACAGCTCTCTAAATGTCCAGTTCTGATGTAGGGAGAAGTTAAATTCTTTATTCAGCAAGCATTTATTCAGTGCCTACTGTATGATGAGTGCTATGCTAGGTGCTGGGGAGATATAAAGTCAGAGGGCAAAGGGTCATTCACTGATGATGTCCAAAAGGGATGGTCCAAAGCACCCTAATGACCATACATCTCGAGCTGTCATCTCTCACTGGGAGGACCTGGCCATACCAGAACAACCCAGGAAAATGCTGTTTTGGCAGATTCCCTTTCAAGAAATTCCTAGAAATCCTATAGGTTGAACTGATCTGACCAGGGAGGCCCAATCCCTCAGGGAATAAACTAGAAACTATCATGCTCCATTCCTTACTATCAAAAGTGGTGGTGATTTGGGTTTTATGGGGTGCTTAGAGAAGACTAGCGCCTCTGGTGTGAGGGCTTGCTGAGCCCTTTTTAGGGCTGCTCATCGACCACTGGTGTTTACCTGATTTACCCAACTCTTACTCTTGACTCCAATAAGCTGTAGCATGTGCAGCAGCCACATCCCGGTAAAACCATCTCAGCAAACAGGCTAAACCGGGTTGAGAGTAACTGACAGGCTGAACTAGTAGGTAAGTTAGGGGGAATGTCTACCTCAAGCACGTGAAGACTTCCTCTGGCAGAATAGGCTGATGAAAACTCTTTGTTCCAATGACCACAAAGGGGGCTGAAGCAGGTGCTGGGGAACACTTAGCTTGGTCAGACCTGGAAGACACCAAGGTCATCCACTACATCCTGGGGCCATCGGCTATTGCCGGTTGTCCTGACTTTTGTCCTGCCACTGGACTTCGATGACTCTGGAAGAGAAAGTGAGGCTGACAACTTTGCAACCCTGCCTCACTTAAACCGAATTCATTTGCAAGTTAACACATCACCCTGTGATATCATTGGTTCTCTTCAAAAATGACTAATGACAAACTATCAAAGGTGAAGGAAAAAACTCCTGGTGACTCTAGTCACTTGTGCTTTGAAATGCCAAAGAAATTCCGTTAAGGGTCACTGAACAGAAAGGACTAATGACTCAGTGGATCTTTAAAACCCCATACTCTAAGTTTCAGTGTCTCCCCTCTCTCTCTCTCTCTCTCTCTCTCTCTCTCTCTCTCTCTCTCTCTCTCTCTCTCTCTCTCTCTCTCTCTCTCCCTCTCTCTTTCTCCCCTCCCTCCCTCTCTCCCTCCCTCTTCCCCCCACCCCACCATCATGTTTATTAACTCAGCTTTGGATACTCAACACCTAGGATCTGAAGTTTCCAATTAACTCTCTGCTTTCCATCAGAAGCTCTGCTTGCTTTGGACTCCATGGAACATGATAACTCCATTCTGGGTTCCCCCTAGTCTCTATATCTTTCCAGCTTCCTTTTTTGTAGCCTCTCCTCAATTTGATTGCAAGCTCCTTGTTTTTTGTTTTTTTAGTGTTTTTTGGGTTTTTTTTAGTGAGGCAATTGGGGTTAAGTGACTTGCCCAGGGTTACACAGCTAGTAAGTGTTAAATGTCTGAGGCCAGATTTGAACTCAGGTCCTCCTGACTCCAGGGCCAGTGCTCTATCCAATGCGCTACCTAGCTGCTCCTGATTGCAAGCTCCTTGAAGGTAGAGAATGTCTTTCTTTTTCTTATTTGTATCCTTGGCTCTTAGCCCAGTACCTGACCCATAGTAAACACTTAGTAGATGTTTATTGAATTGAATCAAATTGAATTATCAGTACCATTTGAATTTATCTCTGAGGATGTAGGGAAAGAAAACTGAAGCCTTTCTCCCCACCAGAGAAGTATTGCAACTGCTCCTTGCAGGCCTCTGGCTGCCTCTTATTTGTGTTTCTTTCATTGGTCATAGGTGATCAAACAGATTTCGTGAGATGCATGTGTCCAATCTTGGAGGTAACCTTGTGAGTTACAGAGGTTGGAGATCTTGGGTCCCTTGGCTAGAATTGACCAATAGCAAAGAGAGTTCTGTATTAAAGAAGATGACCACTGGAAAAAGCCCAAGCCCTGGCCTGGCTTGCCAAAAATAGAGACTTGGAGGAAATTGTTTAGGCTCTACAGAGCAGAGGTGAAATAGAAAATATTTAATTAGCAGTGCTGCAGATACCTTATCTTTGAATGGTTTTAAGTTTTAACCTCTGGAGAGACTGTAGCAGTGGTTATTATTTTCTCTTATCTTTAATTTTTGTGAGTGTGTGTATAGCACATGCTCTGAAGCTATTCTCCCAACACTTATTCTCACTGTCATTCTGGTTCCCTGGAGGATGATGGCTACTTCTCACTTCAAGGTTCTAGGGGACCCAAAGGGGCCAGTGGGTAGCTTTCTAACATTATGGCTCATAAGCCCTTACTAACATGCTTCCCTTCATTCCTCTCCCATAATGATTGTCAGTTGATACCAAGTAGTCACAGCTATGTGGTGAAGTAGATAAAGTGCTGTGCCTGAAGTCAGGAGGACTTGTCTTTCTGAGTTCGAATCTGGCTTCAGACACTGGCTGTGTGACCCTGGGCAAATCATTTAACCTTGTTTGCCTCAGTTTCCTCATCTATAAAATGAGCTGAAGAAGGAAATAGCAAATCACTTCAGTACTTTTGCCAAAAACAAACAAAAAGCCCAAATGGAGTAATGAAGAGTCAGAAAACAACTGAAAAACAATAACTAACAAAGTCACAGATTTAATTATTTTTAGATAAGGGATATTTTACTTAGATGTTATAATAAGAACAATTGGTACAAAACATCCTCTCAATTATCTGTGACATACTCCCCTATACAATATCTAGAGAAAACTGGGCTCCAGCTTAGAGCACATTTGGTAAAGAGGGTAACTCCCAGATCCTGACGTCCTTTGCTGAGTCTTCGTGCTATTCCCTGTCAGTATGGCTTAGTTGTCTGTTGGGCTCCCTGCTGAATCCTAAAGCTTCCTTTCTTCTAGCACATCTAGTTTGTCCTTGGCTTCTAATGTAGAATCTGCTATTGTTGTTTGTCCTTTGTTTTAAAAGAAAACCAGTAACATCATGGGTGATGCTCTGACTTATATGTGAATTAGACTTAAGTGAGGCAGTGTTGCACAAAGTCATCAGCCTTACTCTCTTCCAGACTCATCAAAGTCTAATGGCAGGACAAAAGTCAAGATGACTGGTGATGGCTCAGGATGCAATGGATGATCTTAGCATCTTTGATGTCTGACCAAGCTCTAAGTACTCCATAATGCCTCTTTAAGTCCCCTTCATGGCCAATGGAACAAATTGTTCTCATCGACCCATTCTGCCTGGGAAAGTGTTCACATGCTTGTTGGGGTAGACATCCGCCTACCTCATTGACAGGTTTGAGGCCTGTCAGTTACCCTCTAATCTTCCTCCCAGATGTGGCTGCTGAGTATGCTACAGCTTCTTGAAGCCACAGGTGAGAGTTGGGTAAATCAGGTGAACACCAAATATGGATGAACAGCTCTGAAAAGGGCTTGGCAAGCCCTCACACCAAAGGTGCCTGTTCTCCTGAATACCCCTTGTATCCCAGAATAGCTCCCCCCAGAATCTGCTAGGACTCTGATGAGAATCCAAATCCTTTGACCTCCAAATTTCACAAAGCTATCCTCTGGTCAAGGGATGGAGGAGAAGAGAAGAGAGAGGCTCTACTCATTTTCCTTCCCTCCTCCTGACCCAAGCTATTCTCAGGGGCCTGACTTGCTCTCACTTCTAAGCTGCCAGCAACTGAATGCTAGTTAATTTTATACAAACCCAAAGTAACTGGGCATATATTAATTTAAAATCTTTCATTGATCAATTCAATACACGTGCTCTCACCTGACAAAGCTATCAGCCTAGAGTATTTTGTTAGTTATTTAAGTCGGTCTCTATCCATCCCCCCACCCCTTACCAGCCTTTTTTAAAAAATAATTTCCTTTCTATAGCAGAAATAAATAACTGTCACCATTTCTGATTCATACTGAATACTAAACTCTTTTCTGCTCTCCTCTTAGGAGAAACTTTAGAAACAAATCAAATACATTATAAGTAATTTTTCTCCAAGATTCCTGAATGGGAGGGTTATGAGCCAAAGATGGTGAGAAAAGGAATCTGACCCTTTTTTAGGATCAAGCTTCCTCAGTTAAGAACCTGGTCACCAACTGTATACACCCAGTACAAAGGGGACCCTTGAATGAAGGAGAGAGCTCAATGCTCCAGCCCCTTGGGCATAGATAGCACTGACTGGCATTGTTAGAATAGGATCATAGATTTAGAGCTAGAAGAAACCTTCTTGATAGCTCTGTTTGTGAGGAAGTTTTTTCCTTATTTCGAGCTGAAATAGACTTCTCTTGGATTTTGACTTCCCTGTTTTTAGTCATGATGGTCCGTGTTCAAGCTGAAAAAGCTTAATGACTCTTACACATGCTGGCCCATTAAACGTTGGAAGATGGCTACCATCTCCCTCCCTAAGTCTTCTCTTCTTCAGGTTAAATGTACCCTGTTCCTTCAATCCATAGTCATGTAGCATGATCTGAAGGCCCTTAACTCTCCTGGTTGCCCTTCTCTGTACGGTTTATCAGTGTCCTTCTTAAAACTCAGAACTAAACACAAAACTCCAGATCTTATGTACTTAGAGAAGAGAATATGGGGGCTCCCATTTTCTTTCTTCTGCATGTTATGATTCTCTTATTGCAGCCTGGGAGTTTGTTAGCTTATTTTCTGACTGTCAAGTCACAGAGTTGACTCATATTAAGCTTGTAGTCCATGAAAATTCCAAATCTTTTTCATATGAACTGTTTTTTAGCCATTTGTCCTCCATTTCATTACTTGTGCAGGTGAATTTTTGAACCCGAGTAGAAGACATTAGAGGGGCAGCTAGGTAGCACAGTGGATAGAGCACCAGGCCAGGAGTCAGTAAGACTCATCTTCCTGAGTTCAAATCTGGCCTCAGACACTTACTGGTTATGTAACCCTGGGTAAGTCCCTTAACCCTGTTTGCCTCAGTTTCCTCATCTATAAAATGAACTGGAGAAGGAAATGGCAAATCACTCCAATATCTTTGCCAAGAAAACACAAATGGGATTACAAAGAGCCAGACATGACTGAAACTACTCAACAACAACATGGACCCACATGGGATACTCCACTAAGAAATTCCCTTTAGTATAACAATAATAATGATGATGATGATGATGATGATGATGATGATGATGAAAATAATAAATAGCTAGCATTTATATACCACCTTCTCTCTGCCAAACACTGTGCTAAATGCTTTATAAATATTATCTCATTTGATCCTCACAACAACTCTAGGAGGCAGATATTATTATTACCCCCATTTTACACTTAAGAAAACTGAGACAAATAGCAGTTAAGTGACTTGCCCAAGCAAGGTCACACAGTATGTGTCTGAAGCCAGATGGTATTGGTCTCTTTATTATTACTCTTTGGATGAGTTCATTCCACCCATCCCAACTGTTTTGCTCTAGCTGGCTCCTTTCCTTGCCCAGCCTTAGTCTAGAATCTATTCAATTCACAATTCTTCTCTTTTTCTTTGACAATTAATGATTCATCACAGCATCCAATCAATGTAGGAAGGATGCATTTCTCTCTTGTAATGAATAGTGTTTTCAGTTATGCCAATAAAAGTAAAATAAACATCCCCAAACACTCAGCCTGTATTTATTGGCAAATAAGAAAGAGTTCATTCATACTTTTAAGAGTGTGTTCTACTAACCAATGCAAACAGAAGGTTAATCTTGTATTACCCAAATATCAACTTACTCTAGGCCTGGGTGTGTAATTAAGCCTACCCCTAGTTGACTGCTCCTGATTTCGAAAACTAGACTATGGTTGATATGTAAAACCTACAGGGAGACAGTCGGCCCACTAGAAATAGAACTTTGGAGCTTAGTGATCCCCAAACTTAGATTCGGGCCTGGAGTTATACTGTATTTTGATTCAAAACATACATATTCCAGAGTCACCTTTTCTGGAATCTTAAATTTAAATACAGGGGCTTCTTCATTTTCAAGGACTACTGATTTGTGATATTAAATACTTGTGACTTGCTGTGTATGTCCCCTTCATTTCCCCCCAAGCACCTGAAGCAAAGACGCTTTGTTTTAAGGAACCTTGGAGGGATTTAGAATAAGTAGCACACAACTGCAATGTTTGTTGAACTCCTTAGGCTATGTAAGGAAAGACCCATCATAGGTAGGGGTGAGGTGGTAGGTGAGAGTAGGTAAACAGAATTGGAAAGCCCCTCAAATATCTCTCCTTCCTTTTTTCTCCTCATCTATCACTACCACAGTCACCAGCTGCCACCAATAAGAAATTCATTTGCACTAACCCTCTTTTTGGAAAGATACAAATACACAGAGAGGGTTAATCTCCTCCACACCTTAATGTAAACTGCTTTAATTAAATCAACAGCAGCACTCAGGGTCTAGGAGATTTGTGCGAGGTTGGATGTGTGAGGCTGGAAGGTAAGGGCTAGGTGGAATGGGGAATGCAATATATAGCTTCTGAAACTGTATTTTTTTAATCTGTTCTATTTTTTCTCTACAATCATTTTGGCATATAGCACCATACACCCCCACCCCCATCCCCTTGTGAACCCTCCCTTGTAACAAAGAAAAACATTTAAGCAAAAAACTCAATCCAGCGATTGTCTCACAATAAAAACAATATTCTACTCAGTAATACCAGCTTCTTTGTTGACAGAAGGGAGGTATGTTTCATTATCTGTTTTCTGGAGACCAAGATTGGTTATTATAATTATTCAGAGTTTGGTTTCCTTGTGATGTTCTTTTCACTTACATTATTATAATCATTGTTTGTAGTTGTGGTTGAATGGAGTGGTGAGCAGGGTTGTTCAGCTCCCTCCCATTTGCTCTTGCTTTCCCCTCTCTCCATTCTACTAAGGATCCATTGCCCATATAGGTTTCCCAGTATAAATACTCCCTCTCTGCTCTGGGAAGTTGTATCAAAGGATTTGTAATTCTCTCTACCTAATTTGATACTCTTTGAGTCCAACAGGCCCAATCACCTTGGATCCCAGAATCCTGTCCTCTTTCTTTGTGGTGGCTGCCTTGGCCTGGGGCTTCTGCCCTTCTAGCTCATATGCTTTCTCATGACCTCCCCTCAGTCTCATCAGAAACTGGGTTCTTCTTTCAGTCTGACTTCTACCTGCCCTGACGAAACTGACTTAAAAGTCCACCAGGGGTGTGGCATACCACTTGTTCATCCTGTCTCCAGATTCCTCAGTCATCATTTCTTATGGCTCAATAATAGTGCATCACATTCATATACCACAGTGTATCTAGCCCTTTCGAAGTCTATAGGTACCTGCTTTGTTTCCAATTCTTTGATGTGGGGTGGGGGACTTTGGACAATCACAGAATAACATGAATACTTTAGGTGTAGGTGGGGTGCAGAGGAAAGGCTTCCAAAAATGAGGCAGCCTGGCGTAGTGGAAGGAATGTTTTGATTGGGGTAAATGACCTGGGTTCAAATCCTGGCTCTGTCACTTGGTATCTATGTGATCTTAGGTAAGTCAAATAACTCTTCTGGGTTCACTTGTAAAATAAGAGAAATGGACCAGACGGCCCCTAAGGATTCCACATCTAGAACTGGAATCTTATGAAAGGAATTTTTGTTAGTGATCAAAAAACATGAACAAACAATTCTCAAAAGAACTGTGCACTTCTAGTTGATGGTGATGTGAAAAGTCCTAGAGGAGCTTTGTTCTTCCATGAACACCCCAGCAAAGATATAACAGGATTTCAGGTAGAAGAGTCATCAAGAAAAGCAAAGAGGGGCAGCTAGGTGGCCCAGTGGATAGAGCACAAGCCCTGGAGTCAGGAGTACCTGAGTTCAAATCCGGCCTCAGACACTTAACCCTTACTAGCTGTGTGACCCTGGGCAAGTCACTTGACCCCAACTGCCTCACTAAAAAAAAAAAAGAAAGAAAGAAAGAAAGAGAGAAAAGCAAAGAGAATCACAAACAAGGTTTTCCAATAAGTTCAGGACTGACAAGAATTCATCCAGAAGCCTGTGATCTCTTGAGACAAGATGCCCCAAAAGAACCAGAAGCTAGCATATGCTCCAAGAAAAAGGGCTGAAAGCTAGTGGACTCTTGGCCTCAGCCTGTAAGAGTAACAGCAGGGGATAGGGTCCGCCCCCAGTGGGTCACTATATAGGGAGAAGGGCAAGCTATGAAAATCTTTGTGTATTTCGAGAGGCCTGGAGTCAGTGCTGATATTTCTTGTTGGAGACATTGCAGGAAATAGAGCCATTGCCATGTCTGAGAACCCCTTGAAGGTGGTGATTGTTTGGACACATATTAATTTTTTAATTAATGCTTGTTTACTGACCCACTAGTGCATGATTATTGAAGAGACAGGGCAGAGTCTAATACCTTTGTTAAGCCACCTAGAAATGGAGGTAGAAGCCAAGAATTGTGGAAGAAGTCAGGGCCCGGTCCAAGCTACTCCATCCAGAATAGCAGGTACCTGTAGACAACAGAAGGGACACACCAAACAGGAACCAAAAGTGCAGGAGGGGGCAGAAGCTGGCTGTGGTACAACATCCCAATCCAGCTAGGAATGGAGATATAAAAAAAACCCCAAATACAAAGAGAAATATTATGGGTTAAGAGAAGCCCAAGAGGTAAACCCCAAAGTGAAGAGGAACACTCCAACAAATACAAATAAAGCCTCAGAGAAAGAAAGAGCTTGGGCACAAAATCTCCAAGAATGTCTAGGAAAATGAAGGAAGAGTTTTAAAAAAAAATGAAATTATAGTTGTTGAGGAAAAAAAATGGAAGAGGGGCAGCTAGGTGGCGCAGTGGATAGAGCACCGGTCCTAGATTCAGGAGGACCTGAGTTCAAATCCAGCCTCAGACACTTGATACTTACTAGCTGTGTGACCCTGGGCAAGTCACTTAACCCCAATTGCCTCAACCCCCCCCCCAAAAAAAGTGGAAGAAACATAAATAGCTTAAAATAGAATATGGAAATTTTACCCATGCATTGTAACTCTCTGAAAAACATTGTAAGGCAAACATCTCAATAGTTAGCTCCATGGATGATATAATATTAGAACAAAATCAAAAGAGTGAAAAATTAGAAAAAAAGTAGAGAAAGAAGAGAGAGCAGAAGGAACAAGCATTGCACAAACTCCCCTCTTAATTGAATCTGGTCAAGGAGTGTTGAGAACACACACATGAAATTGGTGTAGAAATACATTGAATTAATCTGAAAAAAGGAGGCAGAGAAACAGAATTTATGAGGTCAGGGAGATTCAGGGAGGGAATAGTTACAAACAAAACAAACTTCACCCATTGAAGGGATTAAAAAGAAGGAAATATGTAAGAAGCAGATTTGAATCTGAGGTGGGCAAAGAGAAGTAGGGCAGAGGAGTGGGATCAAACCAGGTCAACTATACATTACTGGTATTAATCATATTAATTTTATGTCAACATTTTCTTTTTGTGAAGAAGGGTGTGGGAACAAAGAAAAGGAAAAAGAAAAAGAGAGAATAAAGTAAAAAACACAGTCATGAAGGAATGTAAATGGGATGAAGTTAGCCACAAAATAGAGGATAGCCAATTGGATTAGAAAGCAGAATCCAACCAAATTTTGCTTACAAGAAAGGTTCTTGAAACATAAAGATTCACAGAGAATAAACCGAAAAGTTGGATCAGAATTTATTATGTGTTACGTGTCATTAGAGGAAAAGTGTTATTTCTAATTACTTTCATCAATAAAAAAGAAAGAACAGATTCATTAGAAATTCAACTAAAAACAGTAAAGGAACTTTTTTAAAAATTAACAACAAAATGGAAATTCTGAAAATCAAAGAAGAAACTAAGGAAATTGAAAATTGAACTATTGAACTGATAAATAAAACTAGTTGTTTTGATGGGGAGGGTGGAAATAATAAAGTAGACAAATAAGTTATTTGATGGAAAAGACAAGTTACCATAGTCAAAAATGAAAAAAGAGAATTTACAACAGAAGAAGAGAAATAGAAATTATTAGAAAATATTTTGCCCGATTATGTAGCAACAAAACCGATAATTTTAGTAAAATGGATGAATATTTACAGAATTGTAAAATGTCTAATTAACATAAGAAATAGAAAACTGAAATAGCCCAAACTCAGAAAAATAAGTTACACAAGCTATAAATGAACTCCCAAAGAAAAAGTCCAAGGACCAAATGTAAAATTGCTTCAACATTAGGTAAAGTATAAATATGAGTATATAATTTGAAAACTACCAGTCAATGAGCTTGACTTTGTTTTCTAGCAAAATTCTAGGACATGTTATTAAAGGATTATCTAGTGAACATCTGAAAAAGCAAGTGGTAGACAGGCAGCACATCTTAAGCAAAGAATGTGTCACACCAGACTTACCATTTCCTCTGTTGACCATGTTCCCAGATTGACAGATGAGAACACTTTAGATATAGTTTACCTAGATTCCAGCAAAATATTAGATGGTCACATAGTTTAGGGACAAGATGAGGGAAAAGTTGGATAGACATTAACACAGTTAGGAAGAATAAAACTAAAACAAAACTGGGAGGAATAGCTAAGGGGATAAATGACAGTCAGAGTCCAAAAAGATCTTTACAGGCTAAAACAATGAGTTTGAATCTAATAAGTTAAAAACAAGAGAAGTGAATGTAAAGTCTTGTACTTGGGTTCAAAGAGTCGGTTTCTCCAAATATAAAATGAGAGTACTCTGAGAGTAGTTCATCTGAAAAAATTCTGGGAGTTTTTGAACATTTTCAAATCACTGTAAATCAATAGTTGATAATGAAAAAAGCAAATACGATCTTAGAATACATTGAGAGACAGTGTCCACAGGTCCACAGGGGGCAGCTAGGTGGTGTAATGGATAAAGCACTGGCCCTGGATTCAGGAGGATCTGAGTTCAAATCCAGCCTCTGACACTTTACACTTATTAGCTGTGTGACCCTGAGCAAGTCACTTAACCCTCATTGCCCTGCAAAAGAAAAAAAAATAATACTATTGGAACTATAAAAATGTGGAGTGTGCCTGTCTTCAGTCTGTGACACAGATATAAATGTAATATCTTATATGGACTCTTTGCTGTTGGCATAGGATGAGTAGACTTCAAAGGGCGACTTCCAAGGTCCCCTACCCATCTATTTTTTCTTGTTTCCATCTGCTAGTATCTATGCTGAACTATACCCTCCACCAAGCCTTCCGCTTCCACCTGCTTGTTTTCCACTGAAGAACAGTTACCACGTGTCTTTTCCCCATAAAGGGGCAGGCACTCTCCACATTTTTACAAACCCAGTTTTGCCCTTTTTTTTAACCTATAAATTTCCTTGGTTTAACTTGGTTTAATGTTGATTTCCCACTGAAGTCTTCTCAACAGCATTAGTAACTGAAAAAGGTCAGATGCATACAGCTTGAATTGGGGGCAATAGTTTGTAAAGCATAATAGTTTGTACCAGCATAAAGCTGGTATTTAATCTAGGAAGTTTTATGACATAAATTCCCAATAAGTTTTGAACAAAAGACTCAAGCTTTTGTCACCCACTTAAATAACAGCCCTTCCCCATTATTGAGAAAATGTGTGTATTTTTACACGCATTTGCTCTTTCTCCATGGACAGGCTACTGGAATATATAAAAAATGTGCATTTCCTCTCATTGGCATAAAGCACCTATTTCAAACCATCTCCAAATGAGCAACCATGAGCTGTAGAATTGAATCTGTTTCAGGGTAGGACATACCTAAAAGAGACACATCCTGGAAAAGAATACATGAAAAAGAAGCCAGCATATATTAAGGCAGCATGTTTCAGAGGAAACAGATTTATCCTTTGATCTTTCTGAGCATTTTGGTGGTCTATTTCATAACTGGTGAAGAGTTGGAAGCCAAGAGTAAAAAAGATTGTTGTGACTCTTAGCTAAAGCTCTGGCTGTATAGGAATTTCTTTTCTTTTCTTTTTTCCTTTTGCTTTTTTATTACCTTTTTTTTTAAGACCCCCATATTTATACTTTAAGGTTACTGCTAATCTTTTAACACACACAGAGTTTGGAAGATTTCCCAGAGGACAATAGTTTTATTATCTTCTTCATTTATTGGCTTCTAGGATGACAAGATTTTCATTTAACTGAGGAGTCTAGCTTCCTAATTTGGGGCTAGGGAAAGAAGCCCTGATTTTACTGAGGGAGGAATAAAGCAATGGAGCTAATCAGAATGGTAGGACTGGGAAAGGGAAGTCATATGGAGAAGAGTATAGGTAAGCAAAGAGGGATGTCTCTAGGCAATATTTGTCCTTGCTCCTTCCCTTTGTTGGCACCCCCTATATGATTAATATATTTATTAAGAACCAGTTCTGGGGGCAGCTAGGTGGCGCAGTGGATAGAGCACTGGCCCTGGAGTCAGGAGTACCTGAGTTCAAATCCAGCCTCAGACACTTGACACTTACTAGCTGTGTGACCCTGGGCAAGTCACTTAACCCCAATTGCCTCACTTTAAAAAAAAAAAAAAGAACCAGTTCTGTTCAAGGAATACAAAGAGAGAAACAAAACTATCCCTACCCACAAGGAGCTCACATTCTATTTGGAGGAAACACAAGATGTATATACACAAATAAGGAGAACTGAAGATCTAGAGATCACTAATAGGTCCCTAATGTGGCACTGCCAACTCTTATGATTCTGACAGTCCTGCCCTCCATACCCCTATTAGTCTGGTTGATTACAAGCTCTTTGAGAGCAGAAACAATGTCTTGAATCATCTGTATATCCCCAAGACTGGACACAGGATCCTGCATGTTTAATTAACTTGAATAATGCCTCCCTCATCCCCAAACAAACATTGCTAACATTTTCACTAGAGACCATGGGAGACAAGTTTTTGGTAGGTCAATAGTGGAGACGTTTTGGGAAATGTGGGCCTAATGTTGTTGTTTTTCGGTAGTTTCAGTCACATTTGGCTCTTTGTGACCCTATTTGGAGTTTTCTTGGCAAAGGTACTAGAGTGGTTTGCCATTTTCTTCTCCAGCTCATTTTACAGATGAAGAAACTGAAGCAAACAGGGTTAAATGACTTGCCCAGGGTCATACAGCTAGGAAGTGTCTGAGGCCTAATAGCACTATTCAAATACTACTTTATAGGTGGTCACCCACTGGACACATATGGCCATTGTCCTGATAAACTGGGAGCAGAGATCACTGGGCAGCATGATTACCACTGACGTAACTGCTGCTCCTCCTTATGGAAGAAGCAGCAAGGACGTGTGTTTTTCTTAGTGCTACACCCATACCATAGGTCATGGCAGACGGAGCCAGGATAAGAACCAGGTCTGTTGACTTTAAGTCATGTATCTTCCCTATCACTTGGTTGCGCCTCTCCTGCCATGGGAATCATGGAAGATTTTGTGCTGACAGACATCACCTCCTTAGATCTTTCCCAGTTAAAAGAACTACCGGGACTGATGTCCATGATCTCAAAATGTTGAGCTCTGAATCTGACTCCATTCCAGCATGGAGCCAAACTTAAATAGATATATCCTAGGGAAGCTGAGCTAGAGAGGGAGACCCACATTGACAAATTCAACTGAGCAAAGGGGAGGGAACCTGAATTCTTGACAGCTTATTCTTAAATTAAACTAGAGCAGGGCACAAGGGTAAAAGCTGAACCAAGAGCAGATCATTGACTAATCTTCCCTACTGTTGTTTAAAAACAAACAAGTAGGATAGAGCACCAGTCCTGGAGTCAGGAGTACCTGAGTTCAAATCTGACCTCAGACACTTGACACTTACTAGCTGTGTGACTCTGGGCAAGTCACTTAACCCCAATTGCCTCACTAAAAAAAAAAACAAACCAAAAAACAAGTAGGAAAAACTATTCAGATAAAGAGATGACAAACACAGATATCATCTAACAGAACAAAGGGGGGAAAATCAGACTGCCCTATTTAAGGGCCAGCCTACATGTCTTGGGGCTGGCTAGTCTATACCTTATTTTGATTTTGTTGCAGAATGTCCCAGGGGAGGAGTGCATATGAAAAGGTGATAGCATTTTTCAAAAATTACTTCCAGTCTTGCTCATTTGCATGGTGGTGAAGGTGAGTAGAGAGGCAGTTTTAGGAAAAAGCCACCAAATGCCATAGGTCAGACGATTTAGAGCTGGAAGGGCTTTAAGGAACAGCTATTTTCTCTTAAACACAAAAAAGGTAAGACCTGTAGGAGGTGGGGTGATCCACATAATAATAATAATAATAATAATAATAATAATAATAATAATAGTAATAGTAATAGTAATAGCTAACATTTATACAGTGTCTGTTATGTACCAGGCACTAGGCTAAGCACTTCATAAATATTATCTCATTTAACCCTCACAACAACTCCAGAGCCAGGATGTGAATCCAGTGTCTGTTTCCCGTGTCTGAGTCCAAATCCAGTGTTCTTTCCATTGTGCCATGCTGAGTCATGGACCGAAAGATTGGTTTGTTTTGTTTTTTTGCAACTGAGCAAAAAGTATTAGTGTTGGAAAAGGGCCTAGCTCCAACCAGAAAAGGCCATGTGGAAACCCAATTTCAGCTCCCAGGAAGAGGAAACACTCCCCTGGGAACTGACAAAGCTTATCAAGTTATAAAACTGAGGCCCTGAGAGTATCTGGAGGTGACTTGTCCAAGGTCACACAGCTACTTAGTGACAAAGTAGATGCCACATAGGCCTGAACTCTTTCCTCCAATTTGCTGTTGCCCCATATGCTCACACAAGGGGATTTGTGCCAACAACCCTCCTGGCCTTAGAACTTCTCCAGACCGGAAGAATTAAGTGGCCCAATGGCATGTTGAAACTTGGAGAATCCTAAAATGAGTTTTGGCTACCAGGGGAGTTCTGCTGTGGAAGGAGTAGGGGTGGGGGGCATTGTTCTCAAATGCTGCTGCCTCTGTCAAGGAGCCCCAAAGCTAGTGTGGGTCTGATGGGAACTATTTGTAGAGAACTCTCAATATGGAATAGCAAGGTTAGTTATTCAGGTTGGGTGTCACAGCTAATTATATAACTTTGAAAGTTGTCCTTCCAACCCTAGAGAATGGCCACATTCTGAAAAGGTATCCCAAGCCTATTCAGGATTAGTCAAGTTATAAATCATACTAGAAGGTGAGATACTACAGGCCTCTCTCCACGAACTCCATAGGACTCAATCCTATAACGAGAAGGGCAGAAACCAGCACAGCTGCACCAGGTGCATACCTCTTCTGGGTCATGGGAGACTCCCTACCTCCCAGGCCTCTCTCCTCCCACCCCTCCCAATGCTCTTGGCCCCTCAAGCTGAGGATAGTACTCAGGTGGGGGAGGGGAGAGTATAATGAGACAGTTTGGCCTGCAGTGCCAATAGCAAATCTTAAACCTGAGGCAAGCTTGACTAACCTTGCCCCTAGGGAAATGCTGTGGAAAGCAAGAAGTTCCGGGGTGGGCTGGAGGAGTGGTGCATTAAAATTTTCAGAGAGGATTCTTGCCAAAGAAATCCTTCATACAGCTGAAAACGCTTGCTGGCCTACTGTTTTTCTGCATATGGAGAAGGAATCCAGGTCAGGTTGCCACAGTGGAGGTACCCCACATACTTTTTGTCCTCGTACAGTTTTGTTTTGGGTTTTGTTTTGGTTTGGTTTTTGGTGGGGGTTTTT
The DNA here is from genome assembly GCF_019393635.1 of Dromiciops gliroides. Taxonomy (NCBI): domain Eukaryota; kingdom Metazoa; phylum Chordata; class Mammalia; order Microbiotheria; family Microbiotheriidae; genus Dromiciops; species Dromiciops gliroides. The sequence goes on along the minus strand of NC_057863.1, from coordinate 521,928,258 downwards.
TGTTCCCCACATGGCAAGCCTATTTTCCCCAGGATCTCTGTAGCTCAATTGGGCTGTAAACAATGAGCCTGCCTTACAATTTTCTGCTAGATCGGCATTTGGAAGGGTCTTTTGAATTGCATTGCCAAGTCTGAGTTTTTCAAGCTCATCAGTAGTTTACTTGACACTCTGCCCAAGAGACATCTTTTCCACAAGGGCTGGATGTGCTTCAAGAATCCTGGGTTTCTTGGGGGAATGGTCCTTCTTCTGTGAAGTGGTAGCTGCCCTCGAGTCACCACCACTCCTTGCTTTCTTCAGTGCATACAAAGTTCTGAAAACTCTAGGAGGGACCTGGGCCCTCTACAGGACCAGGAACAAAGGGCTGTCTTGGCAAGGTGCTTAGGATTTCAAAGTTAGGCCTTCCCTCCACCCCCTCCTAACACCAACTTCAGACTTAGCTATGAAACTTGACCTTTTAAAAATCCATGGCATCGGTTTCTGCATGATGTTTATGAATTGCCTTTTTAAAAGAACAAAACAAAACAGAGAAGGAAACTTCTCTATGATGTGGGAAGCCTTATTTTTTTCCTCTAAAGGCATGCTTCATATTACGGCAACTGCATAGATTAGGTCAAAATGTAAAGAAACAATCTGAGAAGAAGATGGAGGCCTATGAAATAAAGAGACTGTGCTTCCCCATTTTGATTAGTTAGAAAGCAGAGATAGGCTTCTGAGACAAATTCCCCCATAGGTTTATATACATACATGTGTAAATATAGGGATGGGAGTAGAAATAGTGACTTAGGCTACCCAGTCTGAGTTACTATCAACTATTTACCTTCTGTCGAATGATTTGCATAGGATATAACTGCAACACACTCTGCAGAACCAATCTTCTACCAGATAGTGTCATCATTCCACCCAATCTACCTAATATGCAAAGCTATCAGCCTCGGAGCCAACATAAATAATAATAATAATGATGATAGCTAACATTTATATCAGGGCAGCTAGGTAGTGTCTGACCTGGAGTCAGGAAAATTCATCTTTCTGAGTTCAAATCTGGCCTCAGACACTTACTATCTGTGTGACCCTGGGCAAGTCACTTAACCTTGTTTGCCTCAGTTTCCTCATCTGTAAAATGAGCTGGAAAAGGAAATCGAAAATTATTCTAATACCTTTGCCGAGAAAACCCCAAAGAGTGAGACACAACTGAAACAACTGAGCAACAATAAGAACATATATAGAGAGCACTTACTGTATGTCAGGCACTGTGCTAAACATTTTACAATTAATTTCTCATTTGATCCTCACGATATGCCTGCAAGGTAGGTACTATTATTATCCCCATTTTACAGAGAAGGAAACTGAGGTAAACAGAGGTTAAGTGACTTGCTTAGGATCACACAGATAGCAAGTATCTGAGGCCAGATTTGAACTTGAAACCATGTGGCAAGCTTGACTAACCTTGCCCCTAGGGAAATGCTGTGGAAGGCAAGGAGAAGTTCCAGGGTGGAGGAGTGGCAGATTAGAATTTTAGAAAAATTATTTTAAAAAAGAAAAGAAAAACGATTGTTTCCAAAGATCCTTCACATATCTGAAAATGTTTCCTGGCCTACTAGAATTCCAATTGGTCTACCATTGCTTAAAATTCATTTAAAATGTCTCTTTGGAGCCAGAGGAAGTGGGCTCAAACCATTCTCTTCCACTTGTTATCTGTGTGACCTTGAGTATGCTATTTTACTTCCTGGGCCCAAGTTCATTCATCTATAAAATGAAGGTATTGGGCTAGATAACCTCTGAGCTGTTTTATGGCTCTAAATCTGTGATATTATCTCTCCTCCTTTTACTAATGGAACCTCCTACCACTGACTGCACTAAGGAGAAATGGAGAAAATCTACTTGGTTGGTGCTGGTGCAACTCATAAAGAAGGACAGATAAAAATTCCATGCCTTCCCTGAAAGTATAAGAATTAGAATATATCTGGCAATGTGCAAATGTAGCTGGAAGAATTTAATATCTAGCTGACTCAATTTTGTTAATGGAACTATTATTCTCCTTGTTACCCATGCTTAGTAACTATGACCTCAGAATCATCTTTGACCTCTTCCATTTCTCAGCCCTCTACCTTTAGTAACCAAGTCCTATATATTCCTTTTCCCCTAAATCATTTCTATCTGTCCTATCTTGTCCATTACCACCACCACCACCACCAGCAGCACCACCACCACCATACTAGTTCAAGCTAGGAAGATAAGAAATGAACACAAATAACTTTAACCTAGGCAGGGGCTGAAGTGATCTCTCCTCCCTGAAGTTAATGTGTTTATTTATCTGTGAACATGTTGGATTCCCCCAGCAGAAAGAAAGCTCCTATAAGGGAGGGATGTATCACCATTGTCTTGGAATCCTCAACACCAAGTACAATGCTTAGACATAGGCAGTTAATAAATGTTGAATTAAATTGAATTGATTTTCACTGGAATCAGTGGATCATACTAAATCATTGGAATCATAACTAAACTTTGCTTACAATATACCCTATCCTTGTAGTGCCTTTCTCAGTTCTCTCACTGTAGTGAAATTCTCACTATCCCTCATGATTCAGCTCCACTGCCACCTTCTCAGTGAAATCTTCGTGTGTGTGGGGGGAGGGGGTGATGGTGGGAGGCAGAATCTACCCAATATCCAGCATGATACTGATAAATGTTTAACTGGCTCTCTGAAAAGATATTGTGGATGACTTACTTTTTCAGTTTAATCCACATTGTTAACATTTGCTCCATAAGTTTCTAGACAACCAACAAGACAATATATCAAGCCTTGATTTGTAACCTTTGTTGATTTCTCAGGTGTAAATACTCACACTGAAAATTTAACAATCGTCTTTCTAGTCCGTCAGAGGTGGCACCAGTACAGTCCCTGCCTAGGTTAAAGTTATTTGTGTTCATTTCTTATCTTCCTCAACAGATTGTAAGCTGATGCTGTAAAATTTCACTAGCCATCCCACAAAGTTCCTGTGAAAAGAGTGCTTTGGGAACCTTTAAACACAATAGAAAGATTAATTAATATTATCTGGAATCAGGAGACTTTGTTCTAACTCTCCTACTTCATACCTGTGTGACTTTGGGTAAGTCTCTAGGACTCAGTGGAAGATGAAGGGGCTGGAGCAGATAATTTTAAATATACTTTCTATCTATAAATCCTGGGACCTTATGATCCTTGAGGGGAAGGACTATGCCATTAATTTTTGGATCTTCTCTATACCATCTCACATAGTGCTTTAGCACGTAGTAGGCATTTAAGAAATCTTTATTGAATGAGTGAATGAATAAACTATTATTACTATAATAATTTTTTTGTCTAATGGTAACAGCCCAAACCCACTGGCTAAACTTGACGTTATCCAGCTAATCTTGACTTTAGAAACTGCATTGCATGATGCACACACACATATGTACTCCAACAGCCCAAAGATTAGATGTCAAAAATTCATGATTAGAAAAGTATCATGATTATTTCCTCTGTTTCTAAAGTTATCATACCTTTAAGGACTAAAGAAAGGTATGATCTTCTGATTTAGTTTTCCTTAACAAATGGGTTGTCTCTGATGTTTGTCACATGTGACTGAATCAACCTGGATATCCTATGACCTCCCTGTCTTTTACCTAAGTCTACCGGCTCCCATGGCTATAAGATCTTCCTACCCTATGACCAGAAACCACCACTCCAGGTCCGTTTATTACTGCTACTTTTTTTTTAAGTATTTTATTATTTTCCAGTTACATATAAGCATAGTTTTCAACATTTGTTTTCATAGGATTTTTAATTCCAAATTTTTCTTCCACCCTCTCTTCCCTCCCTCCCTGCCAAGACAGAAAGCAGTCTGATATAGGTTGTATATGTACAATCACATTAAACATATTTCTACATTAGTCATCTTGTGAAAGAAGCATCAGAGCACAAGGGAAAAACCTCAAAAAAAGAAGGGGAAGAAACAGTCCCAAAGTAGAAACAGTATGGTTCAATCTGCATTCATAATCCACAGTTCTTTTTTCTGGATGTTGAGAACATTTTCTATCATGAGTTTTTTGAAACTGTTTTGTATCATTGCACTGCTGAGAAGAGCCAAGTCTATCATCATTGTTCATCACACAATGTTGCTGTTACTGTGTATGATGTTCTACTGGTTCTGCTCCTCTCAGTCAGCATCAGTTCATGTAAATCCTTCTAGGTTTCTCTGAACTCCTCCTGTTCATCTTTTCTTACAGCACAATTATTACTGCTACTTTTAAAGGGTCTAATAGCAAACTAGTCATAGGATTGTAGTGGCTAGGGCAGAGCTTTGCACATTTTAGGTGCTTAATAAATGTCTGTGAAGTTGTATTAGATTGAATTTGGAAGTGGAAAAGATCTTCTAAGTAATAATAACAAGTATACAGCACTTACTATGTGCCTTGCACTGTGCTACATCCTTTCCAGTTCTATGACAATATCTTTTGATCCTTACTACAACCCTGGAAGGTAGGTAGGTATTTTTATCATCCCCATTTAACAGAGGAGGAGACTGAGGCAAGCAGAGGTCACACGACTTGTCCAGGATGACACAGCTAGTGTCATTTTTCAGTCATGTCCAACTCTTCGTGATCCCTTTTTGGGGATTTTCTTGACAAAGATAATTGAGTGCTTTTCCATTTTCTTCTCCAGCTCTTTTTACAGATATGGAAACTAAGGCAAATAAGGTTAAGTGACTTGCCGAGGGTCACATAGCTAGAGTGTCTGAGGTTGGATTTGAACTCGGGTCTTCATGACTCCAGCCATGGCACTCTATTCATTAACTCTCCCGTCTTATTGATGAGTAAAATGAGACCCAGAAAATTACTTATCCAAGGTGAAAAAGAAATAAGTAATAGAGCCAAGATTTAAACTCAAGTTTTCTTACCCCAAATCCAATGCTCTTTCCTATGCTACCTCTTTGTGATTCTCAGGTCCACCATTTAATTCATACCAGAGTATCATCAGCCATTCTGTTCCTGACAGGATAAGAGGAGAGGTCAGGGATTCAGGTGAGACATGATGGCATTTCATTTCTTAACACTGGGTGAAAATAAAACTCGGTGAGCAGCAATATTTCATATACATTTTTTGGTTTGTCTGTCTGAAGAAATGCTTCCATTTATATATGTGCTTTCTCCTCTGGCCCTAGTCAGAAGACTACTATCATTGCTAAAGAAAAGTTCTTTGTAATCACTAGCAGGATCATCTCCTGGAAAGTACAGCAGGGTGTCCTTGATTCACCCGTGTTTTCCTGGAAAATTAACAGAAATTTACATTTTGGACTGTTGGCTTGTCGAAAAAAATACCTGCGAAAAACCTAACCGGCCCCGAGGGGAAAGAAAAAAGGCCGGGAGGAAAAGTTATAGCTGGATGAAAGAGAGAGAAGTGTAAACACATTTGTAAACCTGAATCTTGCAAAAGGCAAAGTTATACAGAGATGGAGAAGGGGCTGGTGCAAGAGACCCATTTGGGGCCAGATTTATAATCCTATTTATGTAGAGCATGGATGCTGGCAGATCCGTGGTGAGTTCCAGAAAGAACATTACTGTGGACTCAGCTCTGAACCCTGTCATTAACTACAGCACAAATCACATTTCCCATCCAAATACACAGTAACTTAATGCTGGGTCTTGAGAAGTGTGCAATTAACTTTCACCAACACTGGGCAGGGGTTTTAAATTAAACAGATGTGATGTATATTAATGGCCTAATGTAACTTCAAAGGAACAGGTTTGGCTTCCTTATCCCCCACCCTTCCCTCCCTTTTCTCCAGATGAACTTTGATCTGGCCCTTCTCTGCTACAACCGGGATTAGACTAGGATGTCAAGAGGCTCTGTGTTAGAAGTTCCCTGCCCTTTAGGAAATCCCTGCTGCGGTGCCTCTCGCTGCTCTTGCTGGGGCTACTCAACCCCGAGCCCAGTTTCCTGTTGAGAGCCCCAATCATCCCTGGTGCTATTCAAACAACAACCCGCCCCAACCCAACCCCCAACAAAACCAAACCCAGGAAACGCTTATGGAATGAAACCAACAGATACAAGGGAAAAAACAAGACTACCCCATCCTTTTCCAAGATGTCAGTGCAGATCTTCCCCTCCCCACTTCTTTTCCATTTTTCTAACATTTTAAAATATTGCAAGTCAAAACATAAGATCCATGAATTTAGAGCTGGGAGAGCCCTTGAGAGGGTCCAAAGAGGAAAAAGGACTCACCCAAGGTCACACAGGTAGTAAATGGAAGGGGAATTTTGGTAGGGGAATAAACCAGCAAGGCAAAGAAAAATGAAAACAATTGTTCCATTATACATGATCTGCCAGCTGGAGGTACCTCCACCCTCACCCCTACTCTCACCACGCCCCCCTCCATTCTTTTGACTTTATGTAAGTGTTTGAGAAAGGAGGAGAAGAGGTTGGGTATGTAAGCACCCAAAACCAAAAGAAGAAGAAGAAGAAGAAAAGCTTTAATCAGGACATATTATGGAATCCTTGTGTATGGGGTCACGGTGTGTTTGGGAGAGGGAGGTTTTCTCTCTTAGATCTCTGAGGGCACTTACTATCCTCCTAAAACTAAGTACATAAAGGATTTCTCTGGTCTGTTAATTCTGTTTCATGCTGCCTCTACTAGATTGTGAGCAACCGTGCATTCTCTCTTCAACCTTGAGTAAAGACGTTTCTTTTCATTTTCCACAGTGTCAAACACATAGTAGGACTTCATCAATACTAAATGTCTCGAGGGCAGCTAGGTGGCACAGTGGATAGAGCACCAGCCCTGGAGTCAGGAGGACCTGAGTTCAAATCTGGCCTCAGACACTTAACACTAGCTGTATGACCCTGGGCAAGTCACTTAACCCCAATTGCCTCACCAAAAAAACAAAAAAAACAAAACCAAAAAAATACTAAATGTCTCTTTAGCTCTTCTCCATTGTATTTCTAATATTAGTGGGCTCTCTTCAACCTTGAGTAAAGACGTTTCTTTTCATCCTCCACAGTGTCAAGCACATAGTGGGACTCCATCAATGAATGGAATTGAGTTGCCCTGAGTTGAAAAAGAAAAGAGCAAGGAAAAGGAGCAGAAGGGAATAAATTGTGACTGGTCAAGAGGTGATTCGAAGGTGATTTTTCACAGAGGATTTTCTTTCCTTGAAAGTTTGAGGTTAAAACAAGTTGTTAAGAGAAGGCAGGCTTGGCCAACCTACTACAAGCCCCAGCTCTCGGCTCCAGTGGGTCTCAACAGGATTGGAGGTTCATTAGACCTCCAACAAATAATCCAAGGCAAGGGCAATTACTTACCTTGTCCTTGGGCCGGTCTGCTTAAAGTTAGTGACCAGAGTTTACGACTGGCTGTGCATAATTGAAACACCACTAGGGAAGCAGGAAGGAGATTGAGATCAGACTAAAAGGGGGAGAAAATCTATTGAAGGGTTGTTGGGCAAAGAACTGAGTGTAGACCTATCCCACATTCCCTTTATACAGTCAGTGAGGGAGAATTGGTCGCTTACTGTTGCTCCTTTATTTAATTCAATGTTTTAACTTCACTGTGAGGAAAACCAGTATTTTATGCAAAAAAGTACTAAGTCTATCAGAAGAACTGAGACAGTGAAAGGAAAGTCCATTAAAGAGGAATTACTGTGTTCTCTCTTGATCCTTCTGCCTCTAGTTGTAAAAATGATGAATGCTATTAAAGCCCCAGAGGAGGTTCCTGGCAGCTGTGGTTGCTATTTTAAAGAAGAATGGGGGGAGTCGGAGAGAAGAAATTATGTGGGGAAACATTTTCTTGATTTTCTCCTTTTAAAAAAAGGGAAGGGAAATAGTATACAAATGATTATGTTATTACTACCCCTAGAATTTTGCCTTTGTAAGACAATTACCTTAGCAAGTGATAATTATACAAAGATTGAAGGGAAACACAATTGTTGCATATGCAGCTTATGTACAGATGGTCAACTGACAGAAAAGAAAACACTGGACCAGATTCTACCAGTGAAAAGGGAATGAATTGCTCTTTTGGGGGTGAGCTTTGGGATCTTGTGCTCTTGCATCTTGGGATCACTAAGTTATTTTTCTTTCAGTAAAATATTGTTTTGCACACAAATACACACACAGATACAACACGTCTTCTTTTTTTGTTGGTTTGCATGAAAACTCATCACTGAGATAAAACTATGTTTCAGGGCTTGAGTGATTTGATCTGATTTTAGGATCATAGTTCTATAGTTGTATACAAAGCCATCTATTCCATTTCCCCCATTTTACAAATGAGAAAACTGAGGCTTAGGGAAGTTCAATGACTTGCCTAAGGTAACATAATAAATGTCAGTGGTAGAGTTCAAATTCAGATTCTCTGACTCTGCATCCAGTGTTGCTTTGATTGTTGTACTACATTGCAATAGAATTATCAGGTCTTTTAAGATGATTCATTCGATTTCCCTGAAGACAGAGAGTACTGAACCAACCCAAGAAATTCTTCTAGCATAGTGCCTGGACCTTAATAAAAATTTTATTGACTGACTGATTCTAGGTTCTATTGATATGATTGAGAACTAGAACGGATGGTTGAGAGCATCAAGTTCATCTCCCTCATTTTACAAAGGAGGAAAATGAGAGTCAGAGAAGGAAAGTTACTTGCCTAAAATAATAGAAAAATGGTGGCATAGCAGGAATTCAAACTTTTGTGCTGAGACTCCAAATCAATTTTATTCAGTCATGTCTAATTCCTCATGATCCCATTTAGGGTTTTCTTGGCAAACAGACTGGAGTAGTTTGTCATTTCTTTCTCTAGCTCATTTTACAGATGAAGAAACTGAGGCAAATAGGGTTAGGTGATTTGCCCAGGGTCATACAGACACTAAGTGTCTTAAGCCGGATTTGAATTCACAAAGACAAGTCTTCCTGACTCCAGACTCTATGTACTGTAGTTCGACCTAGCTGCTCTGTATCTTTTACTAAAATAGCCCATTGCCTCTCAATCCTTCCTCCTTATTGTCTATGCTTCCATAAACTTTTTCATCTCTCCTTTTCTTTTTTTTAAATTAATAAAGTATTTTATTTTTTTCCCATTACATGTAAAGATAGTTCTCAACTTTCATTTATACAAGCTTTCCAATTTCAGATTTTTCTCCCTCCCTCCCCTCCCTCCCCTCCCTCCCCCCTCCCCTAGATAGCAGGTAATCTGATATAGGTTTTATATATATATACATACACATAATAACATTAATCCTATTTCTGCATTAGTCATGTTATAAGAGAAAAATCAGAGCAATGATGAAAAACCTCAAAATAGAAAAAACAACAGCACCAAAAACAAAAGAAATAGTATGGTTCATTCAGCATCTATACTCCACAGTTCTTTTTTTTTTTTTTCTTGGATTTGGAGATCCTCTTCTATCATGAGTTCCCTGGAACTCTTCTGTACCATTGCATTGGTGAGAAGAATATAGTCCATCACAGTAGATCAACACTCAATGTTGATGATACTGTGTACAATGTTCTTCTGGTTCTGCTCATCTCACTCATCATCAGCCCACGCAAGACCCTCCAGGTTTCTCTGAACTCCTCCTGCTCATCGTTTCTTACAGCACAATAGTATTCCATTGTATTCATATACCACAACTTGTCCAGCCATTCCCCAATTGATGGGCATCCCCTCAACTTCCAATTCCTTGCCACCACATAAAGAGCAGCTATAAATATTTTTGTCCATGTGGGTCCCTTTCCCCTTTCCATGATTTCTTTGGGAAAAAGACCCAATAGTGGTATTGCTGGGTCAAAGGGTATGCACAGCTTTATCGCCCTTTGGGCATAATTCCAAATTGCTCTCCAGAATGGTTGGATCAGTTCACAGCTCCACCAACAATGCATTAGTGTTCCAATTTTCCCACGGCTTCTCCAACATTTATTATTTTCCTTTTTTGTCATTTTAGCCAATCTGATAGGTGTCAGGTGGTACCTCCGAGTTGTTATAATTTGCATCTGTCTAATCATTAGCATCTCTCCCTTTCTTTTGGTAGCTATGAAGAAACTAAATTTGAAAGCAGATCAGTTCCTCATCAGTGATTTAAATTTCAGTGATAAGAACAGCTCTCCTATCCTTTATAGAAGCTGATAATAAAAAATACAGTACACATGAACAAAAGAATTATTTACCTTTGCTGGAATCTAAAGTAAAGGAGCATATAATTTTCACTGATTTTCCACCTTTATATGGCACATAAATCCATCGATGCCCCAAAATATAGATCAAAGAAATGTTTATATTTCTTTCCCATGCCTGCTCCTGTTCTCTCTCTATCTCTCTGTCTCTCTGGGTCTCTCCCTCCCACCTTCTTCCTCCAGCTGGGGGTGGGGGAGATAAAACCAGACTCGTGATAAACATGCTAAGTCAAGTAAAACAAATCCACACATTTGCCATGTCCATATATGTGTGTATGTCTGTATATATGTATGTATATAGATATAGATATATGTATTTAATATATATGTGTATGTGTATGTGGGTACTTAAAACTTGTTGATTGATTCTTTTTCTTTAATTCTCAATTTTTCTGTTACATGCAAAGTTCTAAAAGTTAAATTAGTTATGTCTTCTGTCCCCCCCCTACACACACCCTTATATTTCATTCTTTCTTTCATCTGGAAGGAGATTCATGTATCTTATTCTTCAATAACTTTCTTCTATTTTAATGAACTACATATAATTCTAAGCTACTGAATTATATGAAGTTTAGGGGTAAACTTCTCTTTTGTTAAAGATAGTTTTGTTTTTAGAAGCACCAGACAGTCAACAAACATTTAAATCCTTATTAGATACCATGCCTGACCTCAAGGAGATCACATTCTAAGCACTAGTTTTTCCCTTCTCCCCAGCCATGACCCCTATTAATACATTATCATTTTTTGGAATTTTAAAATGCCTTTTTATTTGTGGATTGCTAGGGCCAAAGAAATCATCTGGTAATCAATCAGGCATTGTGATATGACGGAAATATCATTGGCTCTGGGATCATAGGACCTGGGTTCAAATCTAGATCTTGGTGCTTACTACTTGTTCAGTAACACACTTAGCCTCCTCCCCAGACCTGTTAGCTCAACTCTAAAATGAAAAGTTTGGACTAGATGGTTTCTGAAGCCTCCTGCAATTCTTATTCCATGATCCCTTCTATACTTAGCTGGTGCTAGGGTTCAGACTGCCAGTACTTGCCAGTCCAACCCAAGGTTGGACTCTTCTTTAGGGAGCCAGGGCCAGGGTTACCAGAATGCTCTAATGAGGCACCAAAGTAGGATTAGTTTAACTTTTCTTAGTTAACTCAAAAATGCTTTCATCTCAAACCCTAAATTTGCTCCAGTCTCCCTAATAAAACCCCCTACATAACCTTATTTCATGATCTTCGGAATAGGTAGTAACAGGCTGAAAATGTGCTATTTTTGTTAAGAAGGTATTTTTCTACGGATTGAGAATTCTTTGCAGGTTTTTGTCAATTTAGTCTTTAATGTCTTACTGGTTTTTAAAAGATACCATCTTGACTTTGCATAATGTTCAAATGTGTGGGATAGGTAACTTTTGGGTCTAATCTTTTGCCTTAAAATGTGATTCTTTTTGCCAGATTTTGCCATTCTTCAAGTGTTATTGCCAAGAAAGTAATAAGTATTTTTGATATGGTTTTTTTTTTTTTGCTTGAAGAGTCTTTGTAATTTTATAGTTTAGTTATTATATTCCTTACGGACTTGCAGCTTGGATTCTTTTTGCATTTCTTATTCACTCTAGGACTTTTTCTCCAATTCATTCTTTAGCCTAAAGTTCCTCCCCCCCCCCTTTCAATCGATTTTTTGGGGGGTGGGGCAACCACAATTAAGTGATTTGCCCAGGGTCACACAGTTAGTGTCAAGTGTCTGAGGCCGAATTTGAACTCAGGTCTTCCTGCATCCCAGGCCAGTGCTTTATCCATTGTGCCACCTACTTGCCAGGTTCCTTCCCCCCTTTTTTGTGCTCTGTCTTCCAATTCTATTCCTTCTACTTGCATATCCACAATTTGCTTTCAAGTTCCAGTCCCTTTGAGCTTGTTTGCCAATTTAACTTTCATTATCTCTGGGATTTTGACTATATTCTACCTTTTGCCATCTTCAGGAATTATTTTAGTTCTTGTATGTTGATTTATATTTTTATTTCTTCTCTTCCTTTTTCTTGCCCCTCCTCACATGTCTCTTTAAAGCATTTACTGTGTAACCCATTTCACCCTATTTCTTACATCATTTCGGGGTGGGGGGTGTCTTTTTTTAAAGCATGTATTCCTACATAATGTTTATCTCCTGAATCCTTTATATTGCTAACTTTTTTTACTGTATTAATTTTTCTTTGACTTATTAACTATTAAATTTCCACCCCTGGTTCTTCTAGGAATTTCTTCTCTCTACCTCATTTCCCTGAATTTTCCAACTCTGTTGCGTGGTGGAAGCAGCTGTGGTTGAGGTAGCCTGGCCAGAGTCTCTGAGCTGGAATGGACACTGAAGACTTTGGGTCTTCTCTGGACCAGGGTTTACAGGTGTCTAGGGACTAAGAGCAAGACCTGGAGATTGGGTGCAGGGTCTTAACAGCAAGAGTTTCCTAAATGAGAAGGAGGCCTTGGCCCACAAGCCCCTGGGTAACAATCGTCACCATGTTGAGAATGGGACCGGAGTAGCTTGGGAAGGTAGGCCATCAATAGCCCTGGCTACAGAAGGGGAAAAAGGCCTGGCAGCAGTGGTAGCGAAGGAGATGTAGGTGCAGTAGTGGCTCCACTGTCCCTTTGAACTTCATGCCAACAGTTCCGAATTTAATTTTGTTTGTATGTAGATAGGGTGTGTGTGTGTGTGTATTTATGTTGTTGTTCAATCATGTCTCACTTCACGAGACTATACTGTGCATGGGGTTTTCTTGGCAGAGATACTGGAGTGGCTTCTCCAGAGGCTAGGTGACTTGCCCAGGGTCACACAGCTAATAAATGTTTGAGGCCTGATTTAAATTCAAGTCTTCCTGACTCCAGACCCACTGCTCCATCCTGAGCCACGTAGTTGCCATATACATATATGTATAATTTTTATGTAGCACTTGTGACACAGTGCTAAGCACTTTACAATTATGATCTCATTTGCTGCGTACATATACAGATACACACATCTGTATATAATGCCAAAAGCCTCTCAGTAGAGCTTGCTTCTTCCCCCCTACCCCCATTCTTCCATTTAATTCCACTGAATTCAGTAGCAATAGTTAAATATGAAAGTTTATTTCCCCCCCAGCCTTTTGGGAATACTGTCTTTGTCCTGAATTCTCAAAATATTACAAAATAGAGGGAGGAGCCAAACACTTATGTGCTAGGTACTATGGTGTCCTCATAACCTTATAAAGTAGATGTTATCTTTACAGTCATAGAAACTGGGGTAGATAGAAGTTAAGTGACTTGCCCAAGGTCACACAGCTAAGTGTTTGAGACTGGGTCTGGGGTCTTCCCGACTCCAGGCCTAGCAGTCTATCCACTGCAATGGAAACTATATGTGTTCCTCTGGAAGTTTCCTTGATGTCAGCATGTTTGCGTAGCAACAATGCTTATGTAACTTCTTGACATAGGGTCATTTAAACAACTTAGAATAGTTTCCTTCTGGTTAAGACTGTGAAAGACATGTATATACTCAGATTGCATACTAGAAAATAAAAACCTCTAGCATGATTTTTACTCAGGCTAAAATACTTGAAGGCATATTACCTTATGTTCCCATAGCTGGAGAACAATCTATAGGCAAACGCTGCCAAATATTAATTGGTTACAGGAGCCAGTTGGGTGCCTGGGAGCAAGGTTATAAAAGGGTGGTTGGCTGAACAATGTTCCTGAAGGTTTCATGACTTCCCAGGGAAATCTGGTTATGATGTATGCATCTCAAACTCACCATATCCAGAGCATAACACATTATTGCTCTCAAACCCTCCCTTTTCCTCAAGTTTCCTATTAGCCTTGTGGGGCCCGCCAATCCTTCCAGTTAGCCAGGCTTACAACCCTGGTGCCACCCTCAAATCCTCATTCATACTCATCCACATATCTAATGTTTCTAATTCCTGTTTCTTTCTCCCTTCACATCTCCTGTATGTGTATACACCTTCTGTCTGCTCATAAAGCTGCCACTCTGGTGTGGCCTCCATCACTTTATGTATGAAAGAGTTTAATGGGCTTTTTAGTGGTCTCTCTTCTCGATTTCTTTCACTGCAAGCTCCGCCCCCCCCATTCAGCTGCCAAATCAAAGCCCTGCCCATGTCAACATCACCCTCTCCTCCCCCAACTCCAATGACTTTTTACCACCTCTGAAAATCCAACACAGCCACAATTTGGCCCCTTCCCACTTTCTTGGCTATCTTGCTATATATACCGACCCCTCCACTCACCTGCTTGCTGCTGTTCCTCAAACAAGTTATTGCACTGACTTCTCTGTCCCACTCCTGCCTCTCTTCAAGGTTGAGCTCCTAACCCATCGACTAGTGTCTTCCCTCTAAGACAGGTTTCCTATCCTCTACCTGTGAACTTAATATTTTGATGGCTATTTCAGTCTAACTAGTTTCTTTTTTTGGTTTGGTTTTGGGGGGCAATTGAGGTTAAGTGACTTGCCCAGGGTCACACAGCTAGTATCAAGTGTCTCAGGCTGCATTTGAACTCAGGTCCTCCTGACTCCAGGGTCAGTGCTCTATCCACTGCGCCACCTGGTTGCCCCCTAACTAGTTTCTTTTAAAAAGATCTACAGCCTAAAAGAATGCATCCCAAGACAACCTATACCATTTTCAGACAGCTCTTGTTATTTGGAAATTCTTTCCTACATTGAGCTGGAATTTGTCTTTCAGTAACTTTTACCTATTGGTCTTGGGTCTGGAGTTAAGAAGCCCTGGGTTCAAATCTTGTTTCAGGCATTCCTGAGCTGTGTGACACCCTGGACAAATCATTTTACTTCTCTCAAGCTCAGTTTCCTCATTTGTAAAATGGGGATGCTAATAACACTATCATACAGGGTGGTTGTGAAGATAAAATGAGATAACACTTGTAGAGTGTTTTACAACTCTAAAAAACCCTATATAACTTCTACAAATGATAATATTACTGGCTTAATAAAATGCAATCTGACTTAAAGAGTTCCAAATACTATACCTTAGACATCAGAACAGTTCTAAGTATGATTGAATGACAAAAACAACTCGAGTTTAAGCACAGGACACAGTGATGTTGAGTTTATCTCTGCAAGTGTAGATTGCATTCTCCTTGTCCCAAGTCTTCTCTTCCACCCTGAACACTACCATGCCTTGAAATCTCCTCCCAAATAAGTGCATAGTCTTAAACGCAAAACATGTTCTATGACTGTTTATGAAATCTGCCTCATGCCTACATTTGATGCTATCTTGGTATCAACATCTGAAAGGTATTAAGCTGAAAGTCCCAATCACAAAACACTTGGTGTTGCTAATAAATGGTAAAGGATTCTTCCCCTCCCCACCTCACCCCACAAAAACAAAGCTGATTTAATACTAAGCATAGGGAAGCTGGATGGCACAGTGTATAAAAGCTCTAGGCCTGGAGTCAGGAAGATTCTGTGTAACCCGGAGCAACTCACTTAACCTTGTTTGCCTCAGTTTCCTCTTCTGTAAAGTGAGCTGGAGAAAGAAATGGCAAACCACTCTATTCTTTTTCCCCAAGAAAACCCCAAATGGGGTCATGACGAGTCAGACACAACGGAAATGACTGACCACCAACAAAAAAATATACTAAGCATCCAAACTGCAGAAGCAACAAGGACTGCTGGGCTTGGAGTCAGGAAAGACTAAGTTTCTATGGGCCCCTGACACATTCTAGCCTGTGTAACCCTGGGCAAAACACTTAACTTCTATCTACCTCAGGGACACAACAGGATCCATCTATGAAGCCACAGACCAGTTCCCCTTTATACTGATGGAGGGAGCTTCCACACAAGAAGTTTCTCATACTGATATCACAGCTCACATATTTGTGAATTAAAAATAAAACACACATGGACGTATAAACGTGTGCACACGCACATGCATACACACCACAATGAGTCAACTTCAAGGACATCAACCAAATTAGCTTTCAATTCAGAGCTCTGGACCTGCTATTAAAATTCTGGAATGTCTTTATTAATAAACCTGCAACAAACATTTGAAGCCTAGAATCTGCCAAAATGAGGTATTCACTAAATGTATGTGTGAAGAAATTCCAGGGCACCAAGAGGACAGATTGGGGAAATAAAACTGCAGACTGTCACAGAAAATAGAATTACATTCTTCCCACTTTTCTTGGTGCTGTGTTGTTATGCATAGCAAGTCCTCAGGAAACATGAAGAGCGATGCTGCTGTGTGTTACAAGTGACAAAAGCCCATGACTGCACAGGTGGCTAAGTGATGAGTACAGAGGCTTAAAAAAACCAGCAAAACAAAACAAAACAAAAACACCATAACTGGACTTAAAAATCCAAATGCTATCTATAACTAAGAAACCAAAACGGCTTTAAATATTACTAACTGTTAAAAACAACAAAGGTGAGTTTAAGCATAAAGTATATATTTATACCACATAAACAAATGAAAAAGTATTACATAAGGAAAAAATAATGTAACAGTATAGTAGGTACCTAACATACTGGCATGCTCTTACATCTAAAACAAAAATGTAACATTTGTACTATATATATATATTTGACAAGTGTTCATTTAATTCTCTACTATAAAACATTTAAAATGTGGAGAGTACTTTTTCAAGATACAGAAGTTTTGTTTAGATAGGCACACCCACTATTCTTATAAAAACATGCTTACAAAGTGAAATTCATCTGAGTACTCATTTCCAAGATGTGCAAAAGCTATGTAACTGTAATCATACTGAAATTGTCTCCCCGTTTTGCATTGTTTAAGCTCCAACACTGATTGGTATGATTTTTTTTGTCACATATTTATTGATATTTCCCAGTTTTCCTGACAAAGTACACAATGCAGCTATTTAATGCTGAACATGTATTTAAGACCACTCAATTCTCTGATTAAAATATTGCTTTAATCAACCAAGTCTTCTTTAAAAAGGTATTTATGCTTTTATTTTTTTAAAATCTACGTCATCAACATTTTCTTTTGACGATCAGAAAAACCAAAGTAATTTGGACCATCAAGTGGACAAATGGCTTGGAAGAATTTTTCAGCCTGTTTGAAAAGAACATGAGTGTTAAAAGGTTGATAAACCTAAGGATTACAAAATTGGTTTAGTGTTAAAAAACAATTCAAGAATACCCAGTTAAGGTCAGATCCCATTTCAATGCTATCCCCAATCTACCAATAAGAAGTTTTAAGCGGTTTTAAAAAACTAAATAGGAAAAATAAAATATTAAAAGTAACATCACAGATGTGACTTGAACTCCAGAAAGAAAGAAGCCTTGTTACTCACTCCAGCACACTAGATGTCTGACATCGGTATACAGTGATGTGTGCTGAGAAGCTACAACATTAAGGTATAAATTGGCAAGTTAAAGTAGAAGGGAAATTATAAGATCTAGATATTCTTGTTTTGTGATTTTATGTCCGATTCCTTAAATGACTTTCAATTTTGGAATAATATTCTTTTAAATGACCAAGTGGCAAGACAGTGTGATATTTATGGAAGGGAAGGGGAAAAAACCAACAACCCTAAAATCTCTATCAAGGTCCCATTAACATTACAAGACCCCCAAGTTTATGTGCTACTACTGAAGAGGAAACATTAATTTTTGCCAGTGGCAGAAGAGAATTTTAGTTCTCCTTCAGAGTAGCTTTGATCTTCTGCACATTAAGAAAAAAAAAACATGCTGTACCATCTACATACTATATTGTGCATTTCTAAATAGTATTCTATTGTTCTAAAAGATTAGCACACTTACACAGTGTATTTTCCCCATACTCAATTTCTCCACTGCTTTTTTGTTTAATAAAAACTCCTAAAGTCAACTATGAACCATCAACCTGAAAATCATTATATACAAGACAGTGATTGAGCTTCTGGAGCACTGACATTTTCTAACATAAAAGTTCTTGCTTTCACTTTTGCACTCCTCTAAATCCAAGGGCCAAACTACCCAGAATGCATAATTAGAAAAAAAAATACATATCCTTTGAGCCAAGACTTTTCAAACCAAGCTTCAGCCAGGATTCTTTTTTTTCTTAATGACTAAGTTATAAAACCCTTGAAAATAAGGATTTATCACGGAAACATTGACAGACCCTTAAGTAGAGAGGTGCTAGCTGGTGTCTCTATAAATGATAAACAAACAAACAAAAAATACTTCATAGCTTATACTGAAGAGTTGATTCATTGCTCATTTTGTTCATTAAAAAAAAATACTCTTTGGAACTGTCTTTACTTGCACAGATAATACAGTCTAACATCTCTTCCTGTTAAAATAAAGATATAATCATGTCTCTATCGCTGTGCTCAATTCATCTATCAAAATGCACTGAACTAATTACCTGATCCCTTTGCCAGTTAACACATAGCCTTATAAGTCTTCTACAGTCTGTCTAGGGCAAATTTTCCAGCACAGAGGTTCTCGCATTTTGTTAGGACAGTCTGGTTAGCATGTGTGGTGGTGACCTTTTATAGTCCAAACTTTCTCCCCCAGAGCTCAGCACAGTATGTTGTAGGTGGTTCAGCAAATGTTTGTTAAATTAATTGCATAAGGCTTTCTTTCTAACATTGTCTTCTAAGATGAGAGTTAGGAAAAACTTTTAATATAGCCTTCTTCTGCTGTGAATGTTATTTTCCTTACTGATTTCACTAACATTTTGAGGAGCCCATGTGGGCTGGAGCTTAAAGGGGGGTAAAAAAAAAAACAACACATTTTTTTTTTTGGTTTGTTCCACTTAAATTGATCAGATTATATTTATTTTGTGCCCACAGAGAGCAGGGTGCTGATGCAGGACCTCTGTCTGTAACACTTCCCCTCTCTCCCTGCTACATACCTTTGGACTGCCCCCAAACAGATTTAAACTACACATTTTAGTAATAGGCATGAAAAATAAGCCACTGGTCGTGTATTCTAAATGGATACATTCAAAACTACCTTTTAAAAAATAAACTGAAAAGTTAAGAGGGAAACATATAAAACTATATATTCAACTATCAGTCTAACATAAACATATTGTAAGTATATATAATATATATGTATAAAAAAGGGCAAACAATCAAGATTTAAATAAGACTACGAAACCAGGAAATGTAGATTTCACCATAAAGAAAACTACAATAACCCTCCCAAACTAAAACTACTATGTTCACTAATATGATAAATTGTTTAATTAATGACAGACAAAAATTAGGCTAGAGTATGTGGCAATAATGTGTTTCTACAGAAATTGTCCCATGCCTTTTAATACCGTAAAGTAGAATCCAGAGCGCTATGTGACTTAGGACAGAGTTAATAGTGGAAAATACTGAATATCTGACACAATCATCACTCTTGGTTTGAGCTGCACCCTCCTCTGTGTCAGCGTTGAGTTCTTTAGATCAGATACACCGTTTTTTGGCTTGTCAGACCAGTAAGTCATGTTTTTCCACTTGCCACAGGCAGCTGAAGAGACAACTACTTGAATAAACTACAAGCTGCAACACGTAGCATTTAACTCACAAGTCAGCGTACTTAGCTAAAATGATAGGTGAACACATAATTGGGCAAAAGGAATGGTATTCATCAGCCAAACAGGCTCATTTCCCCCAACCCCCAAAATGAACAGTAGTTGCAACAGCAATAGAAATAAAGATCAAAACAAAAGTTGTTGATTCTTCAGAGCCAACTGTGAAAGAGGTCAGCAATATATAACAGCAGCAATGGACAAGGAAGAGCAAAATATTGGGATGAAAGAATCTTGCTGGATGTTGGTTCAGCTCTAAGTAAGCCAAAAGTCTGCCACAGTGGCTTATTTGGAAAATGACGATACAAATGTCTTATTTCTTTAGATCCTTCACAGATGCAGAATTCAGTCTCCCTGAGGCTTCTATAACCATGTAAGAAAGCTCTCTTTATCTAGCTTGGTGGCAGCCAGAACAGATTCCATGTCATTAAGGATGTCAGAACTCAAAGCTTCCTGAAGGCTTGGCATCAGTTCTTCTCCCTCTATATTCATTCCATCTCCTTCCAGTGTCCCAAGGTCCACGTTTGTCCCTGGAATGGCTTCAAGGTAGTCTGGGAAACGGTTCTGCTGTGAGGGTATGTTGCTTTGGCTGATACTATCACCTAATTTGGAACAACAACAACAAAGAGGTAGTCAAGTTGTACCGAAAAGGTAATCACATCAAGGCTATATGCTTACCAGACAACTTCAAACAAACCCATGCAGAAAAGCAGCTCTGAATTCACCTTCCAGTTTGGAATTCTAAATTTGTTAACAGGCCACTGAAATATACCTTCTTCCCCAATGGAAATCATTAATTAAAACCCAAATCTACGAATAATCCCTGGAGTTCATTTTAGATTTTGTAGGCACTCATTTGACCAAAATTTTTATTGAGTGCCTAATATATCCTAGGCACCAAGAGGAGTAAGGGGAGAGGGAGGAAATAGGAGATAGAAAAACAATGCAAGTCCTCTAAAACCTCAGAAATGTAGCAGAAGAGACAGGTCATTCATCTATATGCACAGATTGCTGAGGTATTAGTCCAAGAAACCAATGTGGTTAAGTGTCAAAATCAGTGATAGAGAAAGCAAGTGCTATAAAAATTTGAAAAGGTTAGAAAGAAACATGTAGACTACAGTTACCAAGAGAGCTCTGCAGAGAAGGCAGGACCAAGTTGGAACTCAAAACACCATTTGAATCAGCAGAGACAAGAAGGAAGGCCATTCCGTGTGCAGAAGACCAACATAAGGTAAGTCCTGGAATTAGGGCTAAGCAAACTTTAGAGACAATACCATCTACCAGATGTTCAACTGACAGAATTGACCAGCTCGAGTTTTAGTTTTTCTCTTCATTGGTGTTTGCCCTCTGTCAAAGATGCTAATAAAAAGTTAGTGACAGGGCCACCAGGTGAGTCACAGAGAGGCACTTTCTAGGCACCAGGTACATAAAAACTAAAAAAGGAATGATCCAATAATCCACCTCTAGAAAAACAGGACACCTAAATGAGGATCTTCTTTGTCTTTCCTGCTAGGAAAACAGGTGCTTTTTTTGGTCCCATCTCCTACAAGAGTTCTTCCCTTGCTTTCCTAGTTATTAGGGCCTCTCCCCTGAAATTACAATGTATTTATTTTGAATTCACTTTTCTGGGTACTAGACATTTCCCTTCTGTGTGCTCCCCAGGGGCAGGGATAATTTCTTTTTAGTTTTTGTATACTTGGTACCTGGTATAGTTTTATAAGACTGAGTAGAAATAAGACTATACTTTTTTTCTTTTTTTTTAAGGCAGCATTACTGTATGACCAGAAAACCAACCTGTATCCATTTCATCAACACTGTTTAGGAAGTCATCTGGGGTTCTGGGTACACTATAGCTGCTCATGCTCAGCCCACTGTCTGTACTCTCATCTCGGGAATGATAGGTGCCACTGCAAAGGAGAAGGGTAGAAAATTAATGTAGGATATTTGAGATAGGCTTTAAAACAGAAACAAGCCTAGTGAGCATCAACATCATTCTAAAAGAGGGTTAGAGAAAAACTCTGCTTAGCAACTTTGGAAATATGTGTCCTTCAGACTCCAGACATAACCAATGGGCGGTGAAGCGAAATAGACAAAGGATCCTAATTAAAGCTGCCAACAAAATGAAAATCACAATATCCACATTCACCTCCCCCTTCTCCTCCCTCTCCCTCCCAATCCCCTTGGCCAAGCTTTGGGTCCAGGGGCATTACCAAAAGTGTATTGCTTTTTACATTCATATATACCATACCAACCAGTCTTTACATATAGATCACTCAATTAAGTTTCCCAGCTACCTGATCAGGCCTTTACTAAGCACAATTTTTGTAGGTGAAGATAATCTGAGAGGCCTAGCTACAGTGGGCTGGCATTTGAGTCCTGAATGGGATGGGAGGGGGAAGAGGGGACAGCAGCACAAATGAGAAATCCCAGACATCGGGGATGAAGGTGCCACAGGCCTGTACTAGACTTATGCTAAGTGCTAAAGAACTTCTGTGCAAAGTTCAAGCCAAAGAAAAAAAGCCATCCCTAAACAAAGAGCCACCACTCCTTCTTGGAGAAGGCTAAAACAAATGAAACACTCACATTACCTTAGAGGGAAATGATAAGAAGTTGTACAGCTTCATCTCTTATTGGAGTTATTGCATCTTTTAGTTTTAAGCAGAAAAGCTTCAAAATACAGGTTAGAAAAATCCCTCAGTGAAAATTCCTTTAAGTAAAAGGACAGGCAAAGAAAGAGGTTTTTCTTTAGGCTAAATCTAAAAGCTTTGAAACTGTATATAAAGGGGCAGTAAACAGAGAAGAAAGATCACTACTTCTATAAACAGTGCTATTAAGTAAACAAGCAGCAACTAAGACCATTTGGCTGCCTGCAGAAGCTGTGTCTGAAGCAGTTCAATCGTCAATCTTAGATTGCGATGTAGAAAAAGTCTATGGACCAATGATAATGGATATTGCTTTTAATTGTCTCTAAAGAATATGGAGCCCCATATCTTTCTCACAACTGGATGGATGAGCAGCCATTCAACTTAGAAGAGTAAAGACACACATATCAAGCTTTTCTCTCAAGAATCTAGCTTGAAGCACTACTCAGATGAAAAGCACAGCTCTGAAGTATATTCTACACCCATTCATTCAATCATCCTCATTTCTTTATTCCCTCTGTCCCTTAATGGAGACTCTCCTCTTATGAATCATAGACTTAAATCTTATGGAAAAGTTTTTTTCCTTGCCAGATTTTAGTGACAATAACATTCTCAAACAGATCCAGTAAAATAAAAATGAACCCTTATGCTCACCTTTATATAAAATGAAGTCGTTTGGGCAAGTGTTTAAAGACTGTCTAGCTTAATGTTTTGTCAATATACATGCCTTTGAAAAAAGCTTATTCCCAGTATTGTCAAGAAAAGCCCAGAATTCTTATGCTTATAAGTTTAGAATAAGAAACAAAGTTCTTTGAACTTGCTGTCATCTCCATAAAATTTTTCCATCCTCCTTAGCTGCTGATGCAACGGACTGAATGCTATTTTTTTGTTGTTGTTGTTGTTGTTTTTTAAGTGAGGCAACTGGGGTTAAGTGACTTGCCCAGGGTCACACAGCTAGTAAGTGTGTGTTAAGTGTCTGAGGCCGGATTTGAACTCAGGTACTTCTGACTCCAGGGCTGGTGCTCTATCCACTGCGCCACCTAGCTGCCCCTTGAATGCTATTTTTAAAATAAAAAAAAAATGATTCTTTGTATTGAACATTTCCATTTATTCTTATATCAGCTCTTTTTTTTGGGGGGGGGGGCAGGGCAATGAGGGTTAAGTCCAGGGTCACACAGCTAGTAAGTGTCAAGGGTCTGAGGATAGACTGAACTCAGGTCTTCCTGAATCCGGGGCTGGTGTTTTATCCACTGCATCACCTAGCTGCCCCCCAATTTGTTCTTTTAAAAAGAACAAACCAACTACTTCCTATTGCCAGATATCAAGGTTTCAAACCCTGGGGTCACCTTTGGCTCTTCACATTTTTTCACTCCTCTCATTGCTCACATTCAACCCACTGTTATTTCTTGTCAATTTTACTTTTACAATCTCCATTTTTCTCTGTGCTCTCCACTTACATTGTCCTCATTACATTTCACCTACTTCAATAGCTTCCTGTTGCTCTCTGCAGTCAGTTTTGCCACTCTCTAAAGCATCCTTCAAACAGTTGTCAAAATATTCTTCCTAATGCACAGTTCTGTGCACAGCACTCTTAAACTCAGAAAACCTTAAATCTCCCCACTGCCTACATAAAAAAATACAAATTCCTTAGCTTGTCATAGCATGCCTTCTAATCTCACTCCAAGAGACAGAGAACCTTGTACAATCTTATTTGACACAACTTCCCTTCACATACCTTTGAAAATTTGAGTAAAACTGGATTATTAGCTATTTCCCTTATCCCATTATGTACTTTCCCACTTCTGTGCATTCAAACGTCCCATTCTGTAATGTACTCAAACATTATCAGTTACTCACAGGATGGCTGGCTCTCCCTTCCTTCCTTCCTCTAAATGTCTTACACCCTCCTTAAAAAGCTTATAC
Organism: Dromiciops gliroides; assembly: GCF_019393635.1. NCBI lineage: Eukaryota > Metazoa > Chordata > Mammalia > Microbiotheria > Microbiotheriidae > Dromiciops > Dromiciops gliroides. The sequence continues at coordinate 521,903,987 of NC_057863.1, read as the reverse complement.
TGCTCCTCAACCATCTCAGAGAATATTCAAGCTAACTAGGGATTTATGGCATCACCTGACATATAGCTCAGAGAACTGTCTAAACTAATTTTGACCCCACTCAAAGTGATTAGTAACTTATCACTGAGTCTCCACCTCTCCCTCCCTCTGGCCCTTTTTCCTCCTTCAGAGTCTGGGCTGGTCTACTTCATGTAGTCAATTTCTTTATTTCATATATACACACAATTAATGTCAGAACTGGCATTCAGATCCACATTTCTCCTCACTCTAATGCCCTGCTCTTTTCCACTATATCATAATGCTTTTCTCTGAGGATATTTCTAGCTATAATGATGCAAATCCATGACTTTATAACTTCTGGAAACTAAGCTGAACTTGAGAATATCCTGAAGAGAAGCCTCTTATGTCCCTATTTGGTGTTAGAGATATTCGTTTAAGTAAAGGATCAGATACATGGATTATATTTTTAGTGCCGTAATAATGAATTTCCTTCTATCTTTTATAGTTTGGAGAATATGCAAACAAATTTTGGTGGAAAACACAAATTAGTTGATTTGGTTTTAGGAATAAGCTACCTTTTATAGTAATTAAGTGATTGCTCTGTCCTGATAATTGACTAGACTTCATCTAGGACTTAACTTTCTTACACCAAGTATGATATCCCAAGATAATTTTCAAAAGAATTGGAAAGTCTATAACATCACACTGGGCACTTGCCATTGTCCTTGTAATGGAAACGAAGCTTTTTCATCATGCGACTAGCACTTTTCTATTTGGTTATCTCATACCAATAAGCCTAAGATTCAAATTAGGAATAATTTCTTATGGTCAATACACTAAAGAAACTGGCAAGGATGTAGACTTCTTTTGGTACTATGCAGGATGTTAAATTGGAAATGGTGGGTTTGACTTTCCCTTGCTTAAAATTCAAGAGGAGGAGGATATTAAAAAAAAAAAAAGTAAACCCAAATGAAAGCATGATTTACAAAGAAGCACACACATTTTAGACCTGTGAAACGTAGCAGAGGTAACTGAATTTGACTAAATTCACTAATGAGAACAGCAAATATGGATAATGCAGTTGCACTTAAAATTCTTTGAATAATTTCAGGCAAGGTATATCTTTTATTTGAAGTGAATTACTTAGTGCTAAGTTAAGAGCCAATAGGGTTCCATGTTATCCTTGAGAAACCAAAACAAGTGTCTAAACATTAAAACAAACAAACAAATACCCAACCCTTAGGTTGTTTAAATCTATTTATAACAAAAATGAAGACCATAAAGACGATCAAACGCCAGAAATATTTCCTTAAGACCAAATAGCTATCTGAAACTTCACAGATGTTTTTAAACCTAGAAGTGTGAATTGATTCTAGTCAAATCTTGATTTAAAATGCCCTTGTAGGCAAAGAACATGACCTGTTTCAGCTTGCAGTCTAATTCCAAAAGAGTACTGCTTACCAGCACTTATGTAATCTGTCCGAAACACTATATTTGTGGTAACTAAGCAAAAAAAAATATCCTTAAGCTAAGGGATTTCCAAGTCCTGCCATTAGTCTTAATGCATTTTGAAAAAAGCAGATTCCTACATTTTCTCTCCTTGAAGGATATGATCATGTCTAGCGCTAATGCAATGAAAGCTGAAAGGCTGAATATCTCTATGAAAAATACCAGCAAATGAACCTCAAAATCCAGCCCTACCTATGTTTTGGATGCAGCTCATTTGATCACTTAGAAAGGCATTCACATGTCCTTTCATGATTCTGTAATTTTAAACAACTGTTAGTCAACAGATTAGGCACAGGCAAACATGTTCTGACTCTGAATAAGAATCCATTCTACAAGTCTGAACACTTTACTTCCTCTCACAGGAGACAGCTTTTAATCCTCAACTTCTAGTGGACTTGCCATTTATGGAGAGATTCATTTACAGCTGTGGCTTTTGGCACACACAGATATTCAAAATAGACTATTGCAAGTGCTAAGCAGAAGGATCTTTAAACCACGATCTTTTCCTAATTTTTGCTAGTGTCTCTTACAAACCTGTTGAGAAAGGGATCAGAACTATTTGTAGTCATTGTTCTCAGTTCCTGATTCATTCCAGGAGAGGACACGGGATTCTGAGTTCCACCATCTTGTTCCATTGTTGGTAATTGGCTCCGGAGAGCTATTTCCTACAGAAGCAAGAATAAAATACCAGTCCATTGAGCAACAAATAGAGCATTTGTAAGAAAGATTAAAAAACAAACAACATTCCACTCCCTCACCTCCCCTACCTCCATTAGAATCAATGTATGAGGACAAATGTGTATATAAAGTTGAGGCATACTTCATAAATGAAAGTAGAAATGCATTGCTCCAAGTCAGAAAGAACCAATAAGTGGTTAGATTAATCTTGAGGACACAGATTGTGCTATTTTTCATTTTTGTATATTTATTCCAGTAGAATGGAAGATTCTTAAGGGCAGGGACTATTTTGTTTTAACTTTTGCACCTCCAGAACCTATTATAATGTTTGACACACCCTGTTGATTGAATCAATATCTGTTGAAGTGAAATGAATAAAATGAAAGCCTATCTACCACATTCATAACTTATTTGATAACTTATCATGTAGCTTACCAACACACACACACACACACACACACACACACACACACACACACACACGGACTCTTGTTACCTAAGCAGAGCAGACCAAATTCTTAAATGGGCTAGGAGATGGTGTGGTATAGTGGTTAGAGAGCAGACCTTGGAAAAAGGAAAAATTGGGTTCAAATCCCACACCTGACACATATTAGCTATCTAATTCAAAGTCTTATTGAATCTTTAAGCATCAGGAACAACAGATAATAATAACTAACATTTATATAGCTCCTATGTGCCAGGTATTTTATTAATATTTTCTTGTTTGATCCTCATAACAACCCTGCAAACAGGGAAACATGGGTTAAGTGACTTGCTTACACACAGCTACTAAAGTGTCTGAGGTTGGATTTGAACTCAGGTCTTTCTGACTCCAGGCCAGCACTCTACCTACTGAACTGCCTACCTGCCATTTTTGAGAAAATAATTATTAATAATGGATTTCTTGGGGGGACCCAGAGATCCACTTCAGTCCTCCACCTCTCCTCCCTCCAAGAAAGTTCAGCTCTTGCCTGGGACAAACCCAAAGGAACAAAAGAAACTGATTCTTTTGTCTAGCTCAATGAACTGATGGGATCAAACCACACCTAGATACTGGACTTTTGCATACTGTTCCTTTATGTCATCCATAGAGTTCATTTTAATTTAGACCACTCTCAAGTCATGTCAACCAATGGAATTGAATGACACTAACCAATTAGCTTTGATCAATGTATAATGATCCCCACGTATCTAAAGAAGATAAAACCCTTGGCCATGCTAGGGTCACCCGCTCTTTGCTCTCTCTTGGCCCCCGAATGCTTTCTCTTGCTCTTAGGACTATGTAGGTATGAAGGCCTGAGACTATGAGAAGTTAAGGAGACACTCAGCCAATACTTTACTAATATATAATATTCATTAATAATAAATGATTACTGCCCAAACTGGTGTAATAGCCATTAATATATAAATACCAATCAATTAATTTATAAAATATAGTAGTAGCAATTTTAGAAAACACATATTTTAACACAAGAAATGATTTAAAAACTCAACTATTCATTTTATTTCCCAGTCATCTGTTTGGTTCATAAAAGTTTTAAAATATTTTTTGTGTTTCCTTACAGCAATAAAAAATGAAATCATGAAGCACATTTTTCCCTTTTGACAGAGAGCACATGAAATTCTTCTTTTGGCCTTTGGAGGATGAGTATGGAATATTGGAAAAAACCCTGCAGTGGGAATCAGAAGACTAGTCTAGCATTCTGCTTCCAGGACGACTAGCATCACCAAATATGGGACACGTGGTTTAGCCTCTCTAGGCTTCAATTTTGTCATCTACAAAACGAGGAGGTTAGATCAGGTAATCTTCAAGGTTCCTGCCAATTGTAGATATGATTCTATGTTTATATTTGTCTTCCACAGGATAGAGAGATTCTGCATGGTTTTCAAAAGAGAAAAAAAACACAGCACCCAAATTTCTCCCCAAGTGGAGAAGCTTTAAGGTATTAAATAGTTTCATTTGACACAACATGTTTAAAGACTGTACAAAAAAATCATCCATTCATTACCATTTATTACTTTGGCCTAAGTGTTAAGCCTTTTTTAAAAAAAAACACCCCAATTATTCAAGCAACTCAAAAAGGATTTTATCTAAAAAGAGAATGCTGGTTTTAACTGGCTGTCATAGCCATCATACTTTGAACGTAGCAAAGGCTACATATTGTTAACACATTCCCCCATAGCTTTAGAAATCTGAAACATACACTTAAAGAGGTTAATGAAAAACTATCATGTTTCTCCTTAAAATACATCGTGGTACAAACAAATGAATATGAAATAGCATCACATGATTTGAAAGGGACTTTGTACTCCATGTTCAAATCTGTAAAATGAGGGACTGGGTCGAATAATCTAATCTTCAGGGTCACCCCTAATTCTGAAATTCTGCAGAGGTTGGGGATTTACACTGAAAATGTAACCTTGACATCTTGATAACACTTTGAGGTTTCCACACATCATATCATTTGATCTCAACCAATGAGATATGCCTATTGGCTTAGCAGGTAGCATTATTTCCATGAGGCTTTTAGAAGTTATATGACTTGGGAGCCAAGATAGTAGAATAGTAGGAAGCACAGTAAGTTCCCCCTTCCTCTCCCACAATTCCTACAACAGATCCAAAAAATGCACTAGACTGAATCCTAATTGAGAAGTCCCAGAAAACATTACACAGTCATTTTCTCAGGGCAAGTCAACATAAGGAGACAAAGAAGTATGTGGACACTCTGGACCAAGCATTCCAGTTCAGGGAGAGGCAAGAAGACCCAGACAGCACAGAGGTAAGCCCTAAGGTTGCATACAGTGTAGGAACAGGTTCCATCTGGTCGCTCTGTCATGTATTTCCCAGCTGTGGGTCAAAGATCCAGGGCATACTGAGAAGAGAACTACGATCAAGAATGATCACAGGTCTAGGCTATGAACTGAGCAAAGAGAAAGCTGCGAAGCAAGAAGCAGCTGCGTAACTTGGATCCCAGAAGCTGAATGAAATCTTGGTTGTAAGCTTGTAGTCTCTTCTGAATCCTGCAGAGGAATAATCAGGGCAGGAATCCCAGACCAAAGAGAGGCCAATAAGTTTATCATTCTGAACCAGCTGAGCTTTATAGCTAGCTAATAGCAGTTGAGTCCATCAGTTTACTGATATTCAAAAATGACTTATTACTTATACCCAAACCCAGGTAAGGAACTTGCAGAACTCAGACCAAGCGTGAAGCAATCAGACTTTGGCCTGGATCAGGACACTCTGGGAGCACTGAAAGTTTGCATCCCCTACCCTGAGCTGTCCCTGAGATCTGGAATATCATAACACTCAATATCCTATGAAGGCAGCAGCAGGATCAACTGAGACATTTCCTCTATCAGTACACAGAGCCTGGCTCTAACACAAAGTCTAAAGTCAGGAAGTGAGCTGGAAGTATGAACAAATTAAAAAAAAAAAATTCTACCATAAAAAAGTGATTATGTTGACAGGGACACTCAAGACAACCTCTGAAGAGAAAATGACTCCTTCTAAAAGATCTACAATTAAAACCTCAACAAAACAAAGTAAAACAAAACCATAGCTTGGGTACATAACTACAATTCCTGGTAGCTGATGAAACAAATTTTTAAAAAACAAATTGATTCTTTTATTAATGAAATAATTCTAAAGGAAAAAACTTTGAAAAGATACAAAAGTTATGAAAGAATTGAAAAAGGAATGAACAATTTGGTATAAGAGCTACAAAATGTTGCCCAAGTAACAAACTCCCTAAAAATTAGTGGACCAAATAGAAAATAATGACTCCATGAGACAAGAAGAATTTTTTTTTTAAAGTGAGGCAATTGGGGTTAAGTGACTTGCCCAGGGTCACACAGCCAGTAAGTGTTAAGTGTCTGAGATCGGATTTGAACTCAGGTACTCCCGACTCCAGGACCGGTGCTCTATCCACTGCGCCACCTAGCTGCCCTGAAGAAATATTTTTAAAAAGCAAACGACTGAAGAAAGAGAAGTACAAAGTATCTCAAAGCAAAAACAACTGATCCAGAAAAAAGACTGATAATTTAAGAATCCCTGGACTATCAGAAATCCATGACCAAAAAAAGAACCTAGACATCATATTTCAAAGTATCATAAAATTGCCCATATCTCTAAAAACCTCCAACACACAGTTGATGGTTGAGTGGAAATAGGTCACTTCCTGAAAAAGCAACCCAAAATGAAAACTCTCAGATCATAGCCAAAATCTGAGTTTCCAGGCCAAAGAAAAACTACTTAAGCAGCCAGAAAAAAAAAAAAATCAAGTACTCAGGAGTTACAATCAGGATCATATGCAATTTAGCAGCCAACACTATAAGGAAAGAACTTGGAATACAGTATTTCAGAAGGCAAAGGATATATACATACATACATACATATATGCTTAAAACCAAGAATAACTTGCCCAGCAAAACTGAGTTTATGCTACAGGGTGGGGAAGGGGAAAAATGTATTTTTAATGAAACAGAAAACTAAGCACTCCTGATGGAATGACTGACACTAGAAACACAGGTGTCAAGAGAAATGTAAAAAGGCACATATAAATGAAAAAATTTCAGATACTAAGGACAAACTGTTTACATATCAAAATGCAGCAATGATACATGTGTCCCCTCTTAAGCCCTTCATCCAAAGGGATTATACATGGTTCTGTTATTTTTTTGATGGTTTTAAAAGAATGGAAAGGGAGGGTAAGAGGAATACACTGTGGGTGGGTGGGATGGGGAGAAAGAGAAAGGAAATTCTCTCACATAATTGGGGTGTGCAAGAGGAAGTCTATAGAAAGAGCAAAAGGGATGTGAAGTGCCTCTGACTCTTGAACCTTACTCTCATCTGAACTGGTCAAACACAGTTGGGTATAGAAAATACATTTCATTCAACAAAGGTAGGAGGGGAAAAGGAGAGAAAGAAAGAATAAGGAGGGTAGATCAATGGAGGGATTAGTCCTAAGCAAACTGTAACTAAGGATGTATAAAATATTTATAGCTTTTTTTGATGACAAAGAACTGGAAACTGATGGAATGCAAGTCAGCTGGAAAATGGCTGAACAAATGATGGTAAATATGTGTCTTGGAATATCATTGTGCTGTAAGAATGATGAAAAGGTTAGATTTAGAGAAACCTGAGAAGATCTGTATGAACTGATAGAAAATAAAGTGAACAGAACTAGGAAAAACATTTGACAACAATGTTGTAAAGGCAAACTACTTTAAAAGACTTACAAACTCTGATAAGTGTCATGAACAACCATAATTTCAAAGGACTCATGATATTACCAACCTCCCAATAAAGAGATGAAGAAGAGACTTAGAGGAAAGAATAAGACATTTTTTTGGATGTGGCCAATGTGGAAATCTGTTTTGCTGGACTCCACTAACTGTAAAAGGGGTTTTGTTTTTCTTATCAACTGGAGTCCAGGGGGAAAATGAGAAAGTAGATTTTTGCTGATTGAAAATTATATAAAATTTAATTTAAAAAACTTAAATGATTTCCTCAAAGTTACCCAATAAGAACGGTCAGAAAATGTAACTCCATCCAGGAAGATTTTGCTATGGTAATAAAGCTGAGCTCCTCATCAAGAAACAGCAAACTTTTATAATAAGAAAGGGTCCAAGAGATAATGCACCTTGACAATGGCTAAAACATTTTTTACACACCCATGCAGTGATTCTTCTACTTGTGAAAAGTTTTATTTTATTGTCACACACCTCCCTGACTGGTCTATTATGAGTATCAATGCATCACTTGTACAAAGTTTGTTAAGTACAAGTTCTACCACATATTCCTTTAAAAAGTATACTGAGGGGGCAGCTAGATGGCGCAGTGGATAGAGCACTGGCCCTGGATTCAGGAGGATCTGAGTTCAAATCTGGCCTCAGACACTTTACACACTTACTAGCTGTGTGACCCTGGGCAAGTCACTTAACCCCAATTGCCTCACCAAAAAAAAGAAAAGAAAAAAAAAGGATACTGAGGGGGGCAGCTAGGTGGCGCAGTGGATAAAGTACCAGCCCTGGATTCAGGAGGACCTGAGTTCAAATCCAGCCTCAGACACTTGACACTTACTAGCTGTGTGACCCTGGACAAGTCACTTAATCCTCATTGCCCTGCCCCCCCCCATTAAATAAATAAAAAATAAAAATAAAAAAATATACTGAAGCACCATGGCATGGTGAATATAGTGCTGGATCTGGACTCAAGAAGAATGGGGGTCAAATACTGACTCCAACACTTTCTAGCTGTGTGACCATGGCAAATTATTTAGCCTCTTGGTTTTCTTATCTGTAAAATGGGAGTGATGATGATATTCATGAGGCAACTAGGCGATACAGTGGATAGGGCACTGGAATGGAGCCAGTAAGATCTACGTTCAAATGTAGCCTCAGATACTCGATAGATATGTGAATCTAGGCTTTTGAATGTTTTCAAGACCTAACTACCATCAGTTTAATTGGGAGGCAAAGAAATCTTTTACTACCTCAAATGTTTCTCAGATTAGTCAAGATTTATGAGTAAAATGGGAAAAGCCTCCTCATTTTTGCATCATTACACAAGAAAGGAGGCTAAAAATATTCACTTTATGTATGAAAAGGCAAACATGGAAAGAACTATTTGGCTTCTGAGATACAAAAACAGAGGCATGATTAAGTTTTGGCTTAAGTTCCTATAACTTGCTTGTTTCCCTATTTTTGAAAGTATGTCAAACTATTTATTCCGACTACCTTTGGGAAAACAGAAGCTTAAAACAGCAGTATTTTTAGTTGAGTATTCTAATTTGGGCATTATGTACAGGATAAGTCACTAGTTCCTTAGAAAAAGTTGCAATTTCACAATGAATTCAGTTTTTGTAGTTTATCTAGTTATCTCCCAAGACTTAATTAGTTATATTAGATCTGAAGAATTTAAAATGGCATTAAAATACTAAAAAAAAAATACTAAAGCTCACAAGTCATCTTGCTTTGAAATCTAACATAACTGAGGAAGGAAAAAAACCTGTCCAGATATAGATTTCATTTGTATCTATCAAAAATACTGAAGCTTGAGTATTCTTCTCACATGTGAATGTTATCTTTTCTTTCTTTTGGCAAAAAGCCCATAAAGCAGCTGCCCATGATACTTTTCCAGCACCCAACTTTCAAAAACACTAGTCTAAACCATTATTGTTCACTGTTTGGTTGGATTCTCATTTGTAATCCTCAGTCAGGAATGCAAAGAATTATGAGCTTACTTACAATGCAAACTCAAGATCTAACTAGCCTTGCAGGAAGCAGAAGAATAGATCAGGTGATCTCTTTGCTTTCTTAATCTATTACTGGACATTTCATCCAAACTCTTTCAGCCTTCCTTTCTATTTGGTGTCATTAACATATACAGCATTGATAATTAAAGCATGAAATAAAATGCTTTAACATATTGCTTTAAAGAGATTTTTTCTCTCTCTCTTCTAAATAAGGCTTACCATTTTAAGGATGGTTAAATAAAAATGTTTTGGAAGGGTTAATTTTTAAGGGAATGGGGTAAAGAGAGAAGTTAAAAAAAAATCACTGCACTCTATATTCAAGGTTAACAAGGGAAAGGGCAAAAATGCCAGGTTGTTCTATACATACCCAATTTCCCTATTGTTCACTTTTGATTGTTACTTAAATATATACTTAAACTATTTTTCTTCTCAAATTTCTCAAGACAGTAAAATATAATGCATTTATATGAATGTGACACCAAATAGAAACCTCAAGCAACTCGAGAAATGATGATTTGGTAATCCCTAAATTATTTTGAATACAGCAGATATTTCCTATAACACTACCAGCAGTAAGTCGTCGAAAAAGTGTGCATCCATTTTTGGGTGAAACATGGTGAGGGGAAGATTCCTTTTGTAAGTGATTTATTCAAGGAAGTTTAGTTTGGTCAACCAAAACCCCAAATTTAGAGGCACTCACTAGCTCTAAAAATACATCTTTTATAAATAGTTTGTCTGATAAGTTTGTGTTGACAATTTTAAAAATAGACAACACCATTTCTTCTAACTGTTCAAGTCTGGCCTTGGACTGGCCTATTCATCACAGGTCTAATTAACAGTAATATAACATTTGATTAGGCTCTAAAGCTGCCAAAAATATTTTGCTAAATAACCGCAATGGTTTGGAAATCAACTTTTTTTTGATATCAGCTAAGTTGACCATTTCAAATCAACTTTGTACCACTCTGTATTTCCAGGATAAAAACACCTGAGTTTCCTTTCTTTTATCTAAGAGCTAATTGTGAATACTACATTTAATAGAATTATGGTCTGAAGCCTCCAGTGTATTCAACCTTTTATTGTCTTTTTAAAGTTCTTCTTTTAAAACAGTAAATAAATTTCTTTGACATTTTCTCAGGTTGAGAGAAAGTGGTTTTTGTTTTGTTTTTTTAAAAACAACTGAATCCTTAATAAAGCTTATGGGAATGCAAAGAAGCAGTGCTCTACAGAGAACGAAGGGCACACCATGCATGAAGTCTTCTAAGACAAAAAGCCACAACAGGACTTCTTACTGGGGAATCTGGGATATGTATGTAATAAAAGGTACAATAGACCAAACACCGAGAACAATGACCTGAAGCTATAGCATCAGAAAACATGACCTTATTTTGGATACAAAATTTCCTTGTGCACATATCACTTGATCACCAAAAAATGAAATTTCAAAATTCTTTGGTCCTTTGAAAAATATCCAAAGAAACTCCACTCTTCAGTTAAGATTTGGAAATCAAAGAAGTGGGAGACAATGTAGGGGGAAAAAATCCAAAGGGGCTCCGCCACAGATTTCCTTAGCCACTGCTACCATGAAACACAATCAAGAGTTTTAAAAAAAAAAAAGCCAAATTCTTTTGCTAGTTGCAAATTCAAAAGCCAGGACTTGGTGCCAGCAGTGCAAATGTTTTCATATTGCTTTGAACAGTGGTATCATTTTGCTTTGCTTAACTTGAACCACGGACATTTCAACTCCTCCAACACCGAGGCTAATGGTATAGTACAAAATCTGTCCTGACACTAATATTAAGGTTTTCATCACATATTAAACCAATAAATAATTGAATTTAACTTAGATTTATTACTCCCAATAAGGACTTCAGCCATGCAATTTCAGAAGCCACAGAATATTTATAGCAGCAGTTCCCATGAAAGTTGAAGCAGTGACTTTGCTCTGAAGACAAATTAAATCCTTCTATTTCACATTTGGTTTACCTTCAGTTAGCCCTTCCTTCTTCATTTACACTGGGGTCTCAGAAGAACTCCCTTTTACTACCTGCATCTATATATACTAGAGCAACTAATCTCCAAGGCAGATATGAAGATTTTAAAGAGTCTTCCTATAGATTGGTCTTAAGCTAAATCATGATGGAAATGACGGATCTGTATGGACAGAGAGGAGGAGGAGGAAGGGGACTCTATATGGGGAAAGCAGTATAACTAAAAGCACAGGGATAAGCCCAAGTATAGAGGATAGGGGGAAGGGAAGGGCATGGTATCTGCCTGACTAGAACAAATGGCTAAGTCTGGGGAAGGAGTTAAAGATGATACCAGGTGGTAAGAAAAGTTGATGGAGAACCATGAATATCAAGGGAAGGAATATGGATTTTTGATCTAGTCAAACATTGTACATTCTAAAATAGACAAAAGGAAGTGGAGGCAAAGAAAGGTTCTTAATTAAGTTCTTGGTAAAAACTAAACTTGAACTACCTTTTAGTCTTAAAAAGACTTACAAAAGCCAGATCCAACACACTTTTTCCATGATAACAACAACTTACATTTATATAGCTTTTTTATTTTTATAAAATTTTGTCCTTACAACAACCCTGTGAGGTAGATACTACAAGTAGTATTCTTTCCATTTAATAGATGAATAAATTTAGGAAGCTCAGATATCTAAAAGAGCCACATAGACAGACAGACAGACAGACACACACACACACACAATCAAATATCACATATTTATCTAAGGTAATAAAACTATAATGATAACTTTTCTCATTTAAAAAATGTTCAGAACATCATATAAGAGGTATTTCCAGAAAAGCCATAGTGACAAATAATATAAGTGAGCTCCATAATTTTCAAGCAGTAGGGACAAGCTAGTCAAGAATCCATTAACAAGTCTTATACGGGGATCCACTCTACTGCATATACTGTAGTATATTTTGGAAATGAATTACACTTCAGATGTATATCCTTAATAACTTGGGAGTCCAAGTCTGAATTTGTTCTTTAAGTTTGCATCTGAATCATCTAAATGAAGACAGACTGATCATTTGAGCAAGTCAAGGAAGGACACAGAAGGACAAGTCTTTAAATCAACAGTTTTCAACTTTTTCAGAATTACGACAATGATCTTTTGTTTCATCACTGCCCCCCCCCTCAAAATTAATGTAAAATGAAGGTGTGACAGTAAAATAATAAATTTCTTTGCATGGGCGTATCTATTGAAACCCACCTCAGTATTTTGTACTTGCCCCTCATATCAAACTTACTCATGCATTTTCTCTTTCCAATATTTTGAAAAGTCAAGTAAAGTGTTTTGCTGGCACAATTCCTGTTTCTCACCCTGAGATTATTTTTTTCCCTTTGAAATAGCAAATACTGCTGCCAACAGAGCCTTCTCTAAACAGAATACACTTGGTCCTTGCCAGGGTATAAAGGTTCATTAGGACCACAGCAAAGTACTTTAGAGGTCATGTAGTCCAATTGCTTCATTTTTCAAAGAAACTAAACCTTGAAGAAATTGAGCAACCTGCCCTAAGTCACACAGGTGATACACCTAGGAATCAAATCTGGGCCCCCTTTCCTCCAGTCTAGTACACTTTCCACTAGGGCTAGTTTCTTGTCAACTGACTGTTCTTATACTTAACTTCTCCCTTTTCAGCTTGAACATACTCTTCTTTCTAGGTCCCCTTGCAGCTGGATGTTAGTCCATCTATCCTACAGTTAAACCAGTATGGCAGCTACTTGGTACTTCTTTCTTCCTGGCCCAAAGACAATTTGATCAAAAAACTAAGACAAGTATCTCAAATAGCAAATCACTGAAAGGTTCAGGAATTGTCAAATGTTAGAACATCAAAGGATGATTAACAATAGAACTGACTGTTCTTTAACTCTCACTGTGTCATTGTATTTTAGTAAATATGGAAAAATAATTCAATGACTAAAGAAGGTTATTAAAAATTACAAGAGTTCAAGAAGAGAACAGATATCAAGTCATTTCTGTCCCAACTCCATCATGCTTTCTGTACAGGAAGATATTAAGGTGAGAAGGAAAAATTTACAACTCAATAATATCAAATATAACTTTAATTTTCTTAAAGTGACTCTCCACCTACATAATCTTCTTAGTGATTACTTTCCTCATGCCAGTCACTTCTCAAAAACTTACAATGGCACCTAGATGCCTACCAAATAAAATAGAAACTCTTTAGTTCAATAGTCAAGATTCTCTACAATCTGGTGCTAATATTTCTGTCTTTTGTTTCAGTTAAACTAGATTAGTCTCATTTGGGCATTCCTAGCATAAATTTTCTCACTCCTGCCCTTCTTCTGAAATCTCTCTTTTTCTTTCATGGCCCAGATGCAGCAACTACCACCTTTTAAAAGGCTTCTGACTCCCCTCAACCAGCCTTTTTTTTTTTTTTTTTGCTCATGAGGCAATGAGGGTTAAGTGATCTGTCCAGGGTCACACAGCTAGTAAGTGTCAAGTGTCTGAAGATGGATTTGAATTCAGGTCCTCCTGAATCCAGGGCTGGTGCATTATCCACTGTGCCACCTAGCTGCCCCTCTCACCCAGCTTAAAGTGAATTCTCCCTCCTCAACCTTCTGGTGCTTCTACTGCTGACTCATTCTTTATATTTATCTTATTCTAACTTGGAGCATAATTATTTGTATGTGCACTGCTTCCCTCACCCATTATTTGAAAATATCTTGAGAGCAGGGACAGTGTCAAATCTCTCGTTATATCTCTAGTGCCTGGGGCAGTCAAGGAAATCATTCATAACCTAGGCCTTTGAGGAAGAAAAAGATTTTAACAAGCAGTTATACGGAGGGTGTGTATTGAAGGTATGGAAAGGTAGGAGAGCACAGGATGAAATTGGAAAGTGGCTTCTTTTGCTGGGCAAAATTTTTTATGTGATAAACTGTGATGAGTTTTAAATGTTAGGCCAAGGACTTGGTACTTCATTCTATAAACAAGCAACAGGGAGCTACTAAAGGTCTTTCCACAGACAACTTTTACCAAGAGACCTATACATTAAGAACATTAATTAAAAACACTGTGATTCATGGATAGACTAAAGACAAAGATGACGGCTAGAAAGCTGTTACAAAGTCTAGGTTCTTAACTTTTTTTATGGCTTGTCTGACAGAAAAATGTCTTAAAATAAAGTAAAATATATAGGATTACAAAGTAAACTGATTTTTATTGAAATATAATTGTCAAACTATAAAAAACAAAACAAACAAAAAAACCCAGAGATCACAAGTTAAGAACCCGTGATCTAAAAAGCAGATAGTAAAGACTCAAACTTACTATGGTAAAGAAGTAAAAACTTCTGGATCACTGGAAGGATGTTAATGCTGTCATCATAAATAGGGAAATTGGAAAGATAAGCAAATTCTGGGAGAGCGATGAGGAGGAGTTCAGTTTTAGACACAAGAATTTTGAACAATTAGACTATCCTTGTCCTAGTTCTCCTTTCTCTTTAAATGTTCTTTCTGGCTTTTCATTCTCTTCCCAACTACTTAATGTGGCTATATTCCCCCAAAAGTCTTTCCTCAGGCACATGCTTTCATGGCAACTACCACCTCAATTACCATGGCTTCAAATTGCCACCTCTGCAATGACGAGCTCTGACTTCTTCCTCTCTCTTCTGAGATCCAGACCAGAATCTCCCCCTGTACTTCAGTCTTAACATGTCCAAAAGTGAGTTTGTTATCTTATTGCTGAACCCATAGTTGGTTATTGGATTTAAGTGAATTTCTTCCTCAGTATACTTTTTTTTTAAGTGAGGCAATTGGGGTTAAGTGACTTGCCCAGGGTCACATAGCTAGTAAGTGTTAAGTGTCTGAGACCGGATTTGAACTCAGGTACTCCTGACTCCAGGGCCGGTGCTCTATCCACTGTGCCACCTAGCTGCCCCCCTCAATATACTTTTAATTCTGACTTCCCTATTTCTGTCAATGGTATCCTTTTTTACTTTTTCTTCTTATCTTATATCTAAATCAGTGACCACATCCTCACAATTCCATCATTGCAACATCTCTTACTCTGAGTTAAGTGATTTGCCTATAGTCAGATAGCTAATATGTGTCAGGGGCAGGTACTGAACCCAAGTTTTCCTGAATCTAAAACCAGCCATCTGTTGCCTCTAATGATGCCTGGACTTGTGATTTCACTTGAATAGGGAATTCACGGTAAGAAAATTCCTAACAATGCAGATTTGAATGTGTTCTGAAATTAGAGTTTCAGAGGTAAGGTAAAGAAACTTGCCCAGGAAAACACACAGCCAATATGTATCTGTGGTGGAAATTATACCCAGTGGTTCTTAGTTGTGAGGCCATCTCTCTATCCATGTTGCCTCTCATGTAAAACTATAAAATTTATTTTAATAATCACACTATTAAAATGCATTAAAAGATTAAATGTTACATTCACGGCAGCAACATGGTGCAATGAAAAGAGCATCGCCCTTTGAATTGGATGGAGGAACTACACTCAAATTTCACCTCTGAGAATAACTACCTGTATGATCTTGGAGAAGTTACTTAACTGCAAAATGAAGGAGTTGGATTGGATGGTCATGATCCTTGATACAAGAATTTCAAAGTAAGATGGTTTTTTGAATATCACTAGGATGAAAAAATTAGACTATAAATACTTTAGGTACTATGATGAATATACCATATTCTTAAAGTACTTATGTACACTTATAAACAAACAGAGTCAACAATCCTATTACTGTGTCTAGTAAATCAAACACAGCTCACGCCACCAAATTTCCTTCATGTAGTAATTAGGAATTACCCATTCTTTCAGCTTTGCTGCTATCATTTGAGAAATGCTCAGGAAGAACTTTATACCTGAATACCCCTTGGAATTCACAACTCTTATAATCTCATTCTCCCTAAAGTCTGTGGGGAAAAATACTCCAAAATGATTCTTTACATGAAAAGGGCTGCAAATAGTTTATCTGTAAACAGTTTTTTTGAAATATGCAAAATTCAACTCAGATATGACTACAGCCTTCCTTGTATAATAAGTACATATATTTCTGGAACATGCAACTTTACTTTTAAGATTGTAATAAGATAGTTATCAAGATTCACAGAATTGCACAGACTTTCAGAGTTGGAAGATATTTTGAATCATCTGGTTGAATTTAAACCTGGTCTCCAAGCTGTGAGTGAGAACCTTCCTCTTTATCAGTGCAGAGCACCCACTACCTGATCCTTTCCAGGCAGCCCTGGGGCCCACTTTAGCATAGTTATTTTTGAACTGTTTTCCTTTTATGGTTCCTCACTTAGCATCTGCAATTTCTACTTGTTGCTCCTAGTCATACCCTCTTGGGTCAAAAAATAAAAACCAAAACTCAAGTCTAACTCTTTTTCTAAGCAAGTCATTTCAGATACTTGAAGAGAATCATCATTCCTCCTGCCCCTCCAATTTCTTCTTCCTAATTTGACAATTTGTTTCTTTCAAATGAGCCTTGTGAACTCAGCCCCCAATACTGATAAAATAGACATTTTTTTTCCTCTTTTCCAATCATTAGTCCTTCCTTGGGAAAGACTCTCAAAAGATTTCTCCTTTCCCATGAACACCATTCATATTCATATGCAATTATCCTTCTAAATTCATCTTTAGAGATGAGGAAGAGGACAGGAAGGTAGTCAGACTGGTATGTAAGTGATATAAAAACACATTTCCTTTGAAGAAAAACCTAAAACAACAACAACAACAAAAACAACCTAGAAAAAACCTCCGGTAGGCCAGTCTTCCCAAGGAAGCAGGCTGTGTTATTTGTTGTTGTCTTTAGATACTTTTAAATTAGCATTTTAAATGAAAAAGTGATTTAAGAATTTTAGAATATTTTTAACTTTAAAAATTATGTAAGTATACTAGGGGACGAAGCACAATGTGCAATAAAAATAAAATATGTATGAAATTTGGAACAATAATTTTCTCTAAAAGTCAAAATGGAAGATTAAAAAAAGACTGTGGCACTCTGCTTACAGATCTATTAAGCAGTTCAGCAGAATGGTGGCCCATGGATGTGTTAATGCTGCTAATCTTCCCTGAGGATGGCTACACTGTGCATAAACTTTCTCTCTTGGCTATTTTAATTTAATACCTTATTTTTTTTTCTTATGCTAAAACATCAGTTAAGAGCCTACCTGACGTTTTGGAGAATTTGCTGTGCTGGGATTGACATTCCGCAATGCCTAAGAGTAAAAAATAAGATGGATAAAAATTACTTTTAAGCCACATGATTTGGCTGTGCAGGCTGACTTAACAAACACCATCCAGTCACATCTCCATAGCACAGAATTCCCATGATAGCCCAAGAGGAGACAGATTGAGGGAGGTAAAAGCCAATGGAGCCACCATATTATGAAAACTAAGAAGTTTTTATAGCATTTGAGGAAAGGACAGGAACAAAAAACAAAAACCAAAAACCTTGCCTGTGATTATTAGGTACAAGAACTAAACTACCATTTAGTAATCATTTTTATGGACCTCCCCCCATCCCCCACCAAGGGTACCATGATAACAGGACCACAGATCTAGGGCTGGAATGGACCATGAAGGCCTTTAAATCAAATGCCTCATTTTACTGATGAGGTATCCGAGGTACAGATTGATTAAGTGACTTGCCCAAGGTCATATAACTAGCAAATGTCTTTAGTAGAATTTGAACTCAGGTCTTTCTGACTCCAAGTCCAATGCCCTAGCCACCATCCTACCTAATTCCATATTTCTGAGATTTTGCCTTTTAAAGAGTTGAGGAAGGAACATAGACAGCATCATGGATATTTTAGTAAAAAGAGTTCTTCACGGAAAAGCTTTGAATTCTTTATCAGATGACTTAAAAGCATCCTACAAATAGACTATTAGTATGAGAGGAAAGGTCGACTATATCCCCTCTTCCTCCTCCACACACTCCTTGAGGATTTAACATAGAAAGTGATAATGAAGCAAATAAAAAGTTGTTATCTTTAAGGAAATGAAACTTTTTTTTCTAGGACCCAACACCCACAGTAATAGCACAAAGAATAAGGTCAAGAAAGATACTCTATAAGGAAGGAGTTTATTTACAACAGCACTATTTCCCCACATAAGACCCAGGCTAAACTATTATTGACAGTGAGATGACAGCCAGCCAACTTAAATCCCTTAAAAGTTATCTAGAAAGGAAAGCATTAATAAGATTTTCAAAAGAACATATTAAATATTTGATATTTTCTCAATAACGGATATTTTACTTTACTTTTATGGCCTTTGATTTTAAAAGAATTTAGTCTTGTAACAATGGTTCAAGCAGTATATTTCACAAAGTAGGCTTTTAATAAGTATTTGTTGAAATGAACTATACTATCCAGCACCCAGGAACTACAAAATGAAAAGCAACCAATGAAAAAGGATTGAATTATATGCTAATGAATTCTTTTTCCATCATAAAAGGATAATTATAAGCTTGGTGACATTACCTTGTAATAATGTCATAGCACCATTTAATTGAAGTGTTTTTCTTTTTCTGGAGTACGGACAGAAAATCACATTTAGGAAGATATTTAATCTTATTAACTTGCTTCCTCCTTCTACCCTATTAAGAGCAGATGGAGAAACATTCCCCTCAAAGTATTTCCTGATATCACATGTTGTCATAAAGTTTCCCATTCTGTTAATCATGTGCCTGCTATACTAGAAACACACTAATACTGTGTCTTCCCTGGAGGAGAATTCCACCTAGTCTTGGCTCTTAAGTCAACACTGTTCCTACAGTGTAAAAAAAAAAAAGAAAATCTTTTCCATTAATTTCTCAAAAAGTAGTTCTGTTATGGACTCCTCAAACATGATATCAATGTGTGAGGTCACCGTGTATTTCTACTGATACTAGTGATGCACTATAAAAATGCGAGTATGTTATTTAAAAGGAGAATAGGAAAAATGGATGAAGTTTACAAATTCTTAGCCTGTATAAGATAATAAAAAAGCAGCAGTTTAACCTTGGCTTCGTATGAATCTGTAGTAGACCAGTCAAAAGAATTTACTTTCTGCAGAGGGGTTATATTTTCTTGTGGACATTAAAGGTCCAGTGCCACTTTCTGAAAGAAAAGTCATGAGAGTGGAAGAGAGAAATTCCAAGCTCTCTGCTGCCCTATGCTTCTAAAGGGAAAACTTAATCTGAAATCTTCAGGTATTAGACATCTCCCAATCTCAACAATGGGAAAAAATAGAGACTGTAATATTTAGGATGATGTATCTTATCAATTGTGGGGGAGTGGGTACTTCTGCCATTACACGAGCAGTTTCTTTAGGGAGACAGATTCTGCTTCTTCGTGGTCTCATGCTCTCTATTCAGTCTTCAGAGATGGAGCAATATTTGTGCCATCTCAATTCAAGAAAGCCAGTCTTGTGAGGCTTTCCAAGATGATGAGTTCCTGACCAATGGCATGGCACAGATGGCCATGGGACTAAGTGGCCCATCTATCCTGTCCAAAGAAAAGGTCAGTAAAGACAAGAGTGCACTCTCTCCATAACAGGCGCAAGCATTATTGACAGCTGCTTAAAGCTAATCATGACCAACACTAGAAACAGAGGATAAAAAAGGGGAAGGCTGGTTTCTAACCTGTGGCCTCACCTGCCGAAGCAGTTCTTGATGCTTTAGTCGAAGTCTCTCTTTTTCCATCTGCAGCTGTTGCAGTCTCATCTGTTGCTGCTGATTGGAACTACCTCCACCCATTACACCCCCTTGGGGACTCTGGGGAGCCAAAGGGGGTGGCTGCTTCACAGGAGCGCTTTGACTGATTCTCTGGTTCATGGCTGAAAAGGAATAAAAGAGTGATCCTGAAAAATCCAACTAGCAAAAGGAAAGCAATGTCAATCAAAAGTGATTGTAGGGGCAGTAGCATTTCTGGTGGTGGAATTCGTGAGATAATTCTCAGCTATGCTACTAAGGAAAAGCCAGTAGAAGATGAGTTACTGATGCATACCCATAAAAAATGGCATACATACCATTCATTACAATACTAACTCAGTTGTAGTGAGTGCTGACTGTATATTACATTAGCCCACTCTACCAATGTTTTCCCAGTCAGTCTGATATTTTACTGTGTGAGTGCCCAAAGAAAAATAGGTTCACCTTTTCCCCATAAGAATATAAGATCTCTCTCTCTCTCTCTCTGACAAGATGAGGTTGAATTATTAACTATTTAATATATCTTATCTCAGTTTTTTAAAAATCTGATTTAGAAAAACTGGCTAGAATGGTCAAATAAAGAGCGAAAATACATTTTAAAACACATCTACATCAAAATTAGGCTGCCTCATAATGAAAGACACAAAACCAGTCATACCCTTTCCTATTGTAATCCCACCTCTGGGGAATATCGCCCAAGGAAATAATCCAGGGAGAACAGAAGGGAGAACTATTTGTACCAAGTTTATAGCTACATTACATATAAATACATAACAGTATATAGTTTTGTGCATACAATTAATCTTTTATATATAAACCAGTGTACATATGCAAAACTGAAAACAAAAATGCCAAATTTTTAGGAAACGGCTAGATTGTGGTAAATGGGCAAAACTGAGTAGTATATACTGTCATGAGGAGTGACAAATACAAAGAACACTAGAAACATAGGAAAAAAAAATCTATGAAATGAAAATAATGAGTAAAAATTTAAAATACACTTTATCAAAATAAAATAAAATTGTATCCCATTTCTAAATTGCAACTTGATTCATTAAAAAACCCTCCATTTTCAAAACAATTCAGGAAAGTTTCAACTGTAAGAGAATGAACTATCATGCCATCAAAGAATATTGGTAGGGGTAGCTAGGTGGCGCAATGGATAGACCTGAGTTCAAATCTGACCTCAGGTACTTAACACTTACTAGCTGTGTGACCCTGTGCAAGTCACTTAACCCCAACTGCCTCACTAAAAACAAAACAAAACAAAAAAAGAATATTGGTAAATACTTATATAGAGTTGAAAATGCTTGATTCATGATACAAACCATTATTCAGAATTTTGTATGCATTCAAAATGAATCACATTGAGATATTATTCTCTTCTAGATAAGAAATTAGTCTCTATTACCTAATAACTAACAGAACTGTACATTAATTCTTTGAAAATATTAAATTTTACAACAGATATAAAAAACAATATACAATGAAGATACTACTGAGAGCAGTAAAAAAAAAACAAACAAAAAACAACCTATGCAACATAGTGAAAAGATCTTCATGTTAAAAAGGTAAAGGAGATAGAGAGGAGTAATAAGTGGGGATAATATGCCCTTTCAAAACTCCTCAATACCCTCTCCCAAAAAAGCCCCCCAAAAACCCCTTCCTTTCTCCGTGTGTGTGTGTGCGTGCGCGCACGCGCACTTTAACATAAAGGTCCTTTTCCTTTTCTTTGATCTCTTTAGGATATGTCTGGAAGTATTGCTGTTGTGTCAGAGGGTTTTCATAGTTTAGTGACTTTGGGGATATAGATCCAAGTTACTTTCTAGAATAGCTTGGAAATACCATTTCACAGCTATACCAACAGTTATTTGTGCTCTGGTATTCCAACATTCCCTCTGATGATTAACATTTTCTTTTTATTGTCATCTTTGCCAGTCTGGTGTGAGGTAGAACCTTGCAGTTTTATTTATATTTTTCTTCTTTTTAGCAATTTGGAGTATTCTTTCAAATATTGGTAATAGCTTAGAACTTTTTTTTTGAAACTATATTTCCCAAAAGGTTGAAAAAGAAAAGGCAGCTGAGTCTTGGGAAAAGAAATGTATTTTTGAAGTTAATCCCTTAATATTTTTGTTAAAAAAAAAAGAGATGATTTGTAAATAGTTAACAGTTGTTTATAAAGTGCTGGCACAAGTTCATTGTGCATAAATCATGCCAAACTAGTCAGTCTCTGTCAGAGTGTCTCTGTCTCTTAGGAATGCTCCATTTTAAATTCATAGACATTTCAAGTCTTTCACACTACGTTTGAGGTAGGGTTGAATTTAGATGAGGCAGAGTTGCACAAAGTCATTAGCCTCATTCTCGCTTTTCAGAGACATCAAAGTCCAATAGCAAGATAAAAGTCAGGACAACAGGCGATGGCCCAGGATGCAGTAAATGATCTTGGTGTTGTCAAGGTCTGACCAAGCCCTTAAGTGGCACCTGATTCGGCCACCTTCATGGCCATTGAAACAAATCGTTCTCATCTGCCTATTTCATCCAGAGAAGCCTTCATTTGCTTGGAATAGACATCCCCCTCACTCACCAAAAGGTTTAAGGCCTACCATAGTTAGTTATCTTCGACCTGTTTTAGCCCATCTTCTGAGATGGTCTTGGGCTATGGCCACTGCACATGCTACAGCTTATTGGAGCCACAGGTGAGAGTTGGGGACAAATGGACACGAAAAGGTAGCTAAGTAGCCTTAAAAAGGGCTCATCAAGCTCTTATGCCAGTGTCTAGTCCCCCCCCCCCGAACATCCCATACACCCCACAGTCACTTAACCCTGTTAACCTCAGTTTCTTCATCTGTAAAATGAGCTGGAGAAGGACCACTCCATTCTCTTTACCAAGAAAACCATAAGAAAAGTCAGACATGACCAAACAACGAGGACAAGATACTTTTGAGGAGAAATATGGACTAGATGATTATATAATTAGGTAGATTCATTACTGTTTGAACAACCACATCTAAAGACTGTTAATGAGTACACTTGTCAACTTAGTTAGAAGCTGAAAACTTTTTAATAAATGACTTAGATAAAGGGACTGAAACCATACTTATAAAACTGCAAATCACACAAATTAGGGTGGAAAGCTAATAAACCGGGTGATAGTATGTAAAGTTTTATACTTAGATTTAAAAAAAAATTGAGCAATTACAAGATGGGAGAAGAACTGGTCTGCCCACAATTTACATGAAAAAATGTCTAGGAATTTGATTTTATTTGATCACAAGTTTAATAAGAAGGGACTTCAGGAACAATGTAGTGCAATAACTCCATCTTCAAATATCCATAATGGGTTTGGCCTCTCTTTGAACATTTCCTGTGATAGAACACTCACTATACCACTTCCATTTTGGTGTAAATCTGTAATGGAATCCTTC
This sequence comes from Dromiciops gliroides, assembly GCF_019393635.1. Classification (NCBI taxonomy): domain Eukaryota; kingdom Metazoa; phylum Chordata; class Mammalia; order Microbiotheria; family Microbiotheriidae; genus Dromiciops; species Dromiciops gliroides. The sequence continues at coordinate 521,880,419 of NC_057863.1, read as the reverse complement.
CTTAAAAGTTGAGCTGAAATGATGTACCTGCTTAAAATTCCATCCAATAGTGACTTAACTGTGTGACACTATTTCTAAAAAAACCAGTGTAATCTTGCATAACCCACTGCACCAGTAAAATTACCTCTGAACTATTATATTTGCTTTTAGATCACAACATTTTAAGATATCTATTCATAAAATGTATCATGACATAAGGAAGGCAACCAGGAAGGTTTCTATATGGAAAACATGTTATCAAGAAAGATTGAGAGACCAGAAGATGCTTATCTAGAAGAAAGGAGTTTTTAAGGAAACATTATTACCGTCATGTGGAAGATAGTTATGTGTACCTCCATATGTTGAGATGACAATGAGTGAAAATTACAGGGAGGCAAATTCTGACTTGATATAGGGAAGGAATTTCTATTATTTCAGAGCTATCCAAGATTACAAGGGTTGCTTCAAAAATTAACAGCCTTCTCATCAATGGAAGTTTTCAAACAGTGGCCAGCCATCTTGAAAGGATGCCGTAGAGGGGATTCTACCTTTGAACAGATGATTTGTGATTCTGCATATGCATACCAAAAATTCTTCCAAGCTGGAACTGCTGTGTGCCAAAGGGGGGAAAATTACCAAAATTTGTCCCAAATAAGAAATGTAGTCTGTCAGTCATGTGGACATTTAATTAATTATGTTTATTGTAAATGCTTCAATCTATAGGACATAAATAGTTCTAAAAGGTGTCCATGTCCATAGCTCATTTTAGGTGAATAATTTAAAGGCAAAAAAAAAATTGTCTGTCTCTTGGAGCCAAGATTTACCAGTTTCTTGAGGCATCTTTTTCTTTACTTTTTGCATGTGCTGAGCATTTGAACAGCACACAGGGTTATGCACCCACATGGGGTATATAGGAAAGACCTCACAGGCAGGCAAGAAACAAAACAGACTTTGTCTAGGGTGGGGAAGGGAAGGGCAGCTAGGAAAGAAAAGATAATAGCACTGTCCTTTCCTCTTATATTCAACCACAAAATACTTATTTTATAGTTATTATAAATACATTTTAATACAAAAACCTTAAGAAGCATCATGGTATACAGGGTAGGCTATGAGCTGGAACTGTTTAGAATCTGTGGTTTTCAACTGTTCCAGCGTCTGTGATATTTGAGCTATGAAAAATTGCTTTAGTTTTCCTTAAAGACACAGTTCTGCCTGTTTTGACTGTTTTGGCTTAGCAAATGAGCTACTCTCTGCAGTTACATAAAATAAATAAGAGGACTCTCAAATAGTGAAAATGGGTCAACACCGTCTCTCCCTAAGTATGACCGCTCACTTCAAGCATTTCAATTTGTAACATTAGAAAAATTTTACTGTATCTTCACAGACTTCAAACTTTTAAAGAACTTTGATACAAGTTTTAATAATGTTATTGTAATTACCAATTTCAACAAGGAGACAAGAGAACTGCTCAAAATACATAAAACTAAGTCTGGAGCAGGTCTCACAGGATGCAGTGCTAAAATGAAAATCTTTTGGGCAAAATTTGATTAAGGACCAGTCATTGCCTATCGAGATATTAAACTGCCTATAGTTTTAATTTGTTCACAACTGAGGTTTAGAAACAATAATTTCATTATAAATACAAATATTCTTAGCTGATAAAGCAGTAAACATACTAAATAAAAATAGATGGCTTTTAAAAAAAGCAGAGCTATTGGATCAGCTGTGGATTAATCTGGTACACAAACTGAGATGACCATGATGATAATGATGCTAACAATGATAATAGCTAACATTTAGAAAGCACTACTATGAGGCAATTGGGGTTAAGTGACTTGCCCAGGGTCACACAGCTAGTAAGTGTTAAGCGTCTGAGGCCAGATTTGAACTCAGGTCCTCCTGAATCCAGGGCCGGTGCTCTATCCACTGTGCCACCTAGCTGCCCCAATTATTTTATCTCAACAATATTTATAATTTATACAATTATCTCATTTGATCCTCACAACAACATTGTGAGGTCAGTGTTTACAGATGACAAAACTATGGGAAACGAGGGCTAAGTGACCTGCCCAGAATCACACAGCTAGTAAGTATCTGAAGCAAATCTGAACTCAGGTCTTACTGACTCTAGGCCCAATGCTCTATCCACTGCACCTCCTCGCCATTATTTCATTTAATCCTTACAATAATATACAGAGGGAGGTACTTTCATTATCCTTATTTTACAGATGAGGAAATTAAGAACAAGAGGTTGAGTGACTTGCTAGAAACACACAGCTAAGAAGTAAAACAGGATTTGAACTCACATCTTCCTGGTGTCAGGTCCAATACTCTATTATCCTACTAATTCTTTGGGTCATGCTGTAATGTATTAGTGCCCATTTTGTGAGTAAAAGACCTTGGTGGAATGGAGAGGGGTGGGCTTATTAAAAAGGGTCCATAAATACATACAAGCAGCCATTAGCAGAATTAAGACCTGAAACCAAGTCAATTTCAAATTCAGTCTTCTTTCAACTACATCCAGCTTTCTCTCGTTGCATAGTCTACCAATAAACAGTACTCTTAAGTATGCAGTGTACTACAGGACACCTACTATAATGTGAGTATCTGAGAAATTTTTTGACATTTAAAAGATGAGGGGGCAGCTAGGTGGCGCAGTGGATAGAGCACCGGCCCTGGATTCAGGAGTTCCTGAGTTCAAATCGGGCCTCAGACACTTGACACTTACTGGCTGTGTGACCTTGGGCAAGTCACTTAACCCCCATTGCCCCGCCAAAAAAAAAAAAAAAAAAAAAGATGAACAGCTATTCAATGAAAATACATTAGAATAAAAGTGAATGATACAGTTTAAATCATAAAATGATAATCAGATTACCCTCTAGTTAGTGATATTTCTTTATTTTAGTATACTTTATTTACAAAGTCAATTCATAATTCCTAAAGCTTTTATATTAAAAGCATCCATTGGATCCTAGACATTTTTACTTCTCAGGCAAGGTTTGAAAAGTATGCCAGCTTTCCACTCCCCCACCTCAACACTTCAAAATTATACCCTCTCCGTGTTGTTATAGCTTGAATTTTCACTATATGCCATGGAAAATGGCATTTTCTGGAATGAAAAAAGAAGAACACGTACAAAAATGTCCTTCATTGCATCGGCCACCCACCGATGTCAACTGTGTTTTATATCTAACCATAGTACCCCTGGTCCTAGCTCTGCCTGTGAAAAACAACTTACAATATTTTTACTGATCTTATGAATAACTAAATAGTCCATCCTGGCAACAATCAAATACGCCTTTTTATTAGGCAAAAAAGTTCAGGTGCTGACTGATGTTGCCACCTTTAAGCATGGTTTTAAATAATATTTGTACGAATGCTCATATTTATATTTCCTCTAATGGCATTTCTAGAACTCGGAGGGGACTAAAACTTCCCTTGTCTTTCTCAGCCGTTATAAGCTAGTATAAAACCATAAATAAATGATCGATCCACTGGCATTGCAACCATCAAGCTTAACTGCCTGAACCACAAAATAAGTATTAAAAAAAAAAAACAACCTGGTAAAAGTGACTTCTATCCCATTCCTGAAAGAATCTAGAATCTGTGGAAGAAGTAACTTAGGAGAAAATACAAGGTGACAGTCAAGGCTACTCTAATGTTCACAGATGTGATTCTAGATCAATCAGGTGGATCAGTCATCTTCTCTTCTCTACTTTTTCCTACCTCAATTACTGAAAGAAGGCATCAAAGCTGTTCAACAGTTCAAAGATATTAATGGTAGATACCGACCACTATTTACAGCCATCTAGAAACCTACTTCCTCCATTATTGGCTAAACCAACAGATAATGATGAACCCCGTTTATGGTTTAAGTAATTTCAAATAATATAACATGGATGAACAGAACATTTTCTTCTTGTCACCTCATTAAGCAGTTTGGATCAAAACACAGGGGTTGCTAAATGAGGTGAGGGGTAGAACATGTTCTAACCAGCTATCAGTTCCATTTCTCCAGAGGGGGATGATCTCCCTCCTGAAAAACAGCCATTAAAATCCACTTTAAGAAGTTCAGGTAAAGGAGTTAATTAGGGCAGTTCCTTCAAGGTAGGGTAAGTTAATTTTTAAAAAGATTATTGATTACAGCAAATCCACAGTAAATTAAACAGAATAAATAATGACTTTGAAAATAGTCTTTTGTGATTACTATTTCCAATCTCTTGCAAATTTCCTAAATGAATTTTATCATCTACAATTTGCTTAAAGTTGTTAATCTACTGAGGTGGGATGGCAGAGAGAACATATAGCTCTGAAGTGCATTGTTGCATCTGATTTTGGAGCTAAAGACATCTTAAAGGCAAGAGAGTGAAATCCTCTCATTTTGAAGAGTAAAAAACTTAGGCTCTGGGAAGTTAAATGACTTGCCTAGGGTCACACAGCTAGTTAGTGTCTGAGGTAGGATTTGAACTCAAGTCTTCTTGACTTTCAGTCCAGCACTCTACCCACTAACCCTATGTTGTTGCCATGAAACTTGAACATACATTATTTAAGCGGTCATGGTTAGTATTAGTGGTTAAAGAATATTTTATTATTATTGTTTTTATTATTGAAATATGATTTGCCCTGGGGAAGTTTGCAATGTAGTATAAAGGAAGATATGTACTAGGCCTTTACTTTTCTAGAAGATTTGCTACAAGACCTCCTTTAGTAGTCCCTCGTGATAAAAACTCTTCTTCTATATAACAATGGCAAACATAAACCAAGTTCCATTCCAAACCTAGGAAAATGTTTTTAATCAGCATATTGCATTTTTGTTTACAAAAACATATGCTGGGGGCAGCTAGGTGGCGAAGTGAAAGAGCACTGGCCCTGGAGTCAGGAGGACCTAAGTTCAAATGTGTCCTCAGACACTTGACATTTACTAGCTGTGTGACCCTGGGCAAGTCATTTAACCCCAACAGAAAGAAAGAAAGAAAGAAAGAAAGAAAGAAAGAAAGAAAGAAAGAAAGAAAGAAAGAAAGAAAGAAAGAAAGAAAGAAAGAAAGAAAGAAAGAAAGAAAGAAAGAAAGAAAGAAAGAAAGAAAGAAAGAAAAGAGAAAAAAGCATATGCTTGAATAAATACTCAAATTACTTTGTTCGATGGCCAGGAAAAGAAAATAAAAATAATTTTTTAAAAAATCCATTTATATGGGGCAGCTAGGTGGTACAGTGGAGAGAGCACCGGCCCTGGAGTCAGGAGTACCTGAGTTCAAATCTGGCCTCAGACACTTCACACTTACTAGCTGTATGACCCTGGGCAAGTCACTTAACCCCAATTGCCTCACTTAAAAAAAAATCCATTTATAGGGCTTAAAATAAAAAAAATTTTAAAGGAGGGCATGAGGGATTTATTTTACCCATTTGGAAAAGCCCTATGGTTATTGCTTTTCCATTATACATGGAGCACTGAAGCAGTCCAAGGAAGACATCACAAAAGGGGAATATTTTGTCTTTTCTCCAGCAATTTTTCAAAGATATGCTTCCTTAAATACCAAAAGATAATATGATTTCAATGGCGTTGGCACTTCCTCTACCAGCACAGAGGATACCCAATCTGTGCCTAATAAGGTAATCTGTAGGTGATCCTACAGCTGAAAAAACTTATGACATGCTGGGCTGGCCAACTTAATGGTTAGGTAAGCTGGCTCCTCAGGTGACAAGGAACACAGTCATCATCATAATCACATTGGAAGTTTTTTCAGATTGATGGGGTAATGCCATATCTTACAGAGAATCTTTGAGAATCTGGTGTCAGCTTCAAGTCTCCATGAGGCATCAGTATAGAACCTGAATGGAGGCAGTGGTGCAGTAGATAGAGCCCTGAAGCTGGGAGGACCCAAGTTCAAATTTCACTTCAGACACTGACTAGCTGTGTGACTCTGGACAAGTCACTTAACCCAAATGCCTTAAATATCTGGGGCCATCTCCAGTCATCCTGCTGTATATCTTACCACTGGACCCAGATGGCTCTGGAGGAGTGAGGTTGCACAGCTCTCCCTCACTTCAATCCAATTCATTGCAAGTCATGGCCCTCTTTGAGAATGAACGACAAAAAACAACAAATTGGAAGTTTTCCAATATGTGTGTATGTCAATACACAACTATGTCAATACACAACTAAGAGGACAATAAACATTTTTAAATGTGTCCAAATAAAATGAATATGATATTTTTCAAATAAATCAAAGGGAGGCTGTGGTGGTTGTTCTTCATTCCTATTTGTTCAGTTCTTTCAGTCATATTTGATTCTTCATGATCTCATTTGGGGCTTTACTGGCAAAGATACCAAAGTGGTTTGCCGTTTCATTCTCTAGCTCATTTTACAGACAACGAAACCAAGGCAAACAGGGTTAAGTGACTTGGCCAGGGTCACACAGGTAGTAAATATCTAGGGCCAGATTTGCTCTCAGTAAGATGAATCTTCCTGACTCCAGGCCTGGCACCTAACTATTGGGCCACCTAGCTGCCTCCGTACCCCATACCTCCCCCCCCCACTAGTTTAGGTAAGCTAGACCTTCATTAAAATTTTTGCCTAGTGATTTTAGATATTTTTAGCAATTTTTTCAAAAGATACACTAGTATTTATAAATAGCTCCCCTGTGTAAATGATTATAAGACTCTATCCCTCACAATTTATTCTTTTAGCCATTTCATTCTTCTCTATGGTGGTATACTCCTAAAAGTGATTTTATGATTACCTAAAAATATTTATTCACTCTGGGTAAGTTGGAGAGTAGCTACTTGCAAGTTGTAAACTATTTTCCAGCCTCATTCTAGCAAACTGATTTTCTGGAAATAAATTACTGAGTTTAAATTTCTCCTGATTTAATGAAGATAATTTAATGAGATAAAGTCTTTGTTCAAACAGGAAATAATTTTATTTTGGAAAATTAATTTATTTTCCAATAATGTTACTCTATTCTATCATTCCCTCACTCCTTTTCTTCCAAGGAAAATGTGATATGGGCACAGTTAGTAATAAGAATTTAATTTATAATGCTATATAAATTCTTGCCAGTAGTACCTTTTAACAGTGCACTTAACTGTAAAATCATATGACATACTATAAAGGGTTACAAATGGTAAATTTATAAGGCACATTTCGGTCTCCCCCTTCCTCCCGCCCCCGGGGGCAATGAGGGTTAAGTGACTTGCCCAGAGTCACACAGCTAGTGTCAAGTGTCTGAGGCCATATTTGAACTCAGGTCCTCCTGAATCCAGGGCCGGTTCTTTATCCACTGCACCACCCAGCTGTACCTTTTTTGTTTTTTAAAAGAAGCAAACATACAACTCAAAATCCCTCTTTAAGAGAAGGAACAGGGATGTTTCAACCCTATTAACACCTAACATATTTAGAAAACTATGTTCATATGAATTCCTGGGATTATAAGGCCAAACTATTGAAGGCAGTATTTCCTCTGATAACCAGTTTATTTGCCTTTGTTTATCATGTGATAAGCCTTATCTTTATATTATATGCCCATTGGGTGCTCCTGGTTCCAGGGCCGGTGCTCTGTCCACTGCGCCACCTAGCTGCCCATGGAAATACATTAAAAAAAAAATTTTTTTTCTCTTTGACAATTCCTTAGTCTGAAGTTTTGGGAGTTTTTTGACTGTTTTCTCTCACAACGTAGCTAATGTGGGAATGTTTTCCATGACTACTCATGTATAATTTATTTTGAAATGCTTGAGTTCTAGTGGGTGGGGGGTGGGAATGGAGGAGGAAGAGAAATTGGAACAATTTTTTAAAAAAATTGATGTTAAAATTTGTTTTTACATATATTTTGGAAAATAAAATTCTATTAAAAAAACAAAAACAAAAACAACAACAAAAAAAAGATTATATGCCCAGTGATTTCCTCATCTTCTTTTCAATAGCAATTCTCAGTGGTACCAAGAAAAGCAAAACTAAAAGAGGGACAGAAAAAAAAAAAGGCTAGGAAACCTGAGTTCCTTCAAAAGAAAAGGCCCATTTTATTTTCACTATAAACTAACTTATTCTGGTATCTTTTTTAGATACTTGAACTATAACTTGAAGGTTTCCCAATTTAGTATCTGATTCTATTTTAAAGGTCAGCACTGAATTTTGCCATTTTCAAATCCTGAGGGATTTCTTCCATTCACTATTATTTCTTTAATGGTTCTGCAAAGAGGAAATACTCCACAAATCAGAGAAAGAGATAGAAGAGCACCATAGTGGGGGAGGGAAGGAAAAAAGTTTGAAATACACACCAAGGTTTTTATGGAGTATTGTGGACCTTAAAGTCATTTAGGGCATTATGTGAGGGATTTTTAAAGCCTGGCCGCATTTTTGTAATCCTCAGCAAAAATGAGATGACACTTTTTGTTATTTCTCAATGTGAGTTGGATGAAATTTAGTCAGAATTTAATCAGCGTCCAGGAGAGTCACAGGATCACTGAATCTCATAGACACTGTTGTACAACCCATGTATGAAAAATGGTCACCCAACGTCTATCTAAATACCTTATATCTTATGTAATATAAAAACTTATACTTCATTATATCTATTAAGTCGAATACCTAATATGTCCTGAAGCAGCCTTTGCTATTTGTAGCTAGGTATTAGTTCTACCTTTATCAGTTAAGCAAAGCAAGGCTATTCTCTCTTCCCTGTGACATCCCTTTAAATACCTGATGAAAGCTATCATATCCCAACTGTCTTCTAGTTTGCAGATTAAGCATCCCCATTTCTATTATTACCTGGAATGACCTCCAGGACTTTCACAATACCGGTTGTCCTCTTCTTGGCACTCTAACTTACCAGTCTTCCTAAAATGTGGCATCCAGTCCTGACCACAAAATTTCAGACGTGGTGTGACTGGAGCAGAGTAGAGGGGGACTGAGATCTGGGAACTATGCCTCTCTTAAGGCAGCCTAAGATGGCATTAGCTTTCTTGGTTGCCTCATAACACTACTGGCTCATCTTGCTTATCCTGCAAACTTGGTCCACTTAAACCACTAGATCTTTTTCAAATAGATATCCTATATAACCATATCTCTTTTATCTTATGTTTCTGCATCTAATTTTTTTAAACTGGAGTATAAGATTATCCCTACCAAATTTCATCTTGATGTTATCAACCCATGTTTATATAATACTTTAAAGCTTAATAGCCCTTTACATACATTATCAGAGAATCAGAATTAGAGCATGAAGTGGCTCAGAGTTCTAGCCCAACCCCTTCATTTTACTGATGAGGAAAAAGAGGCCCAGAAAGGTTAATACTTTGCTCTAATGCATTCATATAGCTAGCTGGTAAGTAAGTGTCAGAGGCTGGATTCAAAACCACATTCTCTAACTCCAGACCCATTCCACTGTACCACGTTACAACTGTGAGAAAAATTTCTTGGGGACCCAGAGACCCAGTTTTAGTGTCTTTCTCCCCCCCACTCCAGAAAGTCCAATTCTTTACTGGAATCTTATTTGGCGAAGGCCCAAGGGAACAAAAAAATGGAGATAGATTCTTTTGTCTAGCTCATTGAAGGACTGATAGGATTATACCACACCTAGACTTTACTCTTTGCAGAGTTTTTTGCACATTTGCCCCTTTTGTCATCTGTAGAGCTCATTTTAATTTGGATCACCCTCAGGTCATGTCAACCAATGGAATTGAATGATGCTAATCAAGCCAGCCTTGAACACATGAAGGTTGCCATCTTGGCTTGATCTTGGCTCATGCTCTTGGCTCAGAATGTGGTAGCTTGGTGAGAGCTCTTCCTCTTAGGTCTTGAAACCACATGCTGTTTCTCTGAGAGACAAAACGGGTCTGGGGCTTTTCTCCTGCCTGTGCTAACTGCCACACAGTCAATTCTTTACTGGTATATATGATATTAATTAATAATAAATGCTTACTGCCAAAACGGGTGCAATAGCCATTATAAGTAGCAATATTTTTAGAAAATGGTGTAGTCACAATAATGTAAAAAACATACATCTCATTTGATTCTGCTAACAATCCTCTGATAGGTATTATTATTAGCTCCATTTGTTAAGGAATTAAATGACGTGCCTGGGGTCACAGTATCAGAGGCAGATCTTCCTGTCTCCAAGTCCAGAGCTCCAATTTGGTCTCTTATTCTAACTTTTCAAGACATTTTGAACTTATGAAGAGTAGTCTTCCTGACTCCAGGCCCAGCACTCCATCTACTGTGTCACCTAACTGCCTCAAATTCCACCTCAGAAGTTGACTACCACCTGTATGACTTTATGCAAATCCCTTCAAATCAATAGTTTTAGAAAATGTTTTATGATACCTATAATGTGCAGAGTCCTGCACTGGGTGCTAAACAGCCACTGAGTTTAAATAAGCCCAGGTTCCTGACCTCATAAGGCTGGATAATAAGAAAAAAGGACACATACTAAATGCTAACAGTGCTATAGGAGACCCCAGGTTATCCAAGAGTTCTCTCCCCCAAGGAAGATGCACCATTTGAGTAAAGCCTGAAAGCTTAAGCAGGAATTCAATAAGTGAAGAAGAGAGGGGAGGCGGACATTTTCTATTAGGCAACAGAGTAAGCAAAGACAAGAAAAGGATGAGAGTCTTTGGACCACTTTTAGAGGTTGGGAAGGCTATAAAAGAGAAACAAACTATAACAAACACAAGGGTTATGTTTGGGTTTTTTTGAAAGAGAAAGGCTATTAACTACTTGGTTCTTTATTGTTTAGATGGATAATAGCTATTTCATTTTTTAATCATGAGAGATGAGGAATGTATTAAGTAACATATTCCTATTTTAAAAACATTCAGTAGTCACTGCTCTTAAGTTATACAGCTTGGTCCCATTCTTCACTTCCTGAAGTGATGGTGGTACACAGAACTCTCTAATGAGATGTTTTTAAAACGCACATTCAAAAACATTTGACTCATGGAAACATGCAAGAGTAGCATGGACCTAGAAGGGTGTAAGAAGTTCCAAAAAGCTCTAAATATGCCTAACACCACAACAAATATCTGTTGTTCCTATTGTTCAGAGCTAAAGATAGATAGGCCCGAGTGCTTGGAGGCAGACAGTATGTCAGTAGATGACAGAGAAATGATGGGCTCAAAAAGATCAATGGATTGAGATGACAGGCTGAAAATACCAAAGAGAAATCGAAAAGAAATAACAACTACAAAAGTACAAGAAGAGAGAGACTTGGCTTAAACAGTAGTAAGTGAAAAAGAGACCTGGGAGTTTTTTGTTGACTTCAAAATCAGAGTAAGTTAACAATGTGAAAGTGTTGCCAAAAGGCTAATTGCATTTGGGGGGGGGGGGAGGGATAATAGTTGTCATCAAATAATTTGTAAGGGTGTCAGACTAAAGGACTATGCAGCAACAGGGGTCAAAATTAGGATGGATAAATACAAATTACTAGAAGGCAGTTTTCAGGTCAGCACAAATAAAAACAAATAATCAGAACTATTCCCAAGTGGAACAGATTGCCTTGTAAGGCAGCAAGTCTCTTTCAGTGGAAGCACCTAAACTTGACAACTGAGTGCCTATTAGGGAATTCTGCAAGAAGTGGAAGATTAGGTTAGAAACTGGAAACACAATGTGTCTGATGATTGGGGGGGATGGCTGGTCAAATTATATTATAAGGATCTAATGCCATAAAGAAGGATGAATGAATTAAGTATTTCTATTACTTAAATGATGGAAAATGAAGAAAGCAGGAGTGTCTGTCTCTCCACATACATACACACATAAAATTAATCAGTGTAAATAAAGACAACATAGAAAGGCAACCAAACTCAACAGGTCAGGGTCAATATTGTACTGACTAAGTTAAAGGCTACATCCCTTCTTTAAATTAGTAATCAATAATTTTAACTTTTTCACAAAATATATGCTGTAATGGGGTTTTCTAGGGTATCCTTTTGTTATGGGCCCATAGCAACCCAGAAGTTCTCTGGGGCACATCAAAGAACCTTCTCCTTGAGAAACTAAACCAAAGGACAGACACACCTAAAGAGATAAGTGGAACCAGATCAGACCGAGCTAGCTTGGGGACCTCTACCCCTCATTCTAGTCTCCCTCAACCCAGGGGAGATAAGATTAGGTGTGGCTGCTTCCTTTGTGTCCTGAGGAGATGGCTTGTGAGAGATCTGCAGCCACCCCTCACCCAATTCCTCTAGCCACCACCAGTGGCAGGATGGTCCTCCCTCACTAAAGGAACTTTCCACAGTCAGATGGTCACCACCATCCGTCCTCTATAAAAGCACCTGCCAGTCTCCTGCTCAAGGAGATTGGTATCTCAAAGCCACTCTCTGTGCCATGCCTTTCTCCCTATGAGAAGTCTAAGGATTTCTTTCATGGTTTCCCTTCCCTTGCCCCTAAATAAACTACCATAATATTCTAACTGCTTTTGTGTGCAAGAGGTGTAATTCTTTCAAGAGGAATTCCTAAGGACCCCAAACCCCTACCCCTACCCCAAACTCCAGACCCCATTTTTCCTATGACACTTTGGAAATTTTCTGTTATATGGAAAGGAAAATGTATTAATACATCTTTAAAATGAAAACATCAAAAAATTTAACTTGCAAAGTGCATCATGAGACTTTGACTTTATGTCTCTTTTGGTCATCCCCTCAAGGTAGGCTATAGAAGGAAATATAAGCATATTATCTGCTGAACCCCTTTCTCCAATGTAACTGGCATGTATCTAAAGGAAAACTGTGGAGATGAAAGAGAGAATCACCCATCAAACAAACATAGATCTCAGAAACAAAAGATGTGCTTTTATTCAGGTACAGAGATCTGGCAATTGGCAATCTGAACTGTAAGTAAATCACTCCCCCCCCCCCCATGAGGTTAAATTTTAGTATAACCATGTTCAGGATCTTCAATTAGTGATGGCGCCTAAAATGCTTATTGGCTCTCAAACTCCTACAGCTGCCTACTTTTCTGACAACCCTACCTTTTACTTCCTTCCCTTCAAGTAACTACTGATATATAAACAAACATTAGATGCCTTGGGGAAGCTAATCCTTCTATCACTCTACCCTGTTATCTCAAGGCAAGAAGGTGGAAAGGGGGAGGATGAAGGAAGGAGAGGGCTACGTGGTTTTCTGAGCAGGGTTCTGGGGTGCAGAGTTTATAGCAAGGCACCTGGAAGAGGAAGCCACATTGCCGTAACAGCACGGCCTGCCTGGCTTTGTACATCTTGCCTCGCTTTACAGCCATGACTGAAGCAAGCAATGATGCACAAAATGATTATTGCCCAAAGGCACAAGCAACAAATTAAATGTAGCAATTAAATCTTGCCAAACTTCTGGCCTTCTTCTTAGAAACAGGACAAAGATTTCTATGACAGAAGGTTACAGAGGAAAATGTGGGTGGTTTTAAATCACTGGGAGAGACAGGCGGGAAAAAAGGACAACTTCTGTCTGATAATGTTTGCAAATAGTCTGCTTGGGGAGACTCTGAGTTCATAGGATTTAAAGCAGAAGGGGACTTAGTTCACCCCCCCCCCCGCCCCCCTTCTGAAAGGAAGGGAAATCAAAGTTCAGAGCAGGTAAATTATCCAAGTCCACATTCCATATTATTCAGTAGTTTCCTCCTCTTCATTCTACTTTGCACCACTCATATTGAATAGTTTCAACTAGATTTTCACAACAATTACCTGAAATCTCATCACCATACTGCTACGAACCCAATCTCAGATACTCAACACCTTCCCAAATTCTTCCCAAAACTTTCCTTTATAAAGAGCTAGGACTGGACTTTCCAGCTAACTCTCCCCTTTCTCCCTGGTCCCCAGCCCTCCCAGTTTCCTTTTGTCTTCCATTATTAGACTTCAAACTCTTTGAGGGCAGGGACAGGGAGCTTAGCCTATTGCCTAGCACATATTAGGGGCTTAATAAAAGTTTATTGTATTCTATTATAAGGTAGACAATAATATTTTAATGCCCATTGGATATGTGAGGAAGCAGAAACTGAGGGGGTCTTGTCCAAGGTTTTACAGCTAAGTGAAAGAGGCAGGATTTGAATCCAAAGCTTCTGATTGCCAAATCCTGTCTTATTTCCAATAGGTCATGCTGACACTCCATGAAGTTCATCATAGACCACAAACTCTTTTCCTTTTTTGAGAATGTTAATGAATAATATTAAAATGTGAATTGTTAAACCAGGAATTAAAATATGTAGCTGGTAAGTGGTAGATCTATTATTAACTTCTCTAGTCATTACATGACAATTTAGGTCATTATTAGAGGCTTAAAAGGTGTTGGGTTTCTTTTTTTAAGCAATACACTGCTTTTTATGTGAAGATTTCTGGCAATTTACTTTAGCATATTCATGTGCTGGTTTGTTAGTACCCACAAATCCCATTAAAGAATTTACATTTTCTAGTTTCTGAGTCCCTTGGTGTTTTTACAATATGGTAAACTCGGCAAAATATCAGGTACCAGTTGGCCATTTGGAGAAAGTCTGTCAAAATAAAAAATATTTTTTATTTGATATCACAGATACTTAGTCCCTGAGAAGTAACTTGTAATTAAAATTATTAACTGTTTTATTACTCACAGAAAGGATTTTGTTCTGAAAATTAAGGGGGACAATGAGGGAAAGCCATGGTCTTTAGTACTAACATTAAATCATTTTTATTAAAAAATATTTTGGGGACAGAGAGGGGACACTTTGATATTAATTTCTATCAATGACTGATTTAAAATTTCCTTTTCTATGCCTAAAGAATCTATTTTTTAAAAAGACTCAAGAGTCTATACTTACAGAACACCCTTCCCCCAAATCCAGATGGCAATGTTCATTAACTCCTTAGGAATTAGATCCTAGCATAAGTCTCTTGAAAATAACAGTTCAAAGCAACTTAACAGGCATGAGGTTCTTTCTTCCCTTGAAGTTGTGGCTCCAGTATATTATTTTGTTTAACGCAAATGTACTTATTTTTACCCTTCTGGTGCCACACACACTTATTTCCAGAAGCACAGATCACTAACACTAACATTGTTTAATTCATCCTTTTACATAAACAATGGGAATAATAACATTTCATATATGAACAATTCATTAACTGTCAGTGTTTTGGCACAAGTCTGTGTTTTCATTAGAATTTTCTTTTACTGAAGAATTATTCAAAGATACACATGACAAGATTAAAAAAAATTTAATAAAACCAGAATCTCCCAGGATCTCGAAAATGCATAAGAAAATGACCATCTAAATTTGGGGTTGTCTTTATGACACATATTGGCAAAAAGGTCATCAGAAAAAAGAGGAACCTTAGAACTGCTAACACACAGGAGTTTTTAATTTTGCACTATTCTCACAGCTCATCACACAGTTCATCTTGTTCATCAAAAATAAACCCCCAGCACCCTGACTACACAACAGTGATAGGGGTGTTGCAAAATTCCCAATAAATTATTTTTAAAAAGAACCATGGTATGATTTCAGCACTTTTAGGCAGAGGGTGTCTCATAAAGAAATAAAACAAATAATGGTAGGTGCTCCAACTACAAAGATAGTAATACTCACTGATACAGACTTTAAAAAAAAAAAGAAATAAGGATTTTTAAAAAAGTGATCCATCATTATAGGTAAGTTTCTGTACACTTCTCTGGAAGAGAGGAAGAAGGACTAAAGATTTTAAAGGGTGGCAAGTCAGTTTCTTGCCTGAAACTAAATGGACTATTACAGAAAGACAGGTTTATTCACACTGTTGGTAGATATGTGAATTGACCCAACCTTTGATGAAAATTGCTGGAATTTATGCTTAGCAATTTATGCTAAGCCAGTGTCTAAAAATGTCCATTATTCTTTGACCCATAGATCTCACAGCTAGGAATATACCATAAAGAATTCCCCGTTACACTAAAATATTCAGAGCAAGTACTTTTTGTAGTAGCAACCCCCACCCCAAACACAAAAACCAAAACAAAACCCCCAAACAACACACACCCTGAAAACAAAGGAGATGCTTATTGGAGACTAGCTAAAAAGAATTGTGTGGCATGAATGCAACAGAAATCATGTACCATGAGAAATGAGAACATGAAAAATCAGAAAAGCATGGAAAGACATGAATAGATACAGAATGTAGTGAATAGAATCAGGAAATAATATACACAAAAACTCCTACAATATTAACCAAAAGGAATGTGTATACTGGATAAACTTGTCCTCAAAGAAGAGGAAAAATCATACCTGTTTGAAGAGGTAAAGGACTACTGGATGTGAAACATAGCATCTATCAGTGGATAGAGAACTGGGTGTGGAATCAGGAAGACCTGAGTTCAAATTAGACTTCAGATCCTAGGCAAGTCATTTAAATTGCTGTTTGCCTCAGTTTCCTCAACTACAAAATGGGGGGTAACAACAGCACCTCCCTTGCAGGAATATCGTGAAATATTTGTAGGAAGTGCTTAGCAAAGAGCATGACATAGTAGGTACTATACAAATGTTTATTCCTTTCTCCCCTTCCTGGTCAAGACTTGGTTAATATGAATTTTGCTGAAACTAATTTTTTTTCTTTTTTAAAAAATTCTTTGTAGCAAAGGATGGCTGTCTAGGCTGGTTGGTGAGGGGGGATATAAAGATGATATTAAAACAAAAGGGAATTAATTTCTTTACACTGAAACTTACAAGCATCATTTATGTGTTTCATTAAGACTTTGAAATCACAGTAAACGACTCTTTGAATGCTCTAAAACAGAGAATCACAAATAACAGAAATAGAAAAAGGAGGTGGACAATAAATAGGAAGGCCACATACAACCAAATAGCAACATCTATATGTGTGCTCTGTTTCAAACTCCAAAGCTACCATAGATCTACTTCATTCAAATTACAGCTGATAGACACTGTTTTAACAAAGAAGTTTTGGAAAAATAGGTATAGTTATCATCCCACTAACACTATAAACACAAACACACCACTTATGCTGGAGTGACTCAAAAGGTCAAAAAAGGGAGTGGGCCAGAAGGAAGGGAAAGGAATTTTTTATATTTCCTTGGCACAAACAATAAAATGTAACCCACGATACAATATGTACAATTCCAGATTTCAAGGAAAACTCCTTCAAATTCAACAGCAGCTAGCAGCTTGTCTCTATTTGCTGTCACTCTAGATCAGAGAAGCCCACATGCTTTTTTTCTCTTTTACCCCTCCCTCCCCCCATCCAGTTACACTTGAGCTCTCTGACTGAAAAGGTCTGGAACAGATTAAAAGTCGGGCCACAAAATAAAAAGCCTTGGCATGTTGTCAAGCCTGTCTGGGATACACATACACAGTGGGCCCGAAAAGGGAAACTGAAGACAGTAAGAGAACCTTGTGAAGCTTTTTGGACATTTCTAGTTCGAAGGTTTGGTTTTTGTTGGTTGGGGATGAGGGATTTGATGGGGGACAACGGAGGTGAAGAGCTTATTTATCTTTGGAGAAGGAAAAGGCCAAGCCCCTGTTAAGAGTTAATGGAACTTTACAATGATCACAGCAAACTATTTCATCCCACTCCTGTAGTTGAAATCACTGCTTAAAAATGAAATGTTTTGTTCTAATTCATGACCATTGCTGCTTAGCTAAGATTGTATTCTCACTCTACTTCACAAATGCTTAAATTGAAAAAAAAATGCAACATAACTGCTGTTGTTTTAGTTTTAAGGCATGGAAAAGCTGAGTCTCTTTCTTCTAGGATGATTTAGGGAAACAGGGCTGGTATCTCTCTAGTCACTACATTTATTACCTCTCATAGTTACTTGGTTTCCTCTTTCAACCACAAGGCCTTATTCACATAATAAATAGAATTCAAAGTTGCAAATTACTAGCATGCTGCATTACCTCTACATACAAACAGGTCTGCAGCTCTAAAGACTAGTGTTTAAGCCAAACCATCTATGCCAAAGCTGAAAGCATCTGAGTATGCTCCACCTTTGACTTTACTTGAAGAGTGGGTTCAACTTGTCTGCAAGACTGGTCAGTCGTCAGTTTAGCCTGCTCTGTATTTCACCTAAGGGCAAATGAAGGTCTGAGTTTTTCACTTTCCCTCCCCTCCCCTTTTTGGTAAAATGTACCCACAGTCACATGAGATTCATAATGCTTTGGACAGCTTAGTTATTTTAACTAAGCAGACCTAAGTTTTTCCAGGGCTGCATTTAGATGGCATTCACAGAGTTAATGCCTCTTTCTCGTAAGGGCCCTGCCAGTTGTTGTTAGGTCAACCCCTGTAAAGCTTCAAAGATTTTTTATCCCCTCAGCCTGACCTACTCAGTGATCTGCACACTGTTTTCATTTAGCTGCACTGAGTCCAAGACTAAAGCTTCAAAACCACAATGATCTGCTCCTTTTTATACTCATTTTTCCATAGCTCTGGAAAAATACCTCAGAAATCCAACTAAAGAAACTGAAAATACTAAATTATCAGAATAATAAACCAAGAGCAAACTTCTACACCATTATCAAAACACGAACACTTGTGGGGAGTGGAAAGCTCCTGATTTGGGGGGTGGGATGGAAAACTCCAGATTTGGGTGGTGGGGGAAGGATATGATGATAAACCAAATGAACTGATTTTGTTATTGTTGGGGGTGGGGGTGCACCAGAGAGAAAGAGAGAGAGAGAGAGAGAGAGAGAGAGAGAGAGAGAGAGAGAGAGAGAGAGAGAGAGAGAGAGAGAGAGAGATTGATTGAGTACTTTAGTTTCACAAAGTCACATCATACTCATTAACCAATCTCCAAGGTGACTGGGTTGATATTTTCATTTAAAGCTCAGGGTTGGGCTAACATGGTTTGGAAGCCATCTCAGTAGAAGTGAGGCATAAGAATACATTGATTGCATCACAGAGAAGAGCTGGAATTATGAGTTGGTAAGCAGGTTTCAAATGCTGCTTGACAGCCTGATTATTATTATAATTTGAAAAGAACTTTAAGTCAGGTCATTGTGTCTCACAAAGATTTGTGAAGAGCAGTGAATTGGGTCAGTTAACCCCAGGATGCCTGGCAAACTAAAAGGCTTGGCTAAATAACTAATCTGGACTTCCAAGATTCCAAAGTTTAAAATGACAAAAAGCATGGAAAAAAATAGTACTTAAAAAAGTAGGGTGGGTTCTGCAGAATTTTTTCTAGTGCTATTAACTATTAATGTTGTTTACATTTAAACACATTCACAGAGAGAAAGAGTAACAAGAAATATTCTATAACATTTGTCTGAGATGAACCTTTACCAAAACGAGGGTCAAGCCTTGGGTCTAGCCAAGAGGTGGTCTTGTTCTTATGGTTTATGTAGTAAATTTCTCCATCCTGGGTCATGGCTTGTTCCCATCCATCGGGAAGGGGCCCTGCAATATAGAAGGAATTCATTGTTGGCTCTTATTTGCTGCAGCTGAAAAATTGGTCTATTAAAAAACTTCACATATAAAACAATTCATGAAACTGAGTTGAGTTTATGTTCTGAGAGAAAAATCATGATGACCCTGCCACCCATCCATTAAACCAAGCAATCAAAATAAGAATTTATCCCTTTCCTAATTAATTTTGTTTTAAAAGCCATATTTCATAATGTGCTTTTTTTATCCATAATGGTTATTTTACAACTTTCCTAGGTTCCAAAATCCCTTCTGGAATCCTGAGTGACATCCCCAATGTTATGATCCATTATGAGATGATGACAATGGCAATGATGATGATAAATCTGGTCTATCAGAAGGAAATTAGCACCAGTATCAAAGATAAAGATCAGAGCCACAAAAATTTCTCTTACTTCATAAATCACTTAACCTTTCTAAACCCAGGTTTCTCTTCTACAAAACAAGAATAACTCTGTGTGTGTGTGTACACACACACATTATCTACTGCAGTGTTTTGTGGGGGGAAATACACTGTCACACATAAAATATGCTTTGGCTAAGTAACCTAAATTTTCTGCACTTTCTAAAGACGAGTTATTTAACATAGTATTATGGAGAGGACACTGCATCTAAAATCAGAAAAAGACCCAGGTAAATTTTACCTCTAACACTTATAAGAGAGGCCTTATGGTCAACTGTCACCTTTGTGATGTTTTCGCATCCATAAAATGGGGAAATAATACTTATAGTACCTACTTCATAGGGCTTTTGTGAGAGTTATAGGAAATGAAATATGTATAACACTTTGCAAAGCTTAAAGGGCTAAACAGCTAGCTAAGTGTTAGGCATTGTTATTATCATAATGAAGTAAATTTAGTTAGTCTGCAGGGAGAAAATACAAGCACCAATGGAAGGCAAACAACAGCCTGAATGGCAACATCCCATGCTAACAGCTTTCTAAGTGGTCTATGCATTAACAAAGAATAAAGTCCTTCTTTTGTAAAGTTCTTTGGGACACATAGTTTGTCACTTAGACACAGATAGAGAAGAAAAGCCCCAGAAAAAAGGGTGCAGCATATTGGACCCCATGTCAAATCTTCAGTCTACCAATACTTCTGGATGGAGGTACAAAGAATATGCTCATTTTCAAGCTGTATAGATAAGCTAAAACAAACAAACAAATGCTGCTTCTTCTAGTGAAGATAACTGATATTTCAGGCATCACAAACCAGTTAATTGCCTTGTGAGGAAGCAACATAATGAGGTCTAGGATTACAGTGAAAGCCTCAAATGAATATCAGTTAGGGATGAGGAGGGAGCAAAACATGGACTGTAAAACAGTGGAATTAAAATGAAGGTGAATAGCTAGTATTTTATAGCTCTTTAAGGTTTACAAAGTGCTGTTGGAGATGCCTTATATCATTTGACTCTCACAACAATTCTGTATGTGGTTGCTATTATTTTCATTTCTATTTTATGTAACTTGCCCTGGATCACACAGTAAGTATCTGAGGCAGGATTTGAACTCTGATTTTCTTAAAGCTCTAAAGATATACTATAATTCTACTGGTAGTCTGAATATGGCCCCCAACCCTGATGTTTTTGTTGATTTTAAAAATATAAAACCATTCTTAACTCCAGAGGGACAAAAACAGGCTGGCTGGTGGGATTTGATGTTTTCCAGAACTCTGCTTGTTCAATATATCTTTATGAATGTCCAGTGCACCTAGAAGTTGGCTAGTAAGCAACTCTCCATGTATATTTTAGAAATATATGTCACAGTAAGTAAAAGATACTTTATCTAAATTATGTTCTCTAAATCTTGATCTAGAATCACAGAATTTCAGAGCTTGAACTTCAGAGAGCACTTAATTCAAACCACACCCCCAAAATGTTCCCTCTACCACACACTTATGAAATGGTCATCTAGCCTTTGCTTTAAGACCTCCAGTGAGGGTGAACTGTTACCTCTGGAGGAAGCCCATTCTACTTCTGGATCCCAAATTTGTCTTTTGCACCTATTCTGGCAACTTCCACCTACTGGCTCCTAGTTCTAGCTTCTGGGAACAAACAGGACAAGCCTGGTCTCTCTTCTACGTGTCAGTACTTCATAGACTTAAAGACAGCTATTATGTCCCCCAAGAATCTTGTCTTTTCCAAGCTCAATATCCCTAGTTTCCTCAGTTAATATTCATACGTCATGGTCTTGAGGAACTTTATTATCATGGATGCTCCCCAGCTTACCAGTGTCCTTTCTCAAATATGATTCCCTAAATGAAACACAATACTTCAGTGCAGAATGGAGCAGAGCAGAACTGTCACTTCCTTCTTCCTAAAAACTATCCCTTTCTTAATTCAGCCTTAGCTAGAGCTTTCTTGGTTGACATGGGACACTGTTGAAACATTGAACTCGCAGTCCAGTAAGCCTGCAAAGACCCATTTTAGACACACTACCTATCTCTATATAGTCTTCCCCCATCTTGCAGTTGTGTATCTAACACAAATTTTCTGGAAAGATCCTCTACTTCTTACTTCCCTGGGCTATTCCACAATGATGTTTGACGACCACACCAGCAAAAAGGGAATGTTTAATAAGCAGAACAGATTGGAAAAAAATGTTTTACATATGCACGGAGAGAAGTAACTATTTTAATATGTGAAGTAAAGCAAACTACAGAGATTTTGTTAAGGGTAGATGTTACAGTTTAGCATGATATGAATGGCATATAATTGATAGCCAAATTTGGATGATTTAGCCTTTAGGGAAATTATGCTACTAGTGGTTGGTAGGTTGATGGGCTGGTTGCTATGGTAGAAGCTCTCCTTACAACATTCAAAATAAAAATAAACAAAATTCTACTCAGGATATGGTAGGTGACTCACTATTAATGTCCTGTTCCTGATTAAGGACCTTCTTGAACTCTAGATAACTGACTAAAGACAAACAAAAGCTTAATGAAACAAGAAGATCTAGACCTTCTTAGAACTGATGAATCAGGCCCAGTTTTTTTTGTTTTTGTTTTTTTAACCTGTCCAAAATCTTAGGAACAACAACTAGGCCACCAGAAGAAATAAATAGTTGCCAAAAAAAACCCCATATTATGATTAGTTCACAGTGTAGCACTAAAAGAAAGAAATTGCCAGAGAAATTAAAAATCAAGAAGAATGAATAGAGGTTTGGAGTAGATGAACTAAAATCCAATCAATTCTCAAATTCTGATTTAACAAATTTATGATTATAAATTTACTTTTGCAAACTGGATTTGCTTAATTATCACTTATCACCTGTAAGATCAAAGAGACTAACCTGAGGTTTTTCCTAAGTTCCCTCCTTTAGAGAACTCATTTACTTCCACAGTTTCAACTAGGCAGCATGGTACTGAGGAAAGAATAACAATCTTGGAATGAGGGAGGCCCAAGGTGTGAACCTTGCCTTTAAAACCTATCATATGTGTGATCCTTGGCAAATCACAATCTCCAAGTGCCTACTCTATGCAAAATGGGGACCAAAACAGAACAGTCCCTGGTCCTCCAAGGCCTTACATTTAAAATCTTACATTTTGGGACCCCTAGTATAAGTGTAATGCTTTACAAATGTAAAATGCTATTTACGCGGTAATTGTTTGGCTATATAGGTCAAATTGTATATGTAACTACCAAGCATCCTGCAGTATTGCTATTATTATGAGAGTCATCAAGTATTTTCTAGAAGATGTTTAGGGAAGAAAAACCAGACCAAATTCCTAGATATCCTATTTCACTTTGGGATACCCCTAGTTGTTAGAAAGATCATTGGGCCATATCTACCTGCCACTCTCTGTAACTTCTACCCGTTACTCTTGCTTATTTTGAATTTAATTCAACAAGCACTGATTAAGTACTTTATACTAAGTAAGGCAATGTGCTAGGCACTGAGGATAAACCAAGACAAAATGAAAAACAGCCCAAATTCTCAAATAACTTTTGTACTAGGGAAATACCACAACATTCACTTAAACAGATAAATGTAATTTAAGGAGAAAGAGAACACAAACAGCAAGAGAGATCAGAAAAGACTTTCTGTAGAAATTGGCACCTGAGGCGGGCACAGAAGGAAGGAAAGTATTCTAAACAGTTGGAAATGAAGGAGTTTCCTTGCCATATGCAATTCAGGCCCTCTGCACATCCTTCTCGTCTCCTTCCACCAGAACCTGGACTCTGTTTTAGAACTCTGGGCTCTGATAGGTGAGTTTCTGCCTTATCTTGCCTAGAATCAGGCCATTTCCAAATGCTGCTGCTGCATGTCCTCTAACCTTAGTCCCCAACCTCATCCCCCTTTCCCCAGCTCCCATTTATGTGTTGTCTTCTATATATAGACTATATAAGCTTTGCAAGGGCAAGGACTATTTTGCTTGTTTGTATCCCAGCATTCAACACAGTGCACACAGTTAAGTACGTAACAATTGCTTTCTCATTCATTCAAGGCATAGTGAACAGCATCAACAAAGGCACAGGTGCAAGAGATGGAATGCCAAACTTGAGGAAAACCTCTAGCCAGTTTTAGCCAGTTGGGCTAGAACTAAGAGTATGTGAAAGGGAATAATGTGAAATAAGTCTGCAAAGATAAGGTGGAGTCAAACTGTGAAGAACTGTAGATGACAAGTTTAGGCATTTGTAAGGTTTCTGAGGAAGGAAAGGACAGGGTCATACACAAGCACTTAGCGCAATACCTGACACATAGTAGGTGCTTTATAAAAACTGGCTGACTATGCTTTGGGAATATTATTTTGGCTGTTGTGTGGAGGATGGGCTGGATAAGAAAAAAAAAACTGTAAGCAAGGAGTCCTAATTAGGAGACTACTGCAATAGAACAGGCAAGAATGATAAGGGCCTGAATTAAAGGGGTCAGATACAAGAGATGTTATGGAGGTAGAATGATCAGTGCCTGGCAACCAACGTGATGTGGAGGACCAGACAGAGGGAAATGTTAAAAAGGTCTCTAAGGTTGTGAATCCAGGTTACTGGAAGGATGGTGATGCCCTTAACAGAAATAGCAAAGCAGGGACTAGGGACATTTGAACACACTGCACTTGAGATGCCTATGGAACACCAAAGTAGAGGTGTGCAGCATAGAGCTGGTGATGCAGAGTAATTCCGCTCCCTCTTCCTCACCACCCCCCACTCCATAATGCACAACTCATAGGTTTTTCTTTGCTATGTTATATACACCCCCAGTGTTTTTAGTTGTTTTTAATATGGTATGTTCTAAAGGGCTCTTGCCGTCCTAATTAACTTCCCTCTAAATATTCTTCATCCACAGAAAATTCTGGCCCCTTAAATATGGTATCAAGTGGGATAGCTAACATGGATAAGGGAACCAGTATTCAACAATGTAAGTGAGCTAACAATGTTCAAAACAACTGTCAAAGTCTAATAAAATGAAATTTAATACAGATTAAAAAAAAAAACCTTCCCAAGAAAAGAATGGAGGAGACACAGGTAGAAATGTAACAGTTTCTGTGATAAAGATGCAGAGGTTATATCAAACTATAGACTCAATATTTAGCATTACATAGCAGCCAAAAAAAAAAAAAAGTCTAACGCAATCCTAGGCTTTATAGAGAAATAGAAGGTTCTTTTTTGAGGAAGGTAAGAATTTTGTTGTACTCTATAACCCTAGTCAGATCACTCCTGGGGTACTGGATTCAGGTATGGCTATCAAATTAGGAAGGACATACACGGGGCAGCTAGGTGGCGTAGTGGATAGAGCACCAGTCCTGGAGTCAGGAGGACCTGAGTTCAAATCCAACCTCAAGACACTTAACACTTACTAGCTGTGTGGCCCTGGGCAAGTCACTTAACCCCAATTGCCCAGCAAAAGCCAAACAAACAAACAAACCAAAACAAAAGAAAAAGGAAGGAAGGACATAAACAATCTCCTTGTGTCTAGAGGTTTACAATCTACAATGGTGAGAAGACTATAAAGGATGACCTATCAAGATCAATTAAAGAAATGAAGAGTTTTAATTTGGAGAGAACATTTAGGGGTGGGGATAGGATATGATAACTACCTTCAAATGTCTATCATAGAGAGGAGGGATTAGGCACGTTCCACTTGGCCCCCAAGGAGAGATCTAGAAGTAATGGGTGGAAATGCTAGAAGTACAGATTTAGGCTTAATGTCAGGAGAAGCCTTCCTAACAATGATGAGCTGTCTAGATGTAGAATGGGTTATCTTGGAAAGACTTCCTGAGACTGTCACCCTTATTATACAAGGGCCACAGGGTGAACTAGATGGCTTTTGAGAGACCTTTCAACTCTGAGATTCTTTGAAGATGACACTTCCTCTCTGAAGTCTTTGTTCATCCCACAAGCAGAAGGTATTCTCTTCCTAGAGTTTTCCTAGATCACTGTCTGCATCTCTCCTTTTCCCCATTCATACTCTACTTTGGACTAAAGTTACCTGAGTGCACGCCACATCCTACATAGTACAGGGCAAGGGCTAAGTGATATCTTATCTTTTTATTTCCAGCACCTAGAATACAGACTTTATAAATGCCACAAAAATTCAACAGTATTGTGGCTCCGCATGGTTCATATTCAATAAATTATTTATTAAATGAAGACTAATTTGCATTTCAGCATCTGTCAAAGTGTAACATGAGGTTAGTCTCATAACTGGACTGTTTGCTTGCAGTCTCTTCCTATCCAATCCATCCTCCAAAGAGCCATCAAAAGTGCTTTGGGATCTTGGTTTTGAATACATGGTACAAAAAAAGAATTTTTCAAGAATCAGATGTCTAAAAAAATGGTTCAAGAGCTTCCTGGTTAGGTAGTGAATTCCTGTCACTGGAAATGTTTGAGCAGAGGTTATATGTCCACTTGCTTGATTTTGTAAAGGAGATTCTCATAGTGGACAGAGAATCAGATTAGATGAACTCCAAATCCCCTTAAAATGTTACGGTGCAATGATTCTATATAAGCAGTCATAACTGAGTATAGTAGTACATGCCTGTATTCCCTGCTTCTGAAAAGGCCTTAGGCTGGTGGATGACTTGAATTCAGGAGCTCAGAGCCACAGTAGGACTAAAACCAATCAGGTGTTCACACTAAATCCAGTACCAATGCTGTGAGGTCCTGGGAGTGGAGACCACCAGGCTGCCTAGAAGAGATGAACCAGCTCCAGCTGGTAAAAGAACAGGTTAAAGCTTCAGTAATGATTAGTTTAGGGATTGGTTCTGTGAGTAACTACTGCACTTCCAACCTAAGCAAGACAGGGAGACTCACTCTGCTCCTCCAACACTCACCCACACATCTACCTACCTATGACCTACTTACTTAAATAAATAAAAAACCTATCACCCTATGACATAAGATGGATCTACAATTCAGATATAAATCCTAGGACTCAGAACTGTCAGGGGCTCTGGATATCATCAAGCCCAACCCCCTTATTTTACAGATGAAGAAACTGAGGCCCAAAGAGATGAACTAGCTTACCCAAGTATCACTGCTAAGTAGCTAAAATCAAGATTTGAATATTCTTCAGAGAAAAAGAGCCAAATCACAAGAGCAACTGGAACTCTGAACCTCTTTTAGGCCTCAAAGGGTTGGTTTTTTTCCAAAGGGTTTTTAAAACAAAGAATCTTCCCATGCTAAGTTAATCTCCAACATACTTTCTCTGATTATAATTTTCATATTTGCAGACTGGATCTTTGTACAAGAGCTTAACTATAGTGTCAACTCTCAATGAAGTTAACGTCCCTGGTAACCCTAGGAAAATGTACACCATAAATGGTGAAATGGAATATGTTATTAGTGATTGTAAAATTCTGCATCATACTTTCCCACCATAGCATCAACAAGATCCTTTAAGATTCTGAAATCAGAAACACATGGCAAAACACAGGAGGCAGCCCGGTTCAGTGAGGGAGAAAAATTCTGGTTTAGGAGTCAACAGGACTTGTGTTCAAATCCCACTCTGACACTTTCTGCTGTGTGGCCTCAGGCAAGTACCACTTAATCTCTCTGGGCTTTTGTTTCCTCTTCTGTAAAACAACTGAGTTAGATTCTGATGACCTCCAGGGTACTTTTCATCTATAAATCTAAATCTCATACTCCTATGAGCCTATGAAGATGGCAAAAATCCAGTGAGTAGAAAGGTCTATTGTAGTCGAGATATGGTCCAAACTGATTTTGGTTTTAGTTCTTCCCGAGTGTATTTCTACCACTTTTCTGCTCCAATATATATTTCAGATGCTAGATTTCATAGGGCCAGCTAGTGAATAGAGTGCCAGACCTGGAGTCAGGAAGACATATCTTCCCAAGTTCAAATCTGGTCCGAGACACTTAGAAGCTGTGTGACCCTAGGCAAGTCACTTAACCCTGTTTGCCTCAGTTTGCTCATCTACGAAATGAGCTAGAGAGGGAAATGGCAAACCACTCTAGTATCTTTGCCAAGAAAACTCCAAATGGGGCCATGAAGAGTTGGACATGAATGAACAACAAGATCTCATCATACCTGAGGCACATTCTCTGGCTGCCCCCCATGCCTGGAATGTTGTCCCTCCTCATCACAACCTCTTGACTTCCCTGGCTTCTGTCAAGTCTCAGCTAAAGTCCAACCTTTTCCAAGAAGCCTTTCTTAGTCCTCCATAATCCTAACACCTTCCCTCTGACACTATCTCTAATTTATCCTGTGTGTATTGTGCTTGGACATGGTTATTTACATTTCTCCTCTATTTGGCTGTGAGCTCCTTGAGCACACCGGCTGGGGTTTTTCGGCCTATCTTTATATTCCCACTACAAAGCACAGTGTCTGGCACATAATAGGCATTTAATAAATACTAAATGACTGATTTATTTGATCACATGTGACTTATAAAATGGTAGCACTGGATAATGAAAACAAGGAAGAAAGAATACTACATTGCAGTATTATTAAAAAAATACTACATTTGGAGTGAGAAGATCCAAGTTTGAATTCCAGGTCTTCTGTGTGACTTTGGGCAAATTGCTTAACTTCTCTGGGCCTCAGTTTCTCATCTGTAAAATAAGAGGTTGGCCTTTTGTTGTTGTTTAGTTATATCCCACACTTTGTGACCCCTTTGGGGGTTTTCTTGGCAAAGATACTGGACTGGTTTGCCATTTCCTTCTCTAGCTCATTTTACAGATGAGAAAACTGAGGCAAACAGGGTAAGTGACTTGCCTGAGGCCACACAGCTACTAAGTGTCTGAGGTCACATTTGAACTCATGTTTTTTCTGACTCCAGGCCTAGTGCCACTGAGCCACACAGCTGCCTAAAGAGGTTGGCCTATATGACCTCTAAAGTCCTTTGCAACTCTAACCTATGATCCTTTGATAATAGGGTAATCCTTTGAGCTATATGGTAAACTGTGATAAAGAGCAGCCTGATCCTATGTGACAAGTACTATAGCTACAACTTATAACTGATTTTTACATTAGCAAGTGGAAAATGACAACGTACACTATTGGTTGGACTATTTGAGGACAAATAGATTTAAGCACAAAGAACTTTCCTAAATGACAATGTCTGAGTCTGCTGATTTGCAGATTGATATTAAAGTATGGGAATTATAAGATGTTAGAAATTTAAATGAGTTGATTTTAGAAAGTCATTTGTATACAATGAATAATAATATGCTTAAGGAAAACTTCAGAACTGATTTTGGCTCCAGCTATCTTTAATAAAGTCTTTTGATTTTAGTAAGGTAGGGAAGGAGGCTGGCTACTTTAGGTTAAAAAGTAAAGAAAATCATTCTCCAGAGGTTATATAGTTCTTGTTTGTATTTTGAACATGATTTCAGAGACCCACAGCTACTGATGTCACAGGGTTTAGACTCACAGTACTATCCTTATATGGTAGTCTATGAATATCATTTTATAAGAATTAACATCTTGATCCTTCACACAAATATTCTTCCCATGAGTCATAAAATGATTGTAGCAAGACAGTAACCAGAAGAATTTGGAAATCACTAAGGAAAATGAAAATTAAACTTCTACCAGCATCATTCTCCAAATCACTAATTTAATTTTTAGTTACTGCAACAGAGATTCTTTGATGTATATTATTTGTTCTCTCAAGATCAAATCAGAAGAACTGAAACAATTTCTATACCTTTCACATGCCTCTTGAGCGATGTAAGCTCAAAGCACAGAAGACAAAAGAGAATTAGTTTCTCTTAAATAAGCAAATACTAAGCAGGATATGAACATAAGCACAAACTGATGATGTGGTTGAGTTTTAGTTCTATTAAAATATTTAGTGGGTCAGGAGATCAGAGAATCATAGATTAGAAACTGAATGGGATCTCAGAGATCACGTAGTTTACTCCCTTACTTTACATATTATGAAATTCAGGCCCAGAGAGATATAGGGATTTACCAAAGATCAAGGATAGTAAACAGCTGAGCCAGTATTTGAACCCATGTTCTCAGTCTCCAATTCAATTCTTTCCATCACATTGCCTTAAACTAACCATGAGAGTATTTATTCATTCATTCATTCAACAAGCATTGATTTAGTTTACCTTTTAATGTACAAGGCACCACATAGGTAATAGTGGTACAAAGAAATAATTAAAAAAAAAAACCAACCCATTCCTGCCCTCAAGGAGTTCATCTTCTAAAAATAAACACAAAGTCATGAGGAGGGGGCATTAACAATTTGGAGGAATCTGGAAAGGCTTCAAAAATGGCACTTGAGCACTGAGTTAGATTATAAAAGTTGGGGTTTGGGGGACAGACCCTAAATGAAGGCACAGGGGTGTGGGGCATAAATGGCACAATACATAAAGGAAGCAGACACTAAGTCCGCTTGACTGGAATGTAGAGTACAGGAGGGGGAATGAAAACCAATCAGCTTGAAAACATAGGCTGGAACTAGATTAGGAAAGGTTTTAAATGCCAGGCAAAGGTAATAGTGAGTCACGGAAGGTTTCTTGAGCTGGAGAGTAAAATGCCAGGCACATATTCAGAATATCTATTTGGCAAATGTATAGAAGATGGACTGTGAAGGGAAGAAAATGGAGGCAGGGAGATGAATTAAAAGGATATTGCAATAGTTGATACAATAAATTGTAAGATCCTGAACTAGGGTTTGACCATGTGAGTAAAGAGAAGCAAGCGGTTATGAAAGATCAGGCAGAGGTAGGATGATATGACTTGGAAACAGATTAGGTATTGTGGGGGTGGGGGTGAACTGAAGATTATTCTGCAGTTGCAAACAAACTAACTCTCAATACCCTCAACAGATGGAAGAACAATAATGTTCTTGACAAAAATAGAAACTCTTTTGGGGGGTGGGGTGGGCGGAGACTAGTTCCATTTTGGACATTTATAGTTTTCAGCATTTGGTAACATTCAGCTGGCAGTTGGTTAGCAATGGACTGGAGTTCAGAAGAAAGATTACATTTGATATGTGGATCTGGGAAACATATGCATAAAGATAATTGAATCCCTGGGAGCTAATGAGATCACCAAAAGAAGATATGGATAGAGTAAAGAAGGATCAGGACAGAACCTTAGAAGACATGTAAAGTAAAAGGGTGGAAACATGGATGATGATCCAGCACAGCAGACTTAGGGGATGAACCAAGAAAAAGTAATGCCAGGAAAACCCAAGGGAAAAAAGTATCCACAAGGAAGAGGTGATTAGCAGTATTGCCATGATAAAGAGAGGTCAAAAACAAGAAGGACTGAAAAGGAACCATCTGATTTAGCAATTAAAAGTTGACTGGAAACCTTGAAGAAGGCACTTTTGGTTGGTCAAATTAGACTGGAAACTACCTCAGAATGGGCTGAGAAATGAGCAAGAGAGGAAAGGGAGGTAATGAATATTGACTACAGGACACCTCTTTCTAGGTGTTTGGCTATAAAAGAGAAAAGAGACATAGTTTGAGGGGATGGTAGAATTAAGTAAAGATTTTTAAAAGATGGAGAACAGGGTATAATTATAGGAAGCAGGGGAAAAGCCAGTAGACTGACGATTACAGGGAGATTGGATGTTTGAGGACCCATGGACATACACTTGCCAGAGGGTGCTGGTTACTGAAAGTTCCAAACAGATTACAGGCTGAGGAGGGGGACATCAATAGCTGAGTGGCAGTAGCAATGGGGGCAACCTCCCCAGCCCCAACTAGGATTGAAGGAACTGAACCAGAAAAAAAAAATGGTGCCACAGTAGCACAAGGCATTAGGAGACAGAAACAGCAGGGTTGATCTGTGACCAAGAAAGAGATTCAGAAAGGTCATCAATCAGCCACTGTAAGCATCTATGAAGGAGCAGAAGACTCAAGCTAAAGTCACCACTTTTTGTATCTGTATCTTTAAGGACTAAGGAAAGTTTCAAGAAAAGGTACCTATAATTGCAACCAGGAGGAAGGGATTTTTAAAAAGTGTTCAAACATCACTAGATAAATAGGAATTTGTCATAATCCTATGGACAGAATTAATGCATTGTTAGAACATGGGAATGGTAAATTTTTTGTGTTACACCAAAAAAACCTCAGGTTTTAGGTTCTATAGCCATGCCCAGATCAGAAAAGGGCACCTGACTCACAGTTTCTTTCTATACCTCAAGGCTCTTTCCAGTCTTCTATTGAGTGACCAAATTTGCTATCTATAGAGCATGTGTCCTGAGTACCTTACTGTGTGGCAGCAAAACATGGACTACATATACTAGACAAGAGAAGAAGCTTACCAGCTTCCACATGCGCTGCCTTCGGCGCATCCTTGGTATATCTTGGTCAGATAGGATCACCAACACAGAAGTGGTCCAATGCACGCAACTTACAAGCATCTACACACTACTGAAACAAAGACTACTGCGCTGGCTCGGTCATATGCACCGAATGCCAAGACTGGCGCATTCCTAAAGACCTACTCTATGGCGAGTTAGTCTCAGGCCAAAGACCTGCTGGACGCCCCCAGCTTGGCTACAGAGATGTATGCAAGCGAGACTTGAGGGCTCTGGGAGCTGGGAGGAGAAGGCCAAAGACGGAGCCTCATGGAGTTCAGTACTCAGGAGCAGCTTGCGCGCAGCTGAGATGGGCCTTCAAGCTCAGGAGGAAGAAAAACGAATGAGATGCAGGAACCAACAGGCAACAAAGAATGCAGTTTTCCAATGTCCTCATTGTGGCAGGAGCTGCGGCTCCCGTATTGGACTGCACAGCCACACTGTGGCCTGTGGCTCTTCAAGGCGCTGATCCATGGTCGCCCTCGACTGGTGGAGGCCTGCTGCTGCTTGCTGCTGCTGCTGCTACTACTACTATTGAGTGACTGTCCTGGAAACCATGTCTTGCCCTCCCTCTCTCCATGCTACCACATTCTCCTCAAAAGACTTCTTCAGGAGGCCCACTACACTTCTGTAGGGATACACCCTGTGTCCTTACCAGAATCCACAGGGTTTACCTCCAACTATTTCTGCCATTTGTGAGGTGGGTTTCTAGGGACCTCACAAGAAATCACATCAGCATCTTTCATGAGATTGAGGAAGGACCTTGAACAGTCTAATTACTGTCTCCCTCAACAGACCTTTCTGCAATCACATATATGCTCCTTCTGGACTTATTCCTCAATAGTTGCCATAGTACTATCACCATATGATCTCCCCGGCCCTGTGACTTTATCCCCAGCTGTTGAACCCCTGTTCCCCATCCCAAACTTCTTGTTTCCTTATTCCCCATATCCCTTATTCCCACAACATTTCACTACAAATCTCCCCACCCCTTTCACTGTGCTGTCCAGAAAGACTGCTCCATAATTAAGAAACTTCTTCATCCAAAACCTTGTCCTTTCTCATTCCTTCCACATTCTGGCAGTCACTGAGATCCAGTTGCCTCCTGATGACACTCTATGCCTGGCCACTATATTTCAGCATTAGCTGCAATTTCACTGATACCCTCAACTTACTGGTTGTGGTAGGAGAGAGGGAATACTTTTCTTTCTTCAATGTCACTTCCAGATCATAACTAACATCACTCAGCAACATCTTCTCTTCTGAGGTTCATAATACAGACATTTATCATCCAATCCAAATCCTGGTGGCTATTATTTACTGATGCCTGTGATTCTCCTTCCGTCCTCATTTAGTTAAGTGGCTGTCTTCTTCACCCAAATGCCTGCCTTTACTCTAGAGGGATTCAACAAACATAACATTTCCTCCAACACCTTAACTTCCCAGCTTCTCATTTTACTCAATTATAATGACCTTTTCCTCCATGCTACCTTGGCTGAACACAGAGATGGTCAAAACATTCGTCTTGCTCTACTTCCATGTTCATGAACTCTGAAAATTTTTCATCTGATCATAATTTTTGATCATTCCATCTCTCCTTATGCCTTATGGTCCTTAATTCTGCTCTCCATTCTCAAGATCTCATGATCTTCATTCCTCATTTCTTTTCCTCATTTTTTCCCCTGCAGCAGCCCCATTCTTCCTTCCATTCTTTATCTTGATGCTATGGTGAACCAGTTCAACTCTACATTGTCTTCAACTATTAAGCTTTTGCCTCTGATCTCATCACCAATCACACCTAGACAAACCTCAAATCTGGATTACTCCCACCATTTATTTTTTTCCACTGCTATTCATGTATTGCTGATCAGGGTGGGAGAAAATAAAATTGCTGACTAGATGTACTACAAATTTATATTACATAATTTCAACTGGGTCCTTCCTGCAGCTAGGTATTCCTTTTATATCTCTCTAATAGATTTGCTATCCCACTTAATATTGCAACTATCCCCAAAGCCTCCCATTACATCTTTTCTCTATCCCCTCAGCTGAGGACCTCAATTCATAATTCACAGAAAAATTAAGGCCATTTGCAGGGATCTTCCCATTATCCCCTTGTGTTTATCTCAAAAGACTCAGACACCTTCCCCATTATCTCTTCTTCAAATCCTCTCTTTGAAGAAGAGTTGTCCCATCTCCTTGCCAAGACTAATCCCTCTAAATGCATCCTTTGATTTCATTCTATCCTATATTCTCCAGCAGATTGCCCTCACTATCATCCCCATTCTCTACTTTTCAAACTTTCCTCATCTACTGGTTCCTTCTCAACCTTAAACACACACACACACCCTATTACTTGATCCAACCACACTCACTAGTTATCGTCTGATAGCTCTCCTCCTTTTCTCAGCAAAACCTCTTGAGAAAGCCACCTATAATAGTTGCCTCCATTTCTTCTCTCACTCAATTCTAAACCTTCTTTAATTTGGTTCATCATTTCAACTGAATCTTCTCTTTCCAAGGCTACTAATTAACTTTTTCTTGTTATTATAAAAGTATTTTATTATTTTCCAGTTACATGTAGAGATAGTTTTCAACATTTGTTTTTATAAGATTTCTAGTTTCAAATTTTTCTCCCTCCCTCCTCCCCAAGACAGCAAGCAATCTGATATAGGTTATATATATACAATAACATCAAACGTATTTCTGTATTAGTCAGAGAAGAATCAGATCAAAAAGGAAAACCTCAAAAAAGAAAAACAACAGCACCAAAAAACAAAAGAAATAGTATGGTTCTGCATCCATATTCCACAAGTTTGTTTCTTTGTTTGTTTGTTTTTGGACTTGGAGAGCATTTTCCATCATGAGTCCTTTGGAACTATCTTAGACCATTGTATTTCTGAGAAGAATCAAGTCCATCACAGTTGATCAACACATAATATTGATGATACTGTGTAAAATGTTCTCCTGGTTCTGCTCATCTCACTCATCATCAGTTCATGCAAGTCCTTCCAGGTTTCTCTGAAATCTGCCTGCTCATCATTTCTTACAGCACAATAGAATTCCATTACATTCATATTACCACATCTTGTTCAGCCATTCTCCAATTGATGGGCCGCCCCTCAATTTCCAATTCCTTGCCACCACAAAAAGAGCAGCTATAAATATTTTTGTACATGTGAGTCCTTTTCCCTTTCCAATTAACTTTTTGTTTTTAAGTGAGGCAACTGGGGTTAAGTGACTTGCCCAGGGTCACACAGCTAGTTGAGTGTCTGAGGCTGGATTTGAACTCAGGTCCTCTCCACTCCAGGGCCGGTGTTCTCTCAACTATGCCACCTAGCTGCCCCCCCCCCAAATTAACTTTTAATAGCCAAATCTAAAGGCCTTTTTTACCTTTGGGCATCCTTTGACTCTGTGGGATCACCATCCCTTCCTGGATACTTTCTTCTCTCTAGGTTTTTGACATGTTTCTCTCCTGGTTCTACTTCTACCTGGCCTACTGCTCCTTTCCAGGGTTCTTTGCTGGATTTTCATATCATTAAACACTGGTGTCCTCCATGGCTCTGTTTTGGGCCCTTCTTCATTTCTCTTTCATATATATGGCTACATTTGGTAATAACATCAGTTTCAATTGGATTAATTTATCATCTCCATGCAGATGATTCTTGTATTTATATATCCAGCCCCAAGTCTCACTCCTGAGCAACTGCCTTTTGGACATCTCAAATTAAATATGCTATTGGTAACTCAAATTCAATAATTCCAAAAAAAGAAAAAAAACCCTCATCTTTCCCTACCATTATTCCTCTTTCAAACTTTCCAGTTACTGTGAAAGGCACTATCATCCTCTAAGTCACATAGGTTCAAAACCTTAATGTCACCCTTGACTCCCCACTAGAACTTTATTTATAATTCTTGTTCTTTATACCTTTACAACATCTCTTGTAAATGTCCTCTTCCAGGGATATGCAGGAGACAGCTCTAACCACTTGCAAGAGTTGCCTGTTAAAATTTTCTCTGTGGGGGCAGCTAGGTGGCGCAGTGGATAAAGCACCGGCCCTGGATTCAGGAGTTCCTGAGTTCAAATCCGGCCTCAGACACTTGACACTTACTAGCTGTGTGACCTTGGGCAAGTCACTTAACCCCCACTGCCCCGCAAAAAAAAAAAAAAATTTCTCTGTGAGTATCTACACACTCCAGAAATCAGCAATTCTACAAATCAGGGCTTGTTTCATTGTTTTATTGATTGTCTAGACTTAAAAAAGTGTACTGCAGACTATACTTAAAAGTTTGTGTGCATACATTTCCCCCCAGTTAAACATTTACTGTGCCACTGTCCCTGTCCCAAATCAATATAAATTAGTGGCTCCTTCCACTGACCTCCAGGATCAAATATAAAATCTTGTTTGGTTTTAACACCCTTCATAACCTATATATACCCTTCCTCCTTTTCAACTTCCTTATACTTTCTTCCCTTCCACAATCCAGCCACATTGGTCTAACCACCATAACTCATATATATGAGACAGTTTGTCTCAAATCCACGCTATGCACCAATTACTCCCTCTCCCCTTCCCAGAACATTCTCCTTCTTCACTTCTCTTAGCTACTTACACTACTCTTACCTTCCCTAGCTTCCTTCAAGATTCAGGTTCAATCTGACTTTCTGAAGGAAGTCTTTCCTAGGCTTCCCATTGTTAGTGCCTTCCCTTCTCAGATTTACCCACAACCTACTCTGGGTATGTGTTGTATGTATCTGGTTATTTACATGTTTTCTCTCTCAATAAAATGTGAGTTCCCCAAGGGCAGAGACCATGCTTTTGCCTTTCTTTGAATCTTTGGTTTAGCATAGTGCTTTAGCATTATGCTTTAGCATAAGCATTTATTAAATGCTTACTGCCTGCCTTCCTGATTAGGCTCCCTTCCAGCTAAAAATCTTTGATTCTGGGTATTACAAAGTAAATGAATGTCTACAATGTATGAGGTACTGTGGCAAATGTAAATTTGGGTTGTCCTCCCCCTCCCCAGGTGAAAAATGGAACATTCAATTGTACAATTTGCCTGTTTTTGAAGCGGAAACTTTGGTATCTTCATGTTTTTGGACATCGTTATTCTTGATTTCCATTTTATTATGTCTGCATGTCTCTCTTCTTTCCTCATTCCCCACAGTACTTCAGCATTTGGCAGCTATTACAGTAGTGGCAACAGGGCTAGATGCAAGCTAACATAGCTCTTTACTATTTATTTTTGCAACCCTGATCGCTCCTGATCAGTCTTATTCCATAGCATGTTCTTCCCTGATTTGCACTAACAGGACTGACAGGGCATTTTCTCAATTAAGGTACAGCTTCAGCTTTTCCTTTCAGAGAAACATCCTAGGAATCCCAAGCTGTTTTCACAACAAGGAGAATTAACCGGAACCCAAATGAACAGCTTGGAAAGATCCTTCTTTCATACCTGCTAGCTCTAATTCTAATATCCTGTTTCTCTGCTTTTCTGCTCCTCCAAATCTTAAAGTGTTGTATAAATACGAGTTATCATTGGGTGTGATGGTATACACCTGGTAAACCCTCCTACAGGGAAGGTTTAAGCTGGCGGATCACGAGGTTGGGAGTGAACTGCAAAGGGCTAAACTAATGGATTATATGTACTGTCTAGGACCAATAACGTAAGCCTCAGAGAATGAGGGACCACCAGGCTACCTAAGAAGAAAAGAACTGGACCAGGTTAAAAAAAAAAAAAAAGCACTGTGTGACCCTAGACAAGTCACTTAACCCCAATTGCCTCACCCCCCCCCAAAAGGAGCAAATCAAAGTTCCAATACTAATTAGTAATGGGAATGGGCTCACGAATGGCTGCTATACTTCTGCTTACGTGAGAAAGGAGACTCAGCCTCTCTCACCATTATCATTATTATATATTTGAAAAGTTATTTTCTCTCAATTTCAATTTTAAGATTAAATATCTCATTCTTCTTTGATGTGAATGATCTATGATCTTAATATTTAACTGCTAGATTACACAGTCCATCCATGTCTTCTCATCCTGCACAACTTCCATCTTTTTATAAACCCCTCACATTGAAGGCCTTGTGATTGTGTAGATATTAGTGGAACATGTCAATTTATCCATCAGTTGCCTCTTGCTCTTGATACATGACAATCACATTTCCTTTTCCCGTTGTATATTTATCTGAAAACAAATCCTTTACTCAATATCTGTGCAACTTTTCATAGGTATTGTATTGTACCCTACTCAGGCTCACTATGTATGCATCAATTCCCTTTGAGTAGCTCAATACTTTAATTGTTTCAAGACTATGTACTCCACGATTTGAAAATTAGAAGAATGAGGATATTTAAAAGGCAGGCTTTTGTTTCAGAAAGAAGTTTGGAATCATTAAAATCACTGTGTGAGGGGGCAGTTAAGGTGGCACAGTGGATAAAGCACCAGCCCTGGATTCAGGGCTACCTGAGTTCAAATCCGGCCTCAGACACTTTACACTT
Source organism: Dromiciops gliroides (assembly GCF_019393635.1). Lineage (NCBI taxonomy): Eukaryota > Metazoa > Chordata > Mammalia > Microbiotheria > Microbiotheriidae > Dromiciops > Dromiciops gliroides. Next base: position 521,841,854 of record NC_057863.1, on the reverse strand, counting down.
ATTAGCTGTGTGACCCTGGGCAAGTCACTTAACCCCAATTGCCTCACTAAAAAAAAAAAAAGAAAAGAAAGAAAGAGAATGAAATAAATACTCATGGTAGCACTTTTTGCAGGAGCAAAAAATTGGAAATTGAGTTATATGATCATTGATGGCAAAATGGCTAAATAAATTCTGGCTCAAGAATGAAATTTAATTTAAAAAATACTTTAAAAAAAGAATGAAATTTAATATTACCCCACTGTAGTGACTAAAAAGAATACAAAGCAAGGAAATTGACAGAAAGTAAGCAGAACCAGGAAACCAATATACATGATGACAATCACAATGTCACTGGAAAAAAAACAGTATATTGTTTATATAACGATCAAGCTTGTGTCACCTAAAGAAGGGAAAATGCAACCCCAACCCCCCCCCCTTTTATTTTGCAGGCAGTTAGGTAGTGCAATGGATAGAGTGTTCGGCCTGAGGTCAGAGAGAGACTCTTCCTCCTGAGTTCAAATCTGGCATTAAACACTTACTGTGTGAACCTGGGAAAATCACTTAATCCTATCTGCCTCTCTTCCTCATCTGTAAAATGCGTTGGAAAAGGAAATGACAAACCACTCCAGTATCTTTGCCAAGAAAACCCTAAATGGGACCACAAAGAGTTGGACACAACTGAAACAACAGTATAACTCTTTTTTTTTGGGGGGGGGGATAAGAAGTGGAGGTCTATTGGTGCAGATTCAGCTGATGTGGTTTTAGCTTGGCTAAACTACCTTTAGCCCTCTTTTAAAAAAAAATCTTTATTACAAGGAATGCTGACTCTCTGGGTAGGTGGGAGGAAGGGATATGACTGGAAAAGAAGGTGGTATAGAAACAAAATATAGCAATGTTATTTAAAAAGTGTCCAATTTCCAAAGGCAACCCAGCCTGTTTCTATCCCTTTCAATTCTTGACCCAGTTCATTATCCATCTTCAGTGTCTGTCTAAGGCATAATGATGACAGCACAACTCTGAGGACTATCCCACTGCGTATCACAATCAATAACAAACAACATGTTCTTCCACTTGGTTTTAACCTTTGTGGAGAGTAAGGTCAAACTCTTTTGAGTGATTCTGGATCTTATTTAGGCAGCTTCGCAGTGTTCTAGAATTTTAGGTAATCAATACAATGTCCCTCAAAGACAGAAGCATCTAGAGTACTGTGGAGGACAACAACTATAGGGAATCCTTTTTTTCCCATTTGAACCCTGTTCTTGACATTCTCTACAACAACGGCAAATATTTGGTGCTCAAGATCTTGTTTTTTATACCTCACTTGATATGTGATATTAATATTCAGAGGGTAAAATAAAGTTCTCTCTTTGGGATATGTCTTATTTTTCAAGAAATGTTTTATCTATCTATATGGTAGGTAGTCCTATGGAATAGGACCTTCAAGGAAACAATTTTGAAACAACAAACTTGCTGAACCAAAAATTTTTTAAATAGCAAAAAAACCCAACACCAACGTAGGATGTTGTATTCATGTCTTTCAGTCAGTTGTGACTTGACTACAGAGTGTAGTTGGTGAAAGCTTGCTTATTATTACTGCATATATAAATTAATTTCATAAATATTCTGCAGATATGAGAAAGTAAACATATGGATTGGTGGTTATTGAGATATATTCCATGACCTTTTTTCCCCTCAATCATAACAAAGTGAGGTGTTTTGTTGTTGTTTTTAAGTCACTGGGCTCTTTCTGTTTCAGATATAATAATCCCTAAAAGAACTCAAAATCATGTCACCTTTAGGATGAACTTCCTCTGTATATATTTGCTATCTTGCAGATTATACACACCTCTTCTCATTTTTAAGTGCCATTTCTATTTCTTTATTGAGTACATCAAGCACTAATGTTGAGCCCAAATTTGGTGGCTCTACTACTATTGATGGAGAAACTTTTGACAGTGAAATCTTTACAGAATTAAAATATTTTAAATCTATTCATTGTTTCTCAATTTTAGCCCTAAATGTCCTTAAGAAGTTGTGATTAGTTAGGTCTCTCATCAAGCTTTCTGTAAATCTGTTTTTCCTTCCACTGGTTCTTGCTTATGAGGTGATAGTGCTCAAGATAGTTTACCACCTTCTATAGAAATCAGTTTGTTCATCTCTTAGTAACCTCTCATCCTTTGAGATTCAGTCCATCCATTTATCAACTTATCTTGATTTTGGTTACAATTATTTACTAGTCTCTTAATGTCTATCTCTTTATCTTTGTTTCTTCCCTCTACCCCAACCACCAATCCCTACAATTCACTCTATCAGGATTTTGATTGGTTGGTAGATAGGAATATTTCAACTCCCCCACCTCAACCTGTGAGCTAGGGAGAATGAGGTAAGGTGCAATCTGTACTGGAAAGAGTGGCCAAGGAAGCTGTGTCAGCTGGGAGAAGCCACATGGCTCTCTCTTCTACTTCCCACAGCATCTGATCACGATCTCTTCTTTCCTCAAGTCTTTGATACCATTGCTTTCATTTTCTCTCATCTGGTCCTATGGGAGTCAGTGAAACCAATAAAAGAGAGAACACAAGAGAGAAGAGAACCAAGGACATAGCCTTGAGAGACATACAGGATTATGTATGTGTCAGGTGATGAATGCTGAAGAACCACCTAAATTAAGAGAGGTAAGACACATACGAGGAGAATCAGGAGAGGAAAGTATCATGCAAGCTTAAAGAGAGAAATGGGGATGGATTCTGCAGTATGTACGGCCTTCAAATAGAACTCATAAATGAGTTCTCGTCAGTAATAGTGTAGAGAGAGTTGCTTGTTCAGGTATGACTGGAAAGGTTTCATTTTCTGTTTTTCTGAGACAGAGAGGCCTTTAAAAAATTTATTTTTTATTCAGTTGCCCTGTAGTGTCACCCCTTGGCTCTAAAGGTAGTTATTAGAACTTCATTTGTAAAAATTTACATGCAAAAGGTGTTTTGTGACTTTATAGCCAATATATTAAGTCCTCAGAAAAGTGGAATCACATTGCTTACTGTCAAATGAGGTTTTTCAACTATTGTTATATGTTAAATTCTCTACTTCATATATTAACATGTACAACATAAGGTACAGTTCTATAATCATATAATAATTTCCAAGGTACAAGATCTTATTAATTTTAAATTTTCTGTTGATGCTTTTTGAAAATGCTAGTCATGGGACCTCCTTCAACTCCTACCCTCCAAAACCCTCCCTCATAATATGTTCTAATCTATTTAATTGCAATACTAAGTTTCAGTTAAGTAACTGCAACTTACTTAACAATGCTAAATACTTAAGTAAGAAAAAGGTTTTGATTTTTATGTGATACTGTCTTCACCCCAGATTCCCAGATGCCTTAGAATCCTTTAAAGAATACTTTTTCAGGTAAAATCTTTCATTGTTTTATTTCACCATAAGTATTATCTGATGCTTTAATATTTTGAAGGATCTATGATCGTGAATACTGGTACTGCCTCCACTAGTACATAAAATCACATGTCCAAACTTGCCCATCTTAGGTGAATCTTGTCTGTGCAGTCTAAACCCTGCTACTTGACAGTTTATAGCTTCAAGGGGGCTCCATCTGGAGATGTAAACTTTGGAAACAGTAACTGCAGAAGACTTGCCTTCGCCATTAGACCTTGCTGCTTGTCATTAACAATTAACTGTCTGATCCCCTTTTCTAATAAACTGGGGGGGGGGGGGGGCGCACCTCCACCTGGGAGAAGCAATTTGCAGAAGGCACCTTCTAGCCAGAACTCTAATTAGAGCCTTGGGGTCAACTTAAGTCTGAAATTTTCTCCATACTTGCCCTACAGCTAACAAATTCCTATTGCATGCCCCCCTAGTCCCTGGGTGGAGAAGTAGAACAAAATATCTCTCCCCTGCTACTTCTGTCCCTATTCTCATCCCTACTCCACCTTCCCCCATAGCCTCTAGCACCTAGTTCTATTAATACACTTCCCCTTTATCCTAGATATCTCACTCCCACATTCCTTCCTTTTTCTTTGAATATAACTACTCCCCTGAAAAATGTCTCCAATGCTTGACAGAGACAGTATTTTTAGGCCTAAATTTCAAGCCTCTCACTCTGTGCCTTGTACATAGTAGGTCTGTTGATTGAATGAAGGTTAATTAGTCCTTATATTTTGCTACTATGAAGAAAGGCAGAAAACCTTTTAATAACAGTATCAGTTAGAAAAAGCCAATACTAAGCCAGGTTTTTCTTTCAGTATTAGTATCAGTAATATTGATTACTTTTTTATAGTATCAATCAGAAGAAGCCAAAGTTAAGTCTGAGGCTTTTCTTTTATAACACCCAAGGAATTTTATTTATTGCAACAAAGAAATAAACTTCATCACAAAGTGGATTCATCATAGCATGGCTCACACTTATAGTGATGTTCAAGGGATGACTCTACTTGTCTACCTCTGCCACTAACACAGAATACAGTAAAATTAAAATTTGCCCTCAAAACATTCATTTAGAAGACATTCAAATAGATCAATCATACTTTACATATAGCAGTATATAAAGGATACTTCAATTTCACTTATACCACATTCTAAAAGCATGCGTACAAGACTTAGATATAGGAAAACAACCAGAAATCGTGAGAGATATTCGGTTTTAAACACAAGACTGAGTCCAAACTATCCATATACACATCAGAATACTGTAAAATCCAAGGGAGAAAAGTGCTTCGTAAGGAACACTTTAAATGCCAGAAAACTGTGGTTTCCATTACATGAATTTATTTGGTGATAAAGTCAATTCATATGTAATATAGTAAATGCTCAAAACTTCCAATGAGTAGAGACACCTAGAGGATCCAACTTTAAAACTTGACCCTGGACACCAAAATTGCTTTGTCCAGGCTCTGTCCAAAAGCCTGCCCCCCGCCCCCCCATATACACACACACTCTAAGCATTTGTTGCTATACCCCACACTTTTCCCAGTTATTTGCTATAGATGAGGGGGGAAAAAAAGGAGTGTCATAAAAATCTTTTCTGTTCTTATGATATCACCTGTGGGTATGCTGAGGTGGTCACAAAACTTACTATGGGAGATAGGGAAGCAGCACTGAGAGAAGGAACCATCGGAATACCACCAGCACACACTTTAGATGAGGAGGACTGAAGTCTAGTAGCCTAGGAAAGAGACACGGGGCCCACCACACAATATTCACCAACCCAAAGGGGTATATGTTCCCTTGAAACTTGTTTTACAATGAGAGGGAGTAGAATATGACATAATGGAAAGAACACTGGATTATGACTCAGAGGACATGTGTTCAAATGCTAATCCCGCTATTTACTACCTGTATGCCCTAGAGTAGTCACCTCCTTCTCTAGGTTTTAGTTTCCTCATATGTAAAATGAGGAGACTGGACTAGATGTTCATTAAGTTTCCTTTTAAGTTTTAATTTATGATTCTATGCTGCTAGGACACTCTCTTGCAGACAGAGATAGGTGTGGTTACCTTTGGTTAATTACATAGATTGCCTTTAATATAAATTACGTTTCTAATACACACATGAGAAGTCATTGGGACATATTTTATTTGTTTTTGGTGAGTTGGTTTTGTGCTGCTATTTGGGTTTGGTGATTTTTTGTTTATTTTTCGTGCCACTGAGTAAGTCCTGTTATATTAGTTGAAATCTTTTTGCTATTAAAGTGAAATTACGATTTTCAAAATCAAAGAGTTAACTATGTTTCTCAAATTCTTTAATATTTCCCCTCAAAAGATTTTTTTTTTTTTAGTGAGGCAATTGGGGTTAAGTGACTTGCCTAGGGTCACACAGCTAGTAAGTGTTAAGTGTCTGAGGCCGGATTTGAACTCAGGTACTCCTGACTCCAGGGCCGGTGCTCTATCCACTGCGCCACCTAGCTGCCCCTCAAAAGATATTTTTAAATAAAAAAATTTAAATAGTAATAATTGTTAACATAAATTTGACCAAACCATCATTCAGCAACAGTTTAATACAAAATTTTAATTCTGTTTAAGATTAAGATTTTTTTTTCAGAAAATTTTAGAACACTAGACCTTATAATGAAAGATTATAATATATAACCTACTTTAAAATTGACAAAGGATGGTTTCCATCTTGTATCTTGTTTTCCTTATGGTGTGATGGAAAGATTCTAATGGTATAGTCAAAAGTAACAACAAAAAAATAAAAACTCATACAAAAAACCCCTACTGATTTATTAGGCCTCTGCTTCTGCAGGTCACAACAGTTTAGAAAAAGCATAAGAAATTAATTTCTGTATTCAGAAAACTCTGGGATTAAGCCTGCCTGCCTCTACACCCAGAGAACAGCATTAGGAGAAACAGGCAATGGAAGAATCAGAGGCAGAAACTACTCCAGCATTATAAAATCCTGCAGTTCTTAATTTAGTTACCAATTAATTTTGAGGGTTGGATCTGGGACATGTACAACACACATGTACCCTAAGCAAAGAAGCATTTCTATTGCCCTCTAGTGATTCTTAGGGTGGAATGAATTGCTGCATGTTCAGGAGAGACAATATACCTTTACTTTCTATCCAAACCACTAAAGGAAGTGGGAGACTCCAGTTATAAGGTCTTGAACACAAAGAGAGAAAAAGAGAAATCGCAGACAAGGCAGAGATTTTGAGGCACAATGTAGTTTTTGGTAAAGTATATATTTTGGGTTTTGTTTGTTTTGTTTTGTTTTGTTTTTAAGTAACCAGATTGAAATTATTTGCTTAAAATAACTAAGCTAGTTTATGGTGCTATATTAATAAGCAGTATTTAGATATAAAAATAATGGCTTCAGAATTAGGAACCCCTTTTACCCCGAATTGGATCCAAATTGCAAAATGCAATCACTCTCCTAATTTGGGGGGGGGGTTGGCCCAATAATGAAAATGGTGTCATCTAGTTAAATGCTGGAACCTTCAAGGATTTAACAAGAGAATATATGAAATGAATTTGCATCATCAACTCAAAGGAGAGGTGTTGTTTAAAAAAACAAGAAGTTTGCAAATGACGATTAATGCACTCTTTTAATCACACTTGACTTACCCGAGGCTGAATTCATTATGTTTTGTTGGACTGGTGGGCTGGTGGGAGCTGAAACATTCATCTGGGAAAGCATTGCCTTCCTGGGATCCTGCCATGTTGTCGTCTGATCGATGTGACTAAGACAAAACAAACCACTGAGTTAGATGAGAATATTTCATGTTTTCACAACAATGATTTCTTTTCTCAAAAATAGGAAGGAAACATTGAACAAAAGATCCCCAATTAACCTTGAAAGAGCAGACCTTATGCACTGTGTTCCTTCTACTATTCCACTCTAGCCATGTAAACACTAACTATTCAATAACTTTCCTACATAGGCTTGGTATTCATTACTTACTTACTTTACAAATTCTATTCCTGAAAGGCATGTGAACTTATGCCTGAAAATTTCAGGTAAATGGAAATCCCTTGACATTATAAATGACTATTTACCCATTAATAATCCAGCAGAGAAGCACTGTATTACAGTGATCAGGGGGCTGACTTTGGAATCAGGATCAAATCCTGCCTCTAATATATAGCATCTGTGGCCTTGGTAAAGGAATTTAAACTTCTGGTGCCCCAAGAAACTATCTAAGATTGTAAGTTCCAAATGAGTTATAATATGTATGGGCAAAAGAAACTTCCATAGCAAGTGTTCCTTATAGTGATGAAATCACAGGTTGGGATAATACTAATCCATTTGTTTTTGGTTTGGGGGGATTTTTTGTCAATTTTTTTTCAAATACATATTTTTATAAGAGTGTTAAGAATATTCACAACAAAAAAACCCCGTAAGATTCATATATAAGGAACACAACTTTATACTCCTGCATGTAAATAATTATCAATATAAAATTATACTGGGGGGCATCTAGGTGGCGCAGTGGATAGAGCACTGGCCCTGGATTCAGGAGGACCTGAGTTCAAATCTAGACTCAGACACTTGACACTTACTAGCTGTGTGACCCTGGGCAAGTCACTTAACCCCAATTGCCTCACCAAACAAAAAAAAATTATATGCTTAAAAACCAGTTAGAACCAATAAAAATAGAAAACTAAGATTAGTGAAAAATCAGTTAATTTAATCATTAGAAATCTTACTATTTAGATAACTTGATTAATTGTTAAAGTAAGAATGGGTAAGAAACCTTTCCATGTTAAAAGAAGCTGGTTTTCATTTTCTTCAAGGAGACATGCTAAACTTATAGAACTTTATAAAACTATCTCCTTCAACAAATAAATCTTATATTTCAACTCAAAATCAATAATATGTTTACTCTATTTATGAAAAAGATGAAGAAATGAAATTTAACTGAATGGTGATGTCTTTCTCTTTGATTCTCTTTCATGCATTAGTGGGAAGTGGGAAAGGGGTTTTTTGTTGTGGCAAAGAAGTACAAACAAGTGAATTCTCATCATTTGGAGAACAGCTAAATGAACTGGTTTTTTTTTGGTTTTTTGATTTTGCAGGGCAATGAGGGTTAAGTGACTTGCCCAGGGTCACACAGCTATTAAGTGTTAAGTGTCTGAGGCTGGATTTGAACTCAGGACCTCCTGAATCCAGGGCCAGTGCTTTATCCACTGCACCACCTAGCTGCCCCCCTAAATGAACTGTTATAAGATTTTTAATGGAATATAAGAAATAGGAAAACATGGATTCAGAGACATCTGGGAAGACTCATATAAATCAATGAAGAGTAAAGTGAGAAGAATTGAGAATATATATGACAAAAATAATGTAAAGGAAAACAACTTTGAAAAACTTAAGAATGCAGTGTCCAAGGATGACAAATGCTTCCTACCTCTTTACAGATAGGTAACAGACTACGGGTGTAGAATGACACATTTTCAGAGAAGGTCAATATGTCTTTTTTGGTTTTTTGCTTGAATGTATATTTGTCATGAACGAAACCTTTTCTGGGAGGAAGGGGGAATGGAAGGAGAGAGCAGGGACAATAATGATAGTGATGCCAGAAATGAAAGAGTATCAATGAAACTTGAAAAAAAAACAAGCACACAGAAGGAGGTCTATATCCCAAAAACATTCACACACACACACACACACACACACACACACACACACACACACACACACACACACACACACAAACGGAAAAGAAACATATTTGTACAAAAATATTTATAGCAGCTCTTTTTGTGGTCCCTAGGAATTGGAAATCAAAGGAATACCCATCAATTGAGGAATGGCTAAACAAGCTACGGTACATGATTGTAATGGAATATTATTGTGCTATTAGAAATGACAAGCATTATGATTTCAGAAAAAACTGGAAAGACTTACATGAACTGATGCAAAAGAAGTGAGGGGACAAGCAGTAACAATACTGCTGAAGAACTGTTGAGTGACTTAGCTGTTCTCATTAATACAATGATCCAAGATAATCCCAAAGGGCTAATGATAAACATACTATCCACCTCCAGAGAAAGAACTGATATTGTTTGAATACAGATTGAAGCATGCTATTTTTCACTCTTTTTCTTTTGAGTCTTCTTGTACAAAATAATTAATTTGGAATTGCTTTACACAATTGCACATGTATAACCTATATCTGACTGCTTACTGTTTCAATGACAGGGGAGGAAGAGAAGGAAGGGAAGAATAGAATTTGGAACTCAAAACTTAAAAAAACCCTAACACCCAAATGTTAAAAAAAACTTTCAACATGTAAATGGAGGGAAATCACACAAACACACACACGTGTATAAAGGTATATATGCATATATACTCTCACACATATATACAAACACACACATATATAAATAAAATACACAAGATAGAAGTTCAAGTAAGTACAGGAGGCATAACACAGACAAGTTTTAATACTATCACTTTAAATCGACCCTTAAGAAAGTTAAATGTAATTCACTGTGTAATTTAAGATTCTAAATGTGGATTCTAATGTGTTCCCCCAGTTTGGGGGAAACTGACTAAAAATCACTGATAAAATGAGTTTAGGTTTTTAAGGGTTTATTGGAAAATAGAAAGAAAAAGATTGAGAACAGAATTCTAACAGCCTGGCATTCCTATCTCTCCTCAAATTTCCTGTGAAGTCCTCTGCTGCCACCACCATCAAGTCCGGAAGCCAAAAAAGGCCAGCGCTCTCTGCGCAGGCTCCCTTTCCTCCTTCCTGTCTCCTCCCAGACCATAGGAGGCTCCTCCAGTTGATTGGCTGGTAGACTTGATAGACAGCACCCATGGGCAAACTTCATTTCCTGACGCCAAGGAAAAGCCACAATGCCTCTGAGGCATTTTCCTCATGGTGGAGCTCTCCACAGCAAGTCTCCAGTAGGTGGCGTCATTCCAATCATTACATCACAGTTTTGTATACTCTTTTCCTCTTCTTTGAATATTGAAATGTTCATTTTGGTTTTTGCCTGTTTAGTTCATAATAATAATAATAATAATAGTTTTTTATAGTACTGAGTTTGGGGTCAAAGGGTTGCAGATTGTCTACTAAGTAGGAAGTTATTTAATCTCTCTTGTCCTCAGTTTCCTCGTCTCTAAAATGTGAGAGCTGGATGAGATTCTGAGCTTCTCTGAGTGAACTTCTATGCTTAAGCAGGAGTTGGAAGCCTATACCAGAGAGCCAACTCCCACTGCGTTTGTACAACCTGTGAGCTAAGAATGGTGTAAAAATACAAGAAAACTTTATTTTAGAATGTAAACAATCATTCTTAGCTGAGCTGACAAAAACGGATGGTGGATTGGCCCGTGACCTCTGCTGATTTCTAAGGTTCTATATCCTACCTGTGTTTTTAGTTTTATTAAACATTAAAAAATGAATTATTTTTGAGGGCATTGGCTATATCTTTCAGAAACTCTATATGTACTATAATGCATTCTGTATTTTGCAATTTTTAACTTGGAAATGTTTTTTTTTTTTTAAAGAAATTACAAATAATTTTGAGATTGGCAAACAAAAGCTTCACATCTGATCCTCTTACCACATACTAGACATAATCTTTAGTTGCAACTTGGTAGACTCTATGGGAGCTAATGCCATTTCAGTATTACTAAAACAGAACTGAAAGACACCCATTCAAAAATACCTTTTGATAGGGGGCAAGGAGATATTAGCCTCTAGGTCAAGGGTTAATGTGCTTGGTGTGGGGGATGGAGAAGGAAAGGGAAATAAGGGATTGACACTCCTAATAGTGGTCTCTGCCCTGGTCTCCAGGGGCAGCTCTGTGATCAAGGGGGATCACATTAGCAGAGGAATCTTAGTGTCAAGCAGAAAATATTACTTATTTGGAGTGAAAATAATCTGCCCTTCAGTTTAGTCTCCAAGCAGCTGGCTTAGCACTACCTCTCATTCTAGATAGATTAAATGCAGTTGGCCTTCAAATGGAACCTTTAGAGTTTGACCCAAATAGCCTAGGTTAAAGCAGAGGTAAAACAATAACAATTAATCAACAAGTATTTATTAACTGACTACTATGTGCCAGGCACTGTACTTGTCACCAGGGGATAAAAAGGAAGTAGCAGTTGGAAGGATCAGTAACAGTCTCATGCAGAAACTGATGTTTGTGTAACGATTGGAATGACGCCACCTGCTGGAGACTTACTGTAGAAGAGTTCCGCCCATGAAAAGGAGGTCTTTGAGGGCAAGACCAGGAGTCTTTTCTTTGGCGTCAGGAAGTGACGTTTGCTAGTGGGAGGAGGAAGGAAGAGACTGGCGCTCAGTCTCACTATCTTGCCTTTGGACTCTGGTGGAGAGCGGAGCTAGAAATGTGCTCTCCCTTTAATAGATAGGAATCTAGGCCTTTTTCTTCTCTCTTTACCAAACTTTTATTCTCCTTAATAAATGCTTAAAAGTCTAACTCTTGCTAAAGCTTATAATTTATTGGCGACCACTCATTGGATATTTTAGACAGACTAGCTAGAATTTTAGCCCTTAACATTTGAGTTGAGCCCTGAAGAAAACTAGTTTCTGAGTGGCAGAGGAGAGAGTACATTGCAGGGAGAAAGGACAGCCTATAACAAACACTTGGAGACTGGAGATGCAGCGTTGGGTATTGAGAGTAAGAAAAAAGAGCAGTTGGGTTGTATTGCGGAATACAAGCAGGAGATTAATGTGCAGTGGGGCTGGAGAGGCAGAATGGAGTTATGCTGAAGGCCTTAAATACAAAACAAAACATTTGTATTTGATCCCAGAAGTAACAAATACAAAGCACAAGATCCTGTTTGGTTTTTGAAGTCCTTTGACAACCTGAATCCTTCCTACTCTTCCCACCCACAGGACACTCCATCTCCTGACTGCCTTTTCACCCACCCCCAGGGGCTAGAATGCTCTCCTTCCTCACCTCTATCTCTGTATTCCTTGACTTTCTCTTCAGGACTCAACTAAATTCTCATCTTCTGCAAGATACCCCTCTGTGCCTAGCACACACTAAGTATATAACAAATGTTTGGTGACTTATTGAAGGAGAAGCACTAAAACCTATTGCGTGGTGGGAGTGACATGATCACATTCCTGCTCTAGGAAACTCACCTGCCATTTCTACATATGGAATCATAGGGTCTTGGTGTCAAAAGGGGCCGCCCCTCTATCACATTCTCAAATGGTTATTCACTTCTGCTCAAATACTTGAAAGTAATGGGGAACTCCTCTAACCAGGGATCTCATACTATTTTAGCTTATGTCTAGTTTTAGATAGGAATTCTTCTCTATCCTGAGACAAAACTGATTCCTTCTTTCTATGTTTCCTCTTTTATAAAATGGGAAAATAATAATTGTACTTCCTACCTTGGGGTTCTATAAGGAAAACACTTCATAAATTTATAAAATGCTAATATAAATGCAGCATTTATTTTAGTAGGCCAAGATGGGATTTTGTGCAGGGAACAGCCGTACAGGGAAATGGACAAATACCAGTCCTGCAGGGGCATGGGGTGAATATGGTGGAAAAGTAGAATATTGTAATGATTGGAATGACGCCACCTGCTGGAGACTTACTGTAGAAGAGTTCCGCCCATGAAGCAAAGGCCTTTGAGGGCAAGACCAGGAGTCTTTTCTTTGGCGTCAGGAAATGACGTTTGCTAGTAGGAGGAAGAAGGAAGAGACTGGTGCTCTTTCTCGCGCTCTTTCTTTTGGACTCTGGTGGAGAGCAGAGCTAGAAATGCGTTCTCCCTTTAATAGATAGGAATCTAGGCCTTTCCTTCTCTCTTTACCAAATTCTTATTCTCCTTAATAAATGCTTAAAAGCCTAACTCTTGCTGAAGCTTATAATTTATTGGCGACCACTCATTAGATATTTTAGACAGTTTAGCTAGAATTTTAGCCCTTAACAATATAAAACTGGAAAGGCAGGTTAGGACCCTAACACAGAAGACCTTGAATGACAAGCTAAATATCTGTAGGTAATGGAGGATCACTGAAAATCTTTCAGAAGAGTTCTGCTTTTTAGAAAAGCTAAAGAATGTAGGCAGGATGGACTGGAAATGGGTAAAAGAGTCTGGAGGCATGAAAACTAGTTGGAAGATTACTGATATAATCAGAACAGGCAAGAAAGAGTAAGGACATGAAATAGGGTAGAAATGGGAATGGTGAAGAGGGGAAAAAGGAAAGCGGTAATTGCTAATGAGGATAAGGGACTAATAAATATTACAGCTCTTTTAGGTATACATAGAGAAACATAGGAATTAGTCCAAGATGTCTCTGAGGTTCTAATGAAGGAGAGTGTTGACACCATTAGAAGAATGAATTGGTTTTAGTGTAGAGGGAATGATAATGAGTTTTGACTTAGACATGCTGAATGTAAAATGCAGAAGGACATCCAAATGGAGGTGATCAACAAACAGCTACAAATGTAGAATCAGAAAAATGAGCTATAAATGTAGTCCTGAGAGCTGGTCTACACAGAGCTGGCAACCGGAGGCAAAGAGATCTCTGAGGGAAAGTCGCTGAAAAGAAAAAAAATCTTGGGAAATGCCCACATTTAGGGTATGAAAAGGGTAAGAAAAAGCAGTGGAGACAAAATGATATTGAGTAGAAACAGAATCAGGAAAATTCACTGTCACGGAAATCAAGGGAAGTGAAACTGAAATTAGGTTAAGGTGTTAGAAATGTCAGAAAATACAAGAACCAATGAAGAGGGTAACTGAGAAAAGACCACTGGATTCAATCATTCCTTTACCTTCAAGAGAGATATTTCAGAACAGCAGGAGGAAGGGAGCCATACTGCAATAAGATGTGAAGGCACCAGTATTTGGCAATACCTGAAAAGGTAGAAACTGGACAGGAGTGTGAAATGTTAACAAGTTTATAGAAAGAAGAAATTTAAGCATGAGTGTATGCAGAAGAGAAAGAATGCCTTTTTTGCTCTAGAGTAAGAAAGGTGATATGAAAGGGGATAACTGACAGAGCAAGGTCCCAAAGAAGGCATAATTAAATGGGATCAAGAAACCAGGAGGGTTAGCTTAGGTAAGGAAGAGAGGGTTACCCTCCTTAGAAGGGAGCAAAGGAATAAAAAGTGAGTGGGTTGGCAACAACCACAACAACAAAAAAAAACTGTGATGAGGAGGAGAAGGAGGAGAAGGAAGTTGTATGATGAACTAAATCTACTGAGCAGATCAGAAAGCCAGATTATCACCTGTCCTATTCATCAAGATACACCCATTACTCTGAAAGTTGAAAGTATTTGGAAAAAAGCAGTGCTCAGCCATTTTTCAGTCATCCAAGACTGCCAGTCTAAATCACAATGCCAAATAAACTCAAACTGCTCTTCTGAAATGTGTCATTTGAAGGTCAGCCATGATAAAATCTAATGGTCTCTCATTCCCCCCCCCCCTTCTTTACTTTCTCATGGATTTTGACACCAGGACCAGTGGGCTACAGTTTAAGACATAATGATTACTCTGTGTGTGTGTGTGTGTGTGTGTGTGTGTGTGTGTAGGAAAGAACTAAAATAAAGCCAAGGGAAAGGTCATAATTCGGTTGCTACAGGGTAGGGAAAGGCTGCATTGAGTGCACAATCATCTGCAAACAAAAAGTCACACACAAATTCTCTTCCCACATTAGTCTTGGCTTATTGCCTTATCAAGTTAAATAATTTACCATCAGCACAGTAGCTGACCTTGATGCTATCCTTATTGAAGGCATCTGACAACATCACTCAATACATCATGTTAAAAAACACGGGAGCAAGCACACAGCTTCACTCTACTGGTGACTTGTAAAGTCTAAGAGAATCGTCCATCTTCCAGAACCAATGCAAGCAGCCATCATGAACCTGCTATATACAATACTGATGAACTTCTCTGGGCACACAAATTTTGCCATCATCTTCCTCAAACCCTCGCAACTGACAGTATCAAAGACCTTGGTCAAATCAATGAATGTTGTACACAAGCCTCTGCTCTACTCCTGACATTTCTAGTTGTCATCCAGCAAACACCATGTCAACCATTCCTCAGCCCTTTCTGAAGTCACACTGGCTCTCAGGTAGATGACCACTTTCCAGGTGAAGGACCAATCTATTAAGAGAACTTGGGTAAAAATCTCATTGCAAATGACTACCTCTCCCTGTGGTTGTCACAGGACAATCTATTTCCTTTTCTTTCATAGAGATGAAGAATTAAGGTGTCCTTGATCTCCTGGAGGTAACCTCCTCTTGCCATATAATCTGGAATATTTTGGTCAGCTTTTGTATGAACAGTAGTTCCCTAGTCATGTAAATCTCTGCTGGAATGGAATCTTCACCAAGTGCTTTGCCACATAAGAGGAACCTAATGGTATTCAAAATCTCTTCTTCAGTTGGAAGTTTGGCTAAGGAGGGACTGAGGTATAAGGTCAATGGCTTCAGCACTGGTTGATGATGGTCTGTTGAGAATACCATGGAAATGTGCAGCCCATCTCTCCAGGCTGATGTCTTTATCACTAATCGATGTGGCTCCATCAGTACTGAGTTATACCATAGGTCTCTGACTCATAAATAGCCTTCAGGGCATCGTAGAAACTCTTTGGATTGTTACTATCAGCCTAAAACTGAATTTCATCTACCTTTTTTCTCCATAGTATATATAGATATATGTATGTGTGTATACATATATACATATATAAACACACACATGCACACATTTTATGTATATGTATATATATATAAATATACATATATAAATAAAAACATTTTATGGTGTATATAAGAAAAAGTGTTACAAGTTGCAACTACAACAGAGGGGAAAATTAATTTTAAACCCAGATCCTGTATTTGGAGATTAGAAATTAGATTTAAATGTGAAGTACAGGATATCGGCTCGATCTAGATGTGAACTCAGAAGTCATCTAGCCCAATCTTCTCTTACAGTCTAGGAACTGTGACACACAGAGGTTAAGTGACCAACACAGGTATGCTAAGTGCATCCCTCTAAGCTTTGCTTGCACTTTACTTTCTCTCTCTCCTCCCTCCCTCTCTCTCTACATAAGGCAGTTGGGGTTAAGTGCCTTGCCCAGGGTCACACAGCTAGCACCGTCAAATGTCTGAAGTCAAATTTGAACTCAGGTCCTCCTGAATCCAAGGCCAGTGCTCTATCCACTGTGCCACCTAGCTGCCCCTGCATTTTATTCTTGATGTTGTTAAGCACTGCTTTCCTAAAGACAGACACATTATCTTGCTAGTAAACCCTTAAGAAATCTAAAATGCAGTCATGTCTTTCGTGGACTCTGGACTTTTCAAGGTTTTAATATACAGGACAGAGGAAACTGGCAACAGCTGTGTAATCCATGAAGCTATTTCAGATACATTTATTTATACATTTAAAATTCCCTACAAAAGTAAAAAAGCTTTATGTAAGGACTATGTATTTTGATTTTTAAAAATGTCTTTTTTCCAAGCCCAAATTCTTACATTTGTTTGCCATTCTAAATCTCCCTACTTTTCTGGGTACGGTTGAGGTTTGTTAACCCACCAATGTTTAGAATCAAATTAATGACTCCAAAGTATTAATCAACTAAATGCTTCCTGCTGAGGGGAAAAAGTGACTTTTAACAGTTTCCTAAAATGGTTACATAAATAATAATAATAAAAAAAGAATACTCAAAAAAAGAACTAAACTAGAAGTTAGTGGTATGACATGAAAAAAAAAATATCCAGATGAGATTTTCATACTGGAAAATCATGTCGAACGATAAATAAGTAGATCAAGACCAACACAAAAATAAGATTATAGATTAAGAAATAGAGGAAATATTTAAAATAGTAAATATATAGAATAAGACCATATTTTATGATTCCATGAATATTAAGTAAGCAGTAGGATCTGTCTCATCCTCTACCTAATGTTATCTATCTAGTTGACCTTAAGGCAAAAAAAAAAAAAAAAAAAGGAAGTGTGGAATTCTACAAGTTCCCTAAAGATACACACAATTTATCCTCTTCTCAGAAGAAGGAAAGGACAGAAGATTTATGACCAAGAGAAAGCCTGTGACCTCGTTCTACAACAAATAAGGTTGAGAAAGAACGAACCTGTCAGGTTTCCTACTAATAACTATATGATTGAACATTTACTGTACTTTGTATTCAGAGGATTATTGCTCATAGAGGTGTTATCTAGGTGTGGTTAAAACTGTAACGCAGAGTCCTTCCATAGTCAAGAGATATACAGAATGTCCTTAACACAGTAGTAATATACTGCTCTCTTCAACAATGCAACTAACAAAGTTTTTTTTTTGTTTTTTGGGGTTTTTTTTGGAAACCCTATTAAGTGTAAGGCATTAGGCTCCACGGACTTCATGATGTTATAAAATTTGATTTTGTATCCAAGTAAACATGTGTGAATAGAAAATTGTGCTAAAGTCCTCGAGAGAGCCATTATAAGATTAGGTGTGATTTTGTGTGTGTGTGTGTGTGTGTGTGTGTGTGTGTGTGTGTATTTATTTCTTTTCTCAATCCTGTTGGCTTAATTAAAGCCAGTTCCATAAGGAACTTTAGTACACAGAAAGAGCTCAGAGACATGGCATTCTAGTGTCAGCTGAAAGCTTTCTGAAACTTACAGCTCAGACTTAAAATCCAAATGATTTCCAAAGTTCCTGGAGATCTGATGGGTAGGTACCAGTCCTACCGCTATACCAGAAATCATACTCTAAAACACACCAGGGAAAGCATTATTCTTAGCCCCCAAACATATACTAAATATTTAGATGCTCCAAAGAACAAAGTGGAAACTTACTATCTTTCTGGGAGGCCCTTATGTAGGACAGTCAGGTTGCACAGTGGATAGAGCACTGGGTCTAGGGTTCAGAAAGACCTGAGTTCAAATCCAGTCTCAGGTACTAGCTGTCCAACCTTTGGCAAGTCACTTAACCCTGTTTGCTCGAGTTTCCTCATCTATAAAAAGAGCTAGGGAAAGGAATGGCAAACCATTTAAATATCTTTGCTAAGAAAACTCCAAGTGGGGTCATGAAGAGTCAGACATGACTAAAATGACTGAACAGCAATAAACCTATACCAGAAATTGAAATAACACCCACTTCCAAATTCTAAGAAATGTCCTGTCCCTTGCTTCCTGTACTGAAGTAGTGAGTGCCAAGCACCTTTTCATGTACTTAGAGGTACAGTAAATAAAGTATTTGAGAGGTAGCTGATGGCTCAGTGGAGAGAGCACTGGACATGGAGTCAGGAAGACCTGAGTTCAAATCCAGACTTAGACACTTCCCATGTGACCCCTGAAAAATTACTTAATTTCAGATTGTCTGACAATGGATACACTGGAGGAGGAAATGGCAAACCACTCCAGTATCTTTGCCAAGAAAACCTCAAATGGGGTCACAAAAGGTCAGACATGACTGAAATGACTGAACAAAAATAAAGTATTAAAAGATTTCTAACAGATTACGCAGATTACACCACCAACATTCAAGGGCGGGTCAAGAATTATTCTGAAAGAATGCCCAAATTACAATAGAGACTTCCAAAGTACATATTCAAGAGGTTATATAATGCCTACTATATGCCAGGTACAATGCCAAATGCTTTAAAAAATCTCTCATTTGATCCTGAAAACAACACTGCAAGATAAGTACCATTATTAGCCCCATTTTACATTTGAGGAGGCTGAGGCAAATAGAGGTTAAATTACTAGCTCTGGGTGATATAGCTAGTAAGCGTCTGAGGCTAGATTGGAATTCAGGTTTTTCTGAACCCAAGCCCAACATTTTATCTACCACTCTACCAGTTGCCTCCACACAGGAAATCAGGGCACCCACAACAGAAGAGGAAGTCCCTTCCATTATTTAAAACAAATAGGTGTTACAGATAATTAGGAAAAGATGTCAAAAGACAGCAAGTCAGTGTTAGTGGGTTGTGGAAAGACACAGGTATGAATACATCATTAGTCGATTTGGAAATTGGCCCAATCATTCTGGAAAACCACCTGGAAATCTGCACAGAAAGGGACTCATATATCTATATACCTTTTGCTTGGAGTTCCACTGCTAGACATATACCCCAAGGAAGTGAAGAGAAAGATCCTGTATATAACAAAAATATTCATAGCAGCATTCCTTAAAGTAACAAAGAACCAGAAACAAAGTAGATATTCATAAATTGGGCAATGATCAAACAAAATTTGGGACATGAATATAATAGATTATTGCTATACCATAGGAAACAATAAATAAGAATTCAGAAACGTGGAAAGAATTATAAGAACTGATTCTGAGTGAAGTAAGCAGAACCAGAAAAACAAGAGAGGAGGACTATAGACCTCCTAAATGCAATATAACCAAAACAGAACTCATTATCTCTCTCCCTAAACCCTCCTTGCCCCAACCTTCTCTATTACTGCAGAGGGCAACACCATCCTCCCAGTCCCTCGGGATCACAACCTAGAAGTAATCCTGGACTTCTCACTCTCCCACTCCCATATCCAAGTTATTGCCAAAGTCTGTCAATTTCACCTTTGTAACATCTCCTGAATACACTTCCTTCTCCTCTGACACTGTCACTGGTCCAATGAAGGCTCTCATCGCCTCACACCTGGTCCATTGCCTGCTGACAGGTCAGCCTGCTTTAAGTCTCTCCCCACTCTAATTCACCCTCCATTCAGCCCACTAAAGGATTTTCCTAAATGATGGATCTAATCATGTCACCCCCTATTCAGTAAACTCCAGTGATTCCCTATTGCCTCCAGGAGCAAATACAAAATGTTCTGTTTAGCATTCAAAACCCTTTATAACCAACCTCCCTCATACCTGTCCAGTCTTCTTAGACTTTACTCCCCAACATGTACTCTTAGCTCCTGTGACACTGACCTCCCAGCTGCTCCATGAACAAAACACTCCATCTCTCTTCTCTGGGCATTATCTCTGGCTGTTCCCAATGCCTGGAATGCTCTGACTCCACTCTGACTACTGACCTCCCTGGCTTACTTTAATTGCCAACTAAAATCTGACCTACAAGAAGACTTCTCCAAGCCTTCTTAATTCCAGTGTCTTCTCTCTGTTAATGATTTCCTCTTTGTCCTATATAGTTTACTTTGAGTATATTTGTTTACATGTCGTCTCCCCCATTAGATCATAAGTTCGCTATGAGGACAGGGGCTATCTTTTGCCACTTTTTCTATACCCAATGCTTAGCACAGTGCTGGACACATGGTAGGTGCTTAAGAAATGTTCATTGATTAATTGATTCAACAGAAATTGAAAGAAAAAAAATTAAACCAAATGCCATGTAAATTATAGTGATCAAGCTTGGCTCAGAAAAGAGATAAGAAAATGCACCTTGCTCTCTGGCATTTGCAGTGGTAAAGGTCTATAGATATGGAGTCTGTATATGTATGTATCTGTGTGTATAAACACACACACACACACACACACACACACAGATAGATTGTAGTGATTAGTTTTGTTGAACTGCTCTTTTTTTCTTATTCTTTGTAATTAGAGATAGCCCTTTGGGGAGGAAGATAAGTATATATATTTTGATGTAAAGATGGTATAAAAAACTAAAGACAGCAATTAAATGTATGTATGTCTGTGAGTGGGTGAGTATTATCAAACTATTCCAATGTATCATCAGTGTAATAAGGTGATCCTAAATTTTCAAACGTTACTCTAGTAGAGTACCAGCTTTAGCTGGTCTACTGGGCAGGGTATACTTACAGGCCTGATAACATTCTACAGCAAAATGCAAATAGGCTCATCACCAGAAGGTTGGAGACTAGTTGATAGATTCTTTGGCCAATTTGATTCATTAAATAGATAAAATTATAAAATTATAATTAACCCAGTGCTGCCCTACTACACTTCTATAATGATAATGATACAACAGTGGGAAAAAGGTTGCTATGCATCCTAGCCTTCTCTACAAACATAAATTTAAATATTTCTAATGTAATTGGAAGACTGATCAGGAAACAAGGAGTGAGTTGATAACACTATGGAGAACACCATGATGAAAGAGACCACATGATATAAAAAAGTTTCAACTTAATGGAATTTAACAAAAATAGAATCCTAACAACAATATATACAACTACAATAATATAAATAAAAACACTCAAAGACAGTGGCAAAGACAATGACTAATACTGGATTCAGGGCTCCAATCATTAAACACCTATCCCTGCTTTGACAGAAAGGTGGAGCAGGGAGTAGAACTACAGCTGTAGAATGTTGCATACCTGACAACATACTGTCTGCATTCCTTAGTTTTACTTAACTGTTTTTCTCTGTGCCAAGGGAAGGAGTCATTTCAAAATCAGTAATCTGTACAATCAGATCAAAAGGTAAAAAATAAATACTAAATTAAGAGAATGAATAATGATAAGATGATGCTGCGACCAAGTGGTATAGCTGCAACCCAATCTATTCTTAAAAAATGTGAAATGGATAAAAGCTCAAGCTAACTGGTTAAACTTCTCTAACAAATGGTGATAATCAATATAAAATAACTAGCACAATGTGGTCAAATAAGCCCAGGAGCCATCTCAGAGAATATACATGGTCTTGTCAAAATGGAGGGGAAAAAACAGTCAAGGGGCATACAAACTTTGTTTGCAAAGTATTATGGAGAAAGAGAATAAAATATTACAAGTAGCATCATCTCAAAACAAACCAAGAAAGCTTGGCATGAGACCCAGCAAAATCAGATCACCTAGGAAATATATGTAAAATGGAATGCAACAATCAACATTTCTTTGGCAATCTGTTCTCATCATTAATGGTAGTGGAACTATCACATTTGGACATCACCACCTCAGTATTTGACATAATACGTAAGAAAGGGTAAATGCCACTTCAGAAAATGAAAGAAAGATTGCCTAGAGCTGACATGTATGGGATAACTCTTAAAGTCTTAGTGTGGCTTAAAGCTTTAATGAAGTACACTAAAACTTTTGGGACATGCTGTATAAAAATATGTACCAGATTGAATACAAATTTTAAAGATATTTAGGGAAGAAAGGCAGATTCCAAAAGAATGAAAGATAGATATTATTATCCAAAAAAGTCAAATAAGATAATAGCAACAGCTACAACCCAGATATACATGCTTTCATCTTTACAAATTCTTTGTGACAGTGGTCTATGCAAACATCAAAAATATACTTAATTTTTAAAACGTATACACGAAGATCACAAAAGATTCTATGAAACCACAGAGATTAACTTTTCTCAATGATTCTCTGATGATCAGTATCCAGTACGGCATAAACAGAGGAATTTACACTCAAAAGAAAGAAAGAGCCAGCGTTGCGAAAAATGTACCGTGCATACTTTAAAATAGGCGATATTTCTTTTAGACAAAATTCTCCTGATGCTCCTATCTGTGACTGGTTTTTTTGTTTCCTGACAAGCTGAAGAGCATCATAAGGAGTTCTCAATGAGTCACCTGGTCACTCAAGAGATTGGCCTAGCAACCCACATATTACATGACTCTAGTAATGTACATAGCTATTAATTCACTTGGCATATTTGTATATGACA
The DNA here is from genome assembly GCF_019393635.1 of Dromiciops gliroides. NCBI lineage: Eukaryota > Metazoa > Chordata > Mammalia > Microbiotheria > Microbiotheriidae > Dromiciops > Dromiciops gliroides. The sequence goes on along the minus strand of NC_057863.1, from coordinate 521,818,876 downwards.
ATACAGGAACAAAGTGTCAAGTTAATCCATCAGCAAACCTATCCTAGATGGGCAATACAGATAAGACAAGAAGAGCCTATATTGAACAGAAGGGAGAGATCTATGCAGCCAAATCACATTTGGAAAACCATGTTTGAAATCCATTTCTTTCTTATATAATCCCTAACTTTCTCCAAAGCACAGCTCAGGTTCAACTTTCTACACAAAATCTTTCCTGATCATCCCATTATCAGCACCCTCTCCCTCTTGAAATTCTTCTGTATCACTTCAAATCATGTGGACAGGGACTTTCTCAATTTTGTCTTCTTATTTATTCTACCACCTAGCACAGTACCCTGCACAAAGTAAGCATCTTTGTTGAAATGAACTATATATTAAATATTAGTCAAGAGGCTGGCTTTCACCATATTAGGTGGACCTTCTATGGAGAACTTAGGGTTCTTTATGATCTGCTTCAGGGTAAGAAAGAACACATAAACAAAATAATGCTTCTATCAAAAGATGCATCCATCAAGGTCTCCATAGTCAATTAGACCCAGGTGTTCCCCCCCCCCAAGTCTAAGACATGTAAGAGTATAACATAAAAATGGGTTCTGTGAAATTCTTTCCTATTTAGATTCTAGATGACACATAACTATGCCTGGCAGAGAGTTCTGAGTGTATTGTTTTGGAAAAATACCTGGACTTAAAGTTATAAGACCTAAGGTTCAAATTTTTTTTGTCCATGCTCCCTAGCTGTGTGACCTCAGGCAATTCATATCACTTCTCTGGGCCTTAGTTTTTTCATCTGTAAAATGAATAGGTTGAGACAGATAACCTCTCTTAAGGTCCTTTCTGTCTCTTAACAATCTGTGATTTAGCTTCTCCACACAAAGGAGTTCTTCACTGGATCACCAATGGCTTCTTGCACAAGAATATACATTTATGACAAAAGAGTCAACTTCTGCACCAATAACTCCAACGTTGAGGCTTGCCTCTTCTCTGAGCAGTGATATTCAAGGAAGAAACAAAGTTGGTGGAAAAGAATAAAGAAATTAGGCAAATAAAAGATGATCAATCTTCTTCAATGGCTGATGAGACTGCAAATCTAACATTAAAAAGATTCAAGAAAAAACTCTTACTGGGTGAGCGAAACTGTTTTCATGACAGTGTCTATATTACATTTCCTATTTAATTTTTAAGTCAGGTCAGCAAGCATTTATTAAGCTCTAACTATATCCCAGTCACTGTGCTAAGTTATCAGAATACAAAGGAAAGGTAAAATCAGCCTGAGCTCTTGAGCTCACAGTCTAAAGAGGGAGACAACATGCAAATATGTACAAACAATATATTTACAGGATTAACTGGATATGATCTCAGAGAGAACACAATAATATTAAGAGGAATCAGGAAAGGCTTCTTGCAAGTAGGATTGTGGTTGTGCAGTTGTGTCCAATTCTTCATGACCCCATATGGGGATTTCTTGGTGAGGATACTGGTGTGGTTTGCCATTTCATTCTCTAGATTAAGGTAAACAGAGGTTAAATGACTTTGACTTGCCCAGAGTCACATAGCTAGTAAATGTCTGAGGATACATTTGAACTTGGGTCTTCCTGACCGTAGGCCAAAGCCAGGGCAACCATAATGGTGAAAGCCTTGACTATCATGACAGAACAGCAATGGGTGATCTTTAGTCTGAAGATGACCTAGGGGAAATATAATGCTAGTGCTCAAATATGTAATTGTTTTTCTTGGACCCAGAGGGCAGAAGTAGGGACAGCAAGAGAACCCCAAAAAGGAGTAAAGTCAGGCTTTATATAAGAAATAAGTGGAATGGGTTACCCTGGGAGATACTGGGTTTCCCCTTATTGTTGGTTTTTAGGCAAAAACTGGGTAACTATTTGTTTGGAATGTAGGAAAGGGGATTCTTTTACACATACATATTGGAGCAGAAGGTCTCTGGGCCCCTTATAACCCTATGATTCAAGTAGTGACATAAACAAATTTGTTAAGTGTTTCAAAAGAACCAAAGTACTATTTTGAAATTAAAATTACTCCAAACTTTGCTTATATTGCAAAGAGTTTTCAAATTTTTTTTCTTTCAAAGCAGCAAACTTTACCACTAAACTGAGCTAAAAGTAATGCCTCAAATAAATATTTGATTTCATGTGACTATGTTGCCTGATGGAAAATAGATACTTCAGGTTGATTCTAGGAGATTAACTGCTTAAGGGACATCTTTCAAACTCATATCTTCCAATGGGATGATACTCCATATCCCAAATAGGCAAATAAGGCTTATACAGGGATAGATAGAACGCAGTTTTTTCCAGACTGCACATCAATGTGTCAACATATTTGCAGCAGAGAACTGGTACTTCTATCTTTGTCTATGTATAAAATAGAGGTTAAATATCATAAGTTACAATTATTTTCTTTCAGCAAAATGGGAAAGAAAATAATTACTACAAATGATCAAGTTGTCCCTTTGCCTGGTAATGCCAATTACCTTTTACATTTATGTTACCAATCATTAACACAATATATTATTTCATAGTTGAGGTAAAGTTAGTTTTGTTATGAGGGCAAAGGTCATAAGCTCATTCAAAAGTCAGTCTTATTAGTCAGTGCCCTGAAAAAAAGAACAGGTTAATGTTTCAGATTCTCTTTTTCAAATCATTCATTCTTCCTATAAAAATAATACTTATAGCAAGAATGACAGACTACCTCCTTTCATTCACATATTGGCTTAATAATATTCAACTTCATTGTAACACAAGACAAATCTTGCAAATTCATCAATGGACAGTTTAATAAAGTTATTAAGCAACTGCTGGGGGGATGAGGTGCAGAGAAATGCAAAATAAAATGGCATCTATCTTCAAGGTGTTTATAATATACAGAGGGGAAACCACATGAAGAGACATGAGTGTAACACAGAATAGGGAAGAAAGTAAAGAGAGGGAGCAGTTATGGAAAGATTTAAGATTTTATAGGGAAACGCTTTTTGTCAGTCACTCAATGAGCCTTTATTAAACACCTACTATGTGCCAGATACTATATTAAGTGTTGGGGATACAAAAAAAAAGGCAAAACACTATCCTAGCTCTCAAGCAGCTCACGGTTTAAGGTGAGTGAGAACACTAATAACTGTGGGTGTACTTTCAAGGCCTCCCCCTAAATAGGCAGCATGTAAAACTAAACCTTGAGGGAAGATGTAAGCCAGATAATGACCCCAACCTTTTTAGAAATGGTGAACTGTGAACTGGATCCTAAAGCACAGGATTCAGAATGGCAGAAAAAGATGGGTAAAGGCAATCCAGGTAAGGGGGAGTGGAATGAAAGTGTAGAGATCAAGGAAGGGACAGATGTGGGATCTTTTCAAGTGAATAAAACTGCGCTGGTCATAGCACTGGTGAGAGCTAACTAGCTAAAGATGAGCAGGAAAGGTGATGTGGGTTCTTCGTAGACAGGCTGAAGAGTTTGATAGGTAAGAGGTTTATTTATTCTGCATATAGTTTTCAAATGAAAGTAAAGAGACAACAGAGGTCTGAGCAGTAGGAGTGTTTTATCCCTTTATCCTGGAAATAAAAAAGCAGAAGCCTAGAAATGCCATCAAAAGTCTCCTTGGAAGGGAAAGAAGGAAGGAGGAAGGGAGGGAGGGAGAGAAGGAAGGAAGGGAGAAAGGAAGGGAGGGAGAGAGGAAGGAAGGGAAGAAGGGAAGGAAGGAAATACATCTTTCTGAATTCATCACAGCCATCTGGCCTTGTGCTTACAAGTAACATTATGGTATGGGACTTTAGTGCATGTATTCTTTCAAAAAAAAAAGTCTCATAATATTGAAGAGGAAAAATCTAATGAAATGATAGAAACGTAATAGGCTTTCATGCCTGCAACACCTATTGCAACCATACTCACATTAGTAAAGAGAAAACTGCACTTGGCAAAAAACAACAATAAAAACCCTAAGCCCTTCATTTGAAATCAAATAACCAGACAGGATGCAATGTGGCTTTCTATTAAACAAGGTCAGTTTCTCCAAGTGGGAACAAAGAGCAAGATAAAATTGGAAAACTTGGAACCAAAACATTTGCGAAGAATTTTTAAACTTTAAACTTTTGTTATTGTTCTTAGAGTCTCAGGATACTATGATGGCAAAGCTGGTTCGAAAATTCAGAAAAGTGGGCAGTCAGCCCAGATTTATGGCTCACTTATCAAGCCCATGTTTGTTGTGCAAGTATTATTTATAGTGTCACATGCTAGAGGCTGTTCCCAAGCTAGCTAAACCTACAAGCTTAATTGACTCTAGGAACAATACTACATTGTTCAATATAATCCCTCTATGAGCTACAGTTCCGAAGCCACAATCCTATGCTTTTTATATTTGTACACTTCTACCCTGAGCTATTTTTAGAACCTCCAGTAAAAGTCTAGATATACACACATACACACACAATTCCTCGATAAGGATGGAAGACTGAATGGAACACTTTGCCTTTCTGATAAGATTCTGATTTCCTGTGACATACAAAACTATCTTTAGCTAATGGTAATTTAAGTATTGTGCTGGCTCAAAAGACTAAAAAAAATGAGCTGAAGCTATGTATAAACACATGGACTGACAGAAACACTTGAAAACAAAAAACCCATGTCATACGTGACAATACATTATACATACCACTGGTAGAAACAGTACACCAAATTGTATGCTATGATGGCTTAAGTTGAACAAAATTAACGTTTGTGCTTCCCCCCCTCCCCTAGTGTCTGACTCCTCATGACCCTATTTGGTGTTTTCTTGGCAAAGATATTTGAATGGTTTGCCAGTTCATTTTAAAGATGAGGAAACTGAAGTAAACAGGGTTAAGTGACTTTCCCAGAGTCACATAGCTAGTAAGTGCCTGAGTGGGGATTTGAACTCAGGTCTTCCTGACTCCTGGCCTGGTGCTCTATCCACTGTACCACTTAGCAGCCTCCTAATATTTGCTGTCAAGTATAAAATAAATTTAAACACTGATTAACCATATTAGCCACAGAAGGGTGATTAAACACACAGAAATTTATGCAATCTTTGCTTTTACTAATTCCTAAACCTCAAAGGATACTTTTCCTTGGGGGGAAGAAGTGGGAGAGGAGACTAAAAGAATCAATATCATCCCCTAAATCTAGTTTCAGGGAGCTCTGAGTAGTTGAGAGGCTGTTTGGAATAATAAAGAGTTGGGCCTGTATCACTCAGATCTGGATTCAAGTCCTGCCTTGGATTCATACTGCCTCCGTATCACAGGTAACTCTGAGATTATATAAATTGAAGAGAATATGCAGATTTGGACCGACAAAGGAAGTTTCTTCATTTGGGAGATCCCTGTATTAATGAAATCACAGATCTAATCTTTAGTCTCCTCTCCCTTTATTTATAAGAGTATGTCCATGAAAACACTGTTGACATTTACTCGGTGCTTTTCTTCAAAGAATCTCAATGGGCTTACATGTCATTTAATTTATCCTGGCTCTACAAAGTAGAAGAAAGCAGGCTTTGGTATTTCTTTTGTACAAGGTAAGCAGAGACAGAAAGAAGGAAAAACTAGTTATAAAACTGACAGTGTCAGGGGTAAAACCAGGACTCGGATTCAAGTCTCTTGACCTGAGTCCTTGAACCACAGGGCTATTTCTTCTTGCAGGATAAGTAGATCACATCAACTTCTATTTTACTTTTAAAAAATTAATTATGGAGTCAGTATGGAACTAAATAATTCTCAAAAATTCAATACAATACAAATGCATTTGCAAATGTATCCAGCAGTTGATCACAGGTCTCTGAACATTTTATTAATAAATAGAGGACCAAAGATAAGACTTATTAAGAAATGTATACATAAGAAAACTAATGTCCTTCTGGAGATGGAGAACATCATCTATAATCTTCCCCCTTTTCAGGATCCCATCTAAAATGATTAGTACAACGCCTGGCACACAGTAGGCCCTTACTTACTTACTTACTTGCTTGCTGACCATGATCAAAGAATTTCTGAAATGGAACTATTCTGATCCCAGCTAGATTTTTTTTTTAAAGTGAACTTTTCCCCTCATGACTGAGAGGATGATTACCTTGTATGTTGGAACAGACCTGGCCAGTTTTGTCCTTTAATTTTTACCACAACTAGGGGAGAGGAGGAGGCAGTGGGAAAGGTTGTGAAGATAAGGAACACAAACAAATCAAGTATATCCTCTAACCTCATTCATCATGACTCAAGCCAGAGGCCTTAGATACAGGCCCTGTTAAAGGGACAGGTTTAGGCAGCCACACAAAAAGGTATTCAGCATTCTCATCTCAGACCAAACTAACTACAAATGGTTCAGATCAAATTATTTTTTCATAGACTAGTTAGTAAAAACAGACTTAGGTATACAAGTTATTGTTTCAAATTATCTTTCAGAAATGACCAACAGTGCCACAGCTGAAACTATACTGACACACAAACTTTCTAAAAATTAAAACTGTCTTAACGATTTCAGTTTCATACCAGATTCCTATAATGCAAAAGATAAGGTATGTTTGAAACTATTAATTATAAAAATCAGTAAATGGAAATCTCTCTCAGAGAAGATATCCTCTACAATTCTATGACCCCAGCATGAGATGTAACATAGCTTCAAATATGACTTCTATCTAATTATACTAGTAATTTTCAATACTTATTTGGTGATGCCAATTTGTTGTCATTTTTCAAGGCATGTTATGAAAGTCTCCAAGAGGCAGAAAACAAAATAATTTAATTTAAATATTCCAGACAAAACTTTCAAAATGGCTAATGAATCAATATTAGGAATCACGAAATTTTGCAAATATAAAAGCTGACATATGAAATTTGAGATTTGTGTTTTACTATATAAAATGTATATGTCATCTTATTTTTTAAAATGTTTATCTAATTTGGAAAACTGCATAATATACATAAGCAGGAGTTCTGCCACTATAGGACATAGGCTGGTGTAATGGGGGGAAAAACCAGATTAAACATGAGATGTGATATCTAGACCACTTTGGTATTTATTAGCTCTATGACCTTACCCATGTTGGTTTCTTCATTTGTAAAAGGAAGGAGCTGAACTTAATGATCTCTAATACCTCCCACCTAAGACAAAATGGGTGCATGATGTTTGTAAGTTAGCTGAATAAATGGTAGAACATGAACATAATAGAATATTACTGTGTCATAAGAGATGAGGAATATGAGGAATTCAGAAGGAAGATTTGCACCAACTGATGCACAGTAAAGAATACAGAGCCAGAAGAACAGTATTAACCCCCCCCCCCAAATAAAACACACCAAAAGGCAGTTGAACTCCTATTAAATGCCATATCCAAAATACACTCATCAATAGAGAGGTGTGGGAGCAATAGGTGGCACTTCACACAATGTCAAATGCATGGTAAATTCACTGATTGCCACTTTGTCCATTTTGCTTTCCTGATTTTCTTAGTAATAAGCTAGTGTTTTGGGGGGTGGGGGCATTTCAGGAACTAATTTGTATAAACAGAACTTAAAAATAAAACTCTTCTCCATTCAAACTTGTAATATGAGCACAAAGTTCTATGAAGCTCTATCTTGAGCAATGAAGGACAGCATTTAATTAACTTCCATTAATGACAGCTGAAAAATTTTCCTAAAAAGTGATATATATGACTTGGCCATGATAGTCATTGGAGTAATGAAATCACAAAACCCAGTAAAGTAGTGGCACATTTACACGGGGAACTATCACAAATGAAACTCACGCAACTAGGTAAGAGGCCTTCGGAACCAGACACTGGAGATGGCAGAGTTGGTGGTGATTGATTTTTTTTAAACTAACCATGAGGCAGGAACCAATCTTAGATTGTTACCAATTTTCCATTAAGTACCCTTTGGATATTCATGTTATGTTGATAGAACATTTTCAAGAAAAATGAATGGTAAGAGTTTAGTCTAAGAACTAACATCTATCCAAAAATAAGTTTACTTTATGAGAGCTGGATTAGTTAAAATAACTAATAGAGAATCCATAGATACTACATTACAACCCCAGATTAAAATTCCATCTTTTCTGTTTCATAATAGGATTAATTTTTCCCTAAAACAGCTTTGTTTTTGCACATGCCTTAGTTCTAAGATTCAGAAAGATACTGGTTAAGCTGAAAAAAATTTTTTAGAAAAATCAAAAACTCACTTTGGAAACAACAGTTGAAAAAAATAATCCTACAGTATAAACCTACTATTAGAAAATGAATCAGGGCAGCTAGGTGGCACAGAGGATAAAGCACCGGCCCTGGATTCAGGAAGACCTGAATTCAAATTCAGCCTCAAACACTTGATATTTACTAGCTGTGCGACCCTGGGAAAGTCACTTAACCTTCATTGCCCTGCCAAAAAAAAAAAAAGAAAGAAAGAAAGAAAGAAAGGGGGAAAAAAAGAAAATGAACCTTTCAAGAGAAATGAAAGTGCGGTTAAATTATACCATATGATCAACACACATACCTGCATAATACTGCCCTGTCTAGTCATATTACAACAATTACATTGATACATCATCCATAAACTGCACCTTAATTAAAGTGGAGATTTGTATACTCTTCCTGCAGACACTCAGTTGAAACACTGGAACAAGTTTTGCATCTATCCACCCAAATCATTCGAATCCAAACAGAATTTATTAAGCACTCACAAGGCACAGTTTTAGATAGGCACCAGTAACATAAAGATAAAATGAAAACCAGTCCTAAATGGTACAGTGAGTAGAGCAGAATTCCAGGACATTCCTTGAAGCCTGGACTTCAACAAGACATGTGACAAAGTCCCTCACTTCATCTAGTTAAAGATGAAGACACAGGCTAGAAGACATTATGGACAAATCAGAACTGGTTGAAAAACTGGGCCAAAGGAATAGTGAATAATGAGGTGCTGTCAATGTTGAAGGTCTTTGGTTTTCAATTGTCCCAGTAACCTGTCCTTGTCCTGTGTTCATCTTTTTATATTGATGACTTGGATGAAGATAAAGTAAGTACGTTCATCAGATTTACAGATGATACAAAACTGAGAGATAGTTAACATGGACAATTAATCTAAAATCCCAAATACCTACATTCTAAAATAATTTATAAATTAAGATAAGCAGGGCTAAATGAACAGTCTTAAACTTGGGCTCAAAAAATTAACTGCACAAATATATAATGGAAGACACCTGATTAGGCAGTAGTTCAAGTGAAAAAGATCGGAGTTTTAAAAAAAGAAAAGAAATATAAGCTAAAAGCTTATGTAACTTTTGGAGAGCTTTACTAGAAGCATGTTGGCTAAAATATTCTCTCTGTGTGTCCATCTTCCTCCTTAATTATCACTGTTCTCCAGAATGCCTCACTCAAGATTCCTTCTTTCACTATATTCTCTCAATTGACAATTTCATCCATTTTCTGTGGATTTAAATACTTATGTTTTATGTAATGTGAGTTGTATTACCCCTTATAATCAATCCTAAACTACAGTTATTCATTTCCAATTGCCTTCTTGGCATATCTACTTGGAAGGTTGAATCAGAACCTCAAAAATCAAACTGTTCAAAACTGAACATCTATAATCCCTAAAATCTAACTTTTGTTCCAATTTCCTTGTTTCCATTGATTCTACCATGATCCTCCCAGTCACTGAGGCCTGAGCCTTAAAATTACATTTGAATCGTCTATCACTCTTAGGGTCTACATTCATTCAGTTTCCAAGTCCTGTGAAATCTACTTTCACAGTATCTGTAGAACCTGAAAATCCTTTCTATTCTTACAGCTATTACCCAAATTAAGATACTCATTCCCTCATGTGGATTACTATAACAATTTTCCTAGCCCCAGATTTGTCCCCTCTCTCTTCCATCCTTCAACCAGCTGCCAAAATAATCTTGTTAATGCACAAGTCTGACCATGTCATTCCCTTGCTCAAAGACTTTCGGTGGTTCCCCTTAATAACTACCGGATGAAATATAAACTCCTTAATTTGGCATTTTCAACATGACAACCTACCTCTCTAGACATTTCATTCTATTTCCTTTCAATCAGAATACATTCCAGCTAAACTGGTCTGACAATTGATCTCTTCCTGCTGCTCTCTTACCTCTAAGGATTTGCTTAGTATTTCCCCCATGCCTGGAACACACCCTAGTCCACAGTTCTTACTTGGTATATATCCTTTTCTTCCTTTAAAGCCCTTTTCAGGTACTGTCTCTTCTAGGAAGCTTCCCCTGATCCCTGCAGCTAAGTTTTTGGGGGTTTTTTCCTCCAAAAATTTCTTACAAATACTTGGTCTACATCTTGCCTTTATCCGTAACTCATTCTATCTTTAAATTAAAAAACACCACCACCAAAAACACCTTTAAACACCCTTTATATCTTAGAAATCTTCATGAATTTTTGTGCGTGAAAAGAAGTCATTCCCCTGTGACCAACCTCCTAGTAAAGAGTTTTTCTGAATTTAGTTAGACTGTTTTTCAGCTAGATAAGAAAACAAATCTCCTATCTGCCTCGAGGTCCATACTCAAAACCTTGCTACTTGGTAGAAGGGCCAAAGATTCCATAGCTCTTAAGAGCCCAGGGCACTATATAATAATGAGGTAACTGGAAGAGGAACCTGGTGAAAAACAGGTAAAAAGGTCGTATGGGTTGCAAATACAAATTGGTTCAAGAAGTATTTTGATAAAATTATGGATAAGAAATGATAATCTACAAAATATTAGTGGCAATCCTCATCTTAAAATTTTTTGTGGGGGCAGCTAGGTGGCACAGTGGATAAAGCACTGGTCCTGGATTCGGGAGTCCCCGAGTTCAAATCCAACCTCAGACACTTGACACTTACTAGCTGTGCGACCCTGGGCAACTCACTTAACCCCCATTGCCCTGCAAAAAAATTAAAAAGATAGTAAAAAAAATTTTTTTTTGCAGAGTATAACTATCATTGTCCTCCTTTCAAATATCCTTTCCTGGGGCAGCTAGGTGGTGCAGTGGATAGAGCACCGGCCCTGGATTCAGGAGTACCTGAGTTCAAATCCGGCCTCAGACACTTAACACTTTACTAGCTGTGTGACCCTGGGCAAGTCACTTAACCCCAATTGCCCCGCAAAAAAACCCAAACAAACAAAAAACCCAACAAATATCCTTTCCTATAAACAAAACACATACCAGTCTAAGCCTATAAGGCATTTAAAAATGAAGTGTATTCAAGTTCCTTAAAAGCCTTTGAATCTTTAAGCCAGCTCCTTCAGGTTTGGGGGTTTTTTTTGTTTTTGGTTTGGGGGTGTTTTTCAATCATGATGTTTTTAAATGGATAGGGACAAGATCTATGATTTCATCAATATAACATAGGTAACTAATCACCAGGAGAGGAAATTCCTTCTCCTAACCCAGGCTGGCACCTCCTCGGCCACCATAGCCTTAGAAAGTTGCCTAGACAAGCTAAGTGCCAGGGTCAATGGCCAGTGTGTCTATCAGAGGCAGCACTTGAATCTAAGTTCCTCTCTTTGTAGTTCTCTATCCACTTTGAGAAGCTGCCTCTCTCTTAAGAAGTAACGTTTATTGTTGCCTCTAGTTTTTACTTGCTAGTTCCTACTCTGTGTTCTACATTTATTTCAAAAGTAAAGTATCCTTCTTTTGACACTGATGATTCAGAATGAAAGGTGCCAAGGCATCAATTGCTTTCAACAACTTTTCTGGTTTACCATAGAGCCAATGCAAGTGGAAAAGAGACATATAAAGACAAAACATGCAGCAAACATAATTAGCTTCATCCAAATTAGTCAAGAAAATAATATGATTTTACCAAGAAAACCAAGTCAGACAGAGTAACGGGGAGGGAAAAGCCAACCAAAAGAAAAGCTAGGTACAGAACACAACAAAAACAAAAAGCAATGTTTTTGCTTTATTTGTTAATTCCTTTGGTTCCCCTTTGTTGAATGCTTAGGACTCATTCAACATTTTATCCCTTGTTTTAAATGTTATTTGCTTTGTTTAGTTATTAAGTTTACAATAGTTTTAAGTGTCAATTTTACATCCTAAATAGTCTAACAATATTTTAAAATCGCTTCATCAATCATTTATTAAGAGAAAATAAAGAACAGCAGCATTAGTTTCTTATAACTGTCTGAAGATCTGTATAGTTGACAGAAATTCATTCAGTGAAGTTTCTTCTGAAGAGTTCTTTCTTTTTCACGTTGCTAACAATAAGGTATAGGCCTTCTAATTAATCAGTCCTTTGTCTCAGAACTCTCAAACTTAAGCAAGTTAAGAGACATCAGTAATTCTTTGATGACCTTACACCTACTTTCTAAACCAGAACTATCATTTTAACAGCAGTCACCATGGCAAATACTGATGCAGAAAAACTAGATAGGATCTGACAGGATCATCAGGATTGGATTAACACAATACAATCAATCTCAATCCATATATATGCAGTGATGCTGAAATAATTTCAGTGTCTGTAGAATGAATTGTATCAGATGATCTCTAAGGTCCCTTCCAACATTAATTCCATGCTGCAAGTCTATACAAAAAGCCAATTTTTAGCAGATCTACAGGGGGGACGTGATTGGACAGAGCATGACAAATTCAAGGTGCTACAACTGGTAAGACATTGACAACCTAGAATGACTGGGGCAGCGTAAGCAGGATGTTAAGCAAGAGATCTGGAAAATTTGGCATTCAAGAAAAAGCTGACAGTAACAGGGGCTCTGGGCATACTTCACTTTACTCCCTCTTCTCTGGCCACAACCACCTCAGCTGCCCACACCAGAAACTGCCTTGGAAGCATGGGTCCAACCCGACCTCTCCTGCTATCTTGATTGGTGCCTCCTTCTCCCAGATCATTATTTCAAGAAAGTTCCAACCATACTTCATTTCAGTTCCCTCCCCCCACACACTTTGCTGCATATTCTTTCTGCACCCTCCCCTCCTCCCCAGTAAGTATGACTTTGGCTTATGGTTGTCCAATTATTCCTAATACTCTCTCAATGACTGGTTTTCAAGAGACACCTTATATTTTCTTCTACTTTTTTAGCCTTTTGAAGTAAACAAGGAAAAGAGGTTTTTTTTTTAAGCTTGTATAATTTAAAATAAAACACGTTGCCCCTTTGTAAAAGTGCAGAGACTTTGGAGATGTGACTGTTTCATAATTAATGGATAGACAAACTTGAATTCATTTTTATTTTGGATGGTCGTTGTGTTCCTCCCCCAATCACATCACTACATGAGTGGTCTATGCTGTTGAAGCCCCTTCAGGAAGGGTTACAACAGAAAAATCCTACCTGTGCATTTATTACACTGCTCTTCTCATCTACAGGAACATAAGAGGAAACCAGTGAACGAGTAGCTAATGGAAGCAAGCAACAAAAGCTCTTTATGAGGCTGTTGGGCAGAAAAATGAGAAGCAGAAACATTTTTCATACAGGAGGCACAGGTGGATTAAAAAGTAGGCCCTGAGGGGCGCTAGGTGGCGCAGTGGATAAAGCACTGGCCCTGGATTCAAGAGTACCTGAGTTCAAATCCGGCCTCAGACACTTGACACTTACTAGCTGTGTGACCCTGGGCAAGTCACTTAACCCCCATTGCCCCGCAAAAAAAAAAAAAAAAAAAAAGTAGGCCCTGGACAGGGAGACCTGGATTCATGTCCAGGGTCACACAGAGTGAGTGGTTTGGTAATCCTGGGCAATTCACTTAACCTCTTTCAGTGTTCTAACCAACTCACTTAGACTGTCTTGCACAGAAAAAGCTGACCTGCAATTAAGTTCCCTACACTAATGAAAACATAAGTATATGATCCCTACATTTCTAGCTGTAAACATCCATCTTCTGGAGCAACAGAGGGCTAAATCCAAACATGACTATGATATAAAAAAAATAGCCATCAAACAAAATGTATTGTTAAAAAATATATATTTAGGGCAGCTAGGTGGCACAGTGGATTAAGCACCGGCCCTGGATTCAGGAGTACCTGAGTTCAAATCCGGCCTCAGACAGTTGACACTTACTAGCTATGTGACCCTGGGCAAGTCACTTAACCCCCATTGCCCCGCAAAAAAAAAAAAATAAATAAAATAAAATAAAATAAAAATATATATATATATATATATATATATATTTAAAAGTTTTAAATACAGCTTTTCCTCTATTTTGAAAATGTGTAATCTTGTGTTGGGTAGGCTACTATAGATAACCTATAAAGTTCATTTCACCTTAAGATTCTAGAATTGTATTTGGAAGAGGGACTGAAAGGCAATGAACAAGAAATCATTATTCACAGCAGCTTACATTTGCCCAGCAGGTTACAAAACATTGGTTAATAATACCCAACATCAACTCCCATTTACTAACACGAAAGCTGAAAGATGTTAACTCAGACTGTTCTGGCTATATGTGGTGCCAATTACTGGACTGGTCCCTGTCTGAGTCATTTAGAATACTCACTAGGGACACGAAGTATCAGAAAAATGACCTTCATATCACATAGATGCACGTCAAGCACTGAAGCCAGCCTATTAGAACAGGGACGCTCATCTAGAAGTGCCCATGTAAAGGCTAAGTGGGCACTGCCTGGATACCATCTGTCAGGCAACTATCATCACTACGGCCACTAATAAATGAAGGTATCAGGGCTGGTTTGATGAGGATGACTCACAGATTAAGAAACTACTTGCAGCAAAGCAATTTCATCAGCATCTTGGAGCTCCTCATGACCAGGACAAGAGAGACACTTAGAGAAAACGGTGTCAGGACATGTCAACTGAGTAATGACTCATTCAGCTAACAACATAAGGGAATGCACTTTGCTCCACCAAAAAAGTTACCTTCCCAGATAACTGAAGTTTACCTGCCTATACCCCTTAAGCGGCCATGTTTATTTCAACCAATTTTTATAGAAAATTCCCCTTGCCCTTTAATAAGTGAAGTAAGCTAGCTATTATTACTTCTTGGTGACTCAGGGTTGGTAGGGACAACAATTATTATTACATAGCCATGATCTTACTGACTGCCGAAGAATGGAAGACTGTCTGTCCTGACACTAAAGGGCCCCAAAGTACAATGCCTCTTCAGTTTTTGTCTACTCTGAGGGTATAAGCTGTTACTTCCTGCTGTTATCATATCACTGGGTCTTCAAGGTTTCTAATCTACCATATTTTACAAATAAATGGCTGCATGAAAGATTTTTATTCACCCACCATTCTTCTTCTCCTTTGAGTGCTTGCTTTTAGGCTCACGGTGAATTTGAGGTTGGGTAGGAAGACGGAATTGAAGGTTGTTAGATTTCTCCAGTAAAATGTAAGCTTTTGGGGGTCAGGGACAGTTTCATTTTTTTGGTCTTTGTAGTCCCAGCAACTAGCACAAAGCCTGGTAAAATGCCATTTAATAAATGTTTGTCGAATTAAATTTCTGTCCATGTGAGGCACAGAGTAACTTCTAAAAGGATTTAATTCAGTCACAGAATTTTACAACTTCAAGCATCCCCATCATTTTCTTGAGGGGAAAATATGCTCAAGGAAAAAGTAACTTACTCAAAGGCACACTGAAAGTACCACCAAGTCCCATGACTTTCAGTTCAGTGGTCTTTCTACTATACCACACTGAATTGTAGGCTATGCCTTATACCTTTTCTCTCTGAGTGGGTCACAGTGTTGCTTGGTAGCATATCCAGGAAATGTCACTCAGGCTTGAGAAACAAACATAAAAGCCCAAGGAAATGCTGAATACAAAGAGTATACATTTAAATTTATTTTCATTTACAAAAACAGGGGAGTAGTTTTGTCAACAATAAATCAAGCCATTTATAGGAAAAAAATTAAATAAAGCTATATGCACTCAATATGCGGTCTTATTTCACCTGTATAAAATTTCATTGTGAGGATTTTAAGCCCTCAGCTCTCAGTGCTAATTCTAAGTGAATACTACCTTAAAAGAAATAAAACAGTAGTCTACTGTTGTCAAACACAAAGTCAGTAAATGCTAAACAAAGTGGGATATCTTGGTTATCAGATTTTTATCATATAGATGCTTCGATTTTCCTCCAGTTAACGATTTCTCTTCTAATTCTTCCTCTACTGATTCTATTTTTGCCAAGAAAAACAAACAACAAAAACTTTTAAATTGTGTCACTGAAATTATCCGTTTTATTTTTTTTTAATCACCTCTTTCTTTTGTTCACTTAAGAATTATTGTCCTAGTGAGAGTTGGGTAAGGAAATGTTTTCCTTCTCTAAGATTTTTTAAATATGACTTTCAAAAATTTAGGTCACACGTCCATATGGAGGGTATTGTGCCATGCACTGTAAGATGCTGGTCCAAGTTGTGGAAATTTATTTTGATTTGGGGACCCTACCTTTAGGCTGAGATTAGAAAGCCTTAGGCCCTCAGGGTCTCTCCCCCTCCTCCTCAGCTTCAGCTGAGCAAAAAAGCCCCATGGGCTATACAAGACGCCAAGTCAGTCAGCTGGGGGGGGGGGGGAAGCCCCCAGCTCCCTCTGACCTGAGCGGAGCTATCTGAAGGATCCCGGATGGCCTGTGCTGAGGCATGAGGCTCGAGAGCACCCCCCCCCCCCACCAGCTGCAGCTCTGGCTGGCGGATTAGCTTGGTCTGTGCGGGCGAAGGAAGCCCCAAGATTTGAGTGGAGAGAAGAAAAGGTGTACATACATATATATATATATATATATATATATATATATATATATATAAAGGTGTACATATATATATATATATATATATATATATAAAGGTGTACATATATATATATATATATATATATATATATATATATATATATATATATATATATATATATATATATATATACACACACACCTGGGAGTGAGACAGGAAGGGGGAGACGGACTAAAAAGAAGAAGACTCGGGGACAGACTAGAGGACTAGATAGAGAGACAAGATTGAAGAGGTGGGGGCTGACTAGGCGGAGGGACTAGACAGACGCGACTAGAGGGGAGCGCAGACAGAGGAGAGTTCGGTTCAGAAAAGGAGAGACATGGCTGACAAGGTTACAGGCCTTAAAACAAACCAGGGAACGTGCCCTGAGGCCGGAGGCAGCTAAGGCCCTAATCTTATTCAAGAAGTTCGAAGTGCAGCAGGTGGAAAAGAGACCGCAGGAAAGCAGTCAGGTTGTACTTTATTTCCCTGTATTCTTAATTTTCAACAGTATCTCATAAATAAACTCTGCTTGGATTATTTAGTTAAGAGGCTTCTTAATATTTTGCTCATCAATTTGGGAGTGGAGCAGTGTGGTGGAACTTTATAAACGGCCCACATTAAATTAACGAAGTCAGATAGCCAAATAGTCAAAAGTCCCCAGATTAGTCCTCCACTCAGAAAGATTAGTCATCCATAGTTTAGCCCCCCCAAAATTAGCCCTAGTTATCAAAATATTTTACATTTGAACGGCAACCACGAAGGGACTTATGGCCCAATTATAATTTTTCTACATTTATCATTTTTCATATAATCATAATTTTTTATAAGTCCAATTATATAATTTTTCCAGGTTAGTTATAGCTATAATAATTAATTTTTTACAAAGTCTAATTTCTGCCAAACTGTCTTCCAGTTTCCCCAGTAGTTTTTATTTATTGTATTTTTAATTAATTTTGGGGGGGTAGGGTAACGAGGGTTAAGTGACGTGCCCAGGGTTACACAGCTAGTAAGTGTCAAGTGTCTGAGGCTGGATTTGAACTCAGGTCCTCCTGAATCCAGGGCTGGTGCTTTATCCACTGCGCCACCTAGCTGCCCTCTTCCCACTAGTTTTTAATCAAACAGGAGTCCTTACTGCAGTAGATGGTATCTGAGAGTAGATCAAACAGGAAGCAACTATGCAATTCATTCTGGATCTTCCTTACCTGATCCGTTGAAATGAAAAGGGGTTCTATTTCTTCATGAAAACCAAATAGTTTAATGATTTTAGAATAGTTTGAAATCTGATAATGCAAAGTCCCCTTCATTTCTACTATTTTAAAAATTATTTCCTTAGAAATTTCAAAATATTGTCCCTCCAAATGAATTTTGTTACTCTGTAGTTTTATAAAGTAGCTCCTCGGTAGATTGACTGGTATGGCATTATACCCAAGAATTAATTTTGGCATCATTATTATTTTTATTATACTAGCAAAGTCCAAATATAAACAATGAATGTTTCCAATTATTTAATTTAAGTCTTCATTTATTTCTCTAGAAGATGTTGTAGTTATATTCATTTAAATCCTGATTATAGGGGCAGCTAGGTGGCGCAGTGGATAGAACACCAGCCCTGGAGTCAGGAATACCTGAGTTCAAGTCCGACCTTAGACACTTAACACTTACTAGCTGTGTGACCCTGGACAAGTCACTTAACCCCAACTGCCTCACTAAAAAAAAAAAAAAAAAAGAATAAATCCTGATTATATCTTAGTAGGTTGATTCCCAGATATTTTTTGCATTTTGTAGTAATCTTGAATGGAATTTCTTTTTCTTTCCTGCAGGGCTTCATTAGCAATATGCAGAAAGACTAATAACTTTGCAGATTTAATTTATATTCTGCTAATTTACTGAAGGTACTATTTTGAATACTGTTGTGTCCAACCTTTAGAATTAAGTAAGCCATCATAGCATATGCAAATGAGAGAATTTTTTGTCTCCTCTTTTCTTAAATTTATTCCTTTAATTTTTTTTTTCCAACTCATAGATGAACCTAACATTTCTTGAATTTTTATCAAATAATAGTGATAACAGGAAGGCCTTGCCTTAACCTTGATTCCCCTGGAAAGATTTTTAGTTTTTCTCCACTGCAAATAATAGTAATTCTTGGGTTTTGATAATATTAATTATACTAAGTTAAAGTATGCAGTTATTTTTTAGATTTTCTATTTTTGGATTTATTTGGGAGATTTTAACTTGATTTTCCAGGTTTTTTTATTGTACCCAATTACTTGATCCTTTCTTTCTCTTTTTTATTGACAACACTAAAACAGAAGTTTTTGTTTGTTTGTTTGTTTGTTTCCCCTAGGGACTATTTTGGCTACATGACAAAAATCTTGTTATTATTTTCTTTACAAAATTATTTGTTTCTATAATTTGTTCTTTGACCCACTTATTCTTTGGGATCATACTGGTTTTTATTTAAGTCTGTATTCTTTCTTAAATTTCCCCTTATTTATTACAATTCTTATTGTGTTATGAATCCTTATTGCAATTAATATTGTGTCATAGCCATGTGTGTAATATTTCTGCTTTTCTGTATCTGAATTATTTATATTCTAGCATATGGTCAAATATAAAGATACCATGCAAAACTGAGGAATAAGAATATTGCTTACAGTTTTTACTCATTACTAAATATCTATCATAACTAATGTATTCTACAACTCAATGAGTCTTTAGCTTCTTTAAAATATTTTTAAATTTTATTTTTCTGAATCTAAAAGGACTCAATATCGAAGTCCCCAACATGTATTATTTTATTATTTCTTCCTGTAATATATATAGTCTAGATAGCACCACAATACTTCAAGGAAAAGCCACTATACCATTCAATGTATATGTAGTAAGTATTGATATTGTTTCATTATCTAAAATGCCTTTAAGTATAATGTTATTTCTGGGATATTTATTTCTTTTATTGTTGTCTTGTGGTAGGGACAGCATAAATTCCACTCTTGATTTTCTTGATTCAGCTGAGGTATACAGATTGAACTTTGACCCTCATTTCAACTGTGTGAATGTTAATGTTGGATTTCCTTTTTTTAAAAAAAATCCAATGTGCCAAACCCTTCTTTGTTTTGTAGGTAAATTAATCTCATTCACATTCAGGGTTAAGATTGTTGGGTTTGTTTTTGCCTCTATCATATCCAATTATAATATTTCTTATCTCTTTCTCCCTCCCCTCTTTAAAAGGAAAAAGGATCAAGGGGAAGAAAGGGAATGACATAGCCACTAAGTAATCTATAATAAGGATGGTTAGATTCTGATCCTCTTCCCTCCTTCTCCTCACCCATCCCAGATCCTGGGTTCCCCCCCCCCCCTTTTTGGCTTTTTATTACCCCTGCAAAATCAGCACCCCACCCCAACAAGTTGGGGGATTTATTATAATTATAATTATTCACCTTCTACCTTTACCTTCTCTTAAACCCATCCTTCCTTTCTCTGCCTATTCTTTACTTACTTTACTGTAATTCTATACTATACTTTCCCCTCCCCACATCTACCCTCACTCATACTCTCAACGATGAGAAACTGTAACCTGTAACCTCATCTCTCATCATCTCATCATCAAAAGTTTGCTGACCTTCATTTGATGCCTGTTTCCACTGACGCTTCAGTGACCCTGCAGAAGTGGTTCTTTGCCCTTTTTGTCATGGACCCCCCCTTTGACATTCTGGTGAAACCAATGGACCCCTTCTTGAGAATGTTTTTAAAGGCATAAAACAAAGTAAGTATAACAAAAGAAGAAATTATATTAAAATAAGTTACTGAAATATTAAGAAAATAAGTTCAAAGATTCCAGGTTACGAACCCTCTGTTGTGGAGGCTTGACAATAAGCTTTCACACTGCCTTTTTTTGTTTGTTTGTTTGGGCTTTTTTGAGGGACAATGAAGGTCAAGTGACTTGCCCAGGGTCACACAGCTAATGTCAAATGTCTGAGCCCAAATTTGAACTCAGGTCCTCCTGAATCCAGGGCCAGTGCTTTATCCACTGCACCACCTAGCTGCCCCTACACTGCCATTTCTGAGGCTCAAGACATCCCTCATTTCCCTTTATCTTGTCACTATAGTAATCCCCAACCTACCTCTACTAACTTCAAATTAGACACATCAAGCTGAAACTAGGAGAGTGAAATAAGACTATTACAAATATACTACCAACTTATGTGACACATAAATTTGGCCATTTAACAAATATGAAGACAAATTTTGGTGGCAGGGTTTCAGCATGGTCAAGCATCAGAGCACATTTTCTTGCAAGGTGGGAGTAAGAACTATGGATGGAGCAACAGGTGTTAAAGCCAGAGAATCAGAGTCAGGATTCTATTTTAATGTTGGGGAGAGAGGAAGGAGTAGAAGTAAGGAAGGCAGTCACGGTTTGGCTCATGTAGAAGTAGAGGTAGTCACTGATAGGACCCAAGTTCTGCTTTAGTGAGAAAAAGTGTATAACAGGCAAAAGTATGGTCATTAAGGGGGACTTCTGAATTATGTAGAAGCTCATACTACATCATTAAAAAACACACGTGTACATATATATCACCCACATTTCATAATCCATTCAGAATGGCTAAGAGGCAGAAAGAACCACCAACACTGAGAATACCCTATCCATTGGTCACAAGGCATCACAGAACCCACTCTGGATGGTCAAGAATAGGAGAATTATTACCACAGCAGTGTACTTTCTCTTTCCCCTTTTACCATGGCTGCTTGGATACCCAGAAGGCTTAGATGAGAAAGCAGTCAACAACTTCTATCATCTAATGAAATGGAGGACTTCCGGGCATTAAATTTTCCCTTTCCACTTTTCCCCTAAGATCCTCTAGAGCTCATACTCTCCCCATCTTCCATGATCTCTGGCACTGTCATATCATCTACATGTGTAACTTAAGTACCATTTACCCCAACACAGACCCTCCTCAAGACTTAATAATCTTTCCATCTGTCCTTCAGATGAACTTTTCATTTTCTTTCTCCTCTCCCTATTAATAAATAATTACAATAGACCAAAAGTCCTGTCATGAGATGGCTTCTACTCCAACCCTTTCATAATTGATGGCTATGAAATCCATACAAGCAAAAGAGCATTTTCTTCATCTTTTTTTTTTTTGGAGGGGAGGGGGGCAATGGGGGTTGACTTGCCCCGGGTCACACAAGTGTTGCCTGCCTAGCTGCCCCCCTTCTTCATCTTTTAAAAGGGAAATTTTGCTGAAATGTCTTCAATGGTTCTTTCCCCCAACATGTAAAAGCTGTTACTTTTTATGACCAGATAGTTATCTTCATTAAGAAATAAAAGGAGGGGCAGCTAGGCGGCACAGTGGATAGAGCACCAGCCCTGGAGTCAAGAGTACCTGAGTTCAAATCCAGTCTCAGACACTTAACACTTACTAGTTGTGTGACCCTGGGCAAGTCACTTAACCCCAATTGCCTCGCTTAAAAAAAAAAAAGAAAAGGGGGAAAAAAAAAAAAGAAATTTGGGGACAGCTAGGTGGCACAGTAGATAAAGCACTGGCCCTGGATTCAGGAGGACCTGAGTTCAAATCCAGCCTCAGACACCTGACACTTACCAGCTGTGTGACCCTGGGGAAGTCACTTCACCCTCATTGCCCCGCCCCCCCCAAAGAAATTTTTTTAAGCTGATCATATGCTAATAACTTTTCTGCTTTCTGTTACAACCAAAACCCATGGCCAAGTTCTTCCACTCTGACTACAGAAGAGGAGCCCTCATTGGGCACTCCCAGTCCTACCACATACCTTTAAATTGGAAGTGCCATAAACTTGATACTCACTGCATTCCAAATACAGGGAAAAGTAAGGAGATGACATTTAGACTTCTAAATGCTGTATGAATGGATCTCATAAAAGTGCTTGATACCTTTCACAAACCTGGGCTTTGGCAGCTACTGAACAAGTTTGGCGAGTCAGGACGGCGGAATGAAGTCTTTTAAAGATGCACTGAAGCATATCTTCAAACAATGCAACACAGCCAAGGGCTTCTGGGAAATCTGAGCACTAGAGAGACCAGCCTGGCATGCAATCAATCAAGAATGGGGCAGCTCTTTTTTGAATAAAAGCTTCAGGACTCGGTCTTTGTCTAAGAGGGAGAGCTACAAACAGAAACAAGCTCTTTAAATAGTGGCTTCAGGTACAAATCAAAGAGCAACTTGCAAGTCTTCCCAGAAGAGAAAAGGTAGTTGGCTTGGCATACCACTAGTGGTTACCAACATAGAACAAAAAAAAAAATCTACTGAGTACTGAGGTTCCCCATACTGTAGGCAATGCAAAAGGAGCATAAGACAAAGCCTATCCTGAACCTCCTTACCCCAAGGGCTAGTATCTTCCTCCCTATGTATAAAATACTGTTAAAATGTATTTAGTGTTTACCTTTCTGAGTTCATGTTGAATCCTATCAATAGAATATAAGACCCTTGAGGGCTACCATAAGACTTTAAAATGAAATAAAAATTAAAACCGGCACCTGGCACAGTACCTGACTGATAGTACCATAATAAAGTTTTATTGAATAATTGGAAGTTTCAACATGTTAGGGAAAGACATATATGTGAAATAATAGAAATCATATGAGCAAGTATTAAACCATGCAATTCAGACCATAACTCCTAAAGACACCACCACGTATACTTCATCTAAAAGATTTAGAGAAATAATTCTCAATTTGGGTCTCAGAGCCACTTTACTACCTTAAAAATCACTGAGGACAGGGCAGGTAGGTGGCGCAATGGATAGAGCACGGGCCCTGAAGTCAGGAGGACCTGAGTTCAAATCTGGCCTCAGACACTTAATACTTACTAGCTGTGTGGCCCTAGGCAAGTCACTTAACCCCAATTGCCTCACAAAAAAAAAAATCATTGAGGACCCCTCAAAACTTTTTATTAGGATTAAATCTATCAATATTTACTCTATTAGAAAGTTAAAGATTTTAATTTTATCTTGAAGCTTTGCAGACCCTCTGGAAAGGTCTTTTTTTCCCCCTTTCTTTTCTTCCTTTTTTTTTTTTGCAGGGCAACAAGGGTCATGTGACTTGCCCAAGGTCACAGAACTGGTGTCAAGTGTCTGAGGCTGGATTTGAACTCAGGTCCTCCTGAATCCAAGGCCAGTGCTTTATCCACTACCTAGCTGCCCCACTAGAAAGGTCTTGGGGATCCCCAGAGGGTCCTTCATCCAGTTTGAGAACCACTGATCTAGAGGGATGGGATACCAAAGCTTCTATACTTTATTGGCATTTTACTTTTTAGCAATTTCTTATGCCAAGATACTTGGGCACATTGCCATCACTCCAAAAATCCTAAGACACTGGCTGGCAGGGCTTTTTGATGCTTGGCTAAAGATCAGAACAACCTTAGAATTCTTGTTCTCTAGACCAGAGACAAGGGAACAGTAGAAATTACACCTCTAATCTCTGTGGAACGTAGTGACCACACTCTCCATCTCTCTCTCTTTTTCCGAATAATAAATTAAATAAATTATGCACGCATGGTGATACAGAGTGAAGAACCAGAAGAACAAATTATGTTACAATATCAATAGTATAAAAGTGACCATTTTTGGAAGACTTATAAACTGATGAAAAATGAGCAGAACCAAGAGAACAACTTGACAATAACAATGTAAAGACAACTACAAAAGCTTTAAGAACAATTGATTCCAGAGGATCATGAAGGTATACATTTAAAATGAAAAATTTTATACACACACACACACACATATGTATGGGTCTACATATACACACAGAGTCCATGAGGGAATTTGTTTTGCCTGACTATGCATATTCACTATAAAGAATTTGGTTTTTCTTTTCATTTTTTTTCTAGTGATAGGAGAGCCAGAAAATAGATATGTTAATTTGAAAAAACAATTAAAAATTTAAAAATAGAGGTGGAAGCAAGGTATTACAACAGTAGGATGTTGCATGCACTTTCAGATATAGTCCATGTATTATTATTTAGTTGTTTTACTTTAGTAAGAAACCTCTAATAGAGTGAGGATAATCTGTAAATGTTTGTAATTTAGAAACAAAGCATCAATACTTCCACTAAATAATCAATGTAATACTCTACTGATATATTCTTTTATAATAATTTTTCATTTTTATTGAGGCATCTAAATGTTTGGAACAAGTTTTATTTTCAATTTGGTACTCTAAGTGGTAAAGGAACTAAACTTACTACATGTACATGAATAGCAGCTACTAGAATACAATTACTTTACTCATTTATTTTACTTGGAGAAGGAGTCCAGGTAATAGGTAGTACAAAACAGAGTAACATGACTGATGCAAGGATAACACAACAGGTCAATGAAGAGAGTTTTCCTTCCCCCTCAGTGGGATATTTTAAAGCCTAAACTAAACCTCTGAAATTTTACCTGTTGGTAACAATTGACTGCTCTTAAAATCTATCCCTAAGAGAAACCTTGAATCTAATTTTCATCCACTGATTCCAGTCTTTACAGGTCCTCTGGCTCTATGTTTGCAAGGAACTCTTACTTCCTCCTAATATGGAAGTACTAGACATAAATGCAAGCATTTAAGTTATAAGACTTTCCAATGAACTATCTTTGGGTTATCTCTTGAAGTGAAGATATCCACAACACCCTCACTGGTTCTATTAATTTTGTTCAATTAACCCTTTTTTGAATAAACAGAAACCATAAGACTGCAGAACCGTAGTTACAGTGAATGGCTACTCTGGTCTGTTCTTGGGCTTGGCTGTTCATACGTACTTTTCCCCAATGAAGGCTCCAAGGAACATTGCTGTATTCCCTTTGCACCTTATACAACACGTTTATTTTATACTTCTCTAGTATGCTGAACTATAATTTTTGTATTATATTTACCTGTATATTCATCAAATGATGCTAATAAAGTAAAAAGTTCCATAAAGGCAGGGGCCTTTTCTAAAACTCCCAACTCTGTATATATTAAGAAGTTACTAAATTATGAACTGAACCCCAAACCTCTAAAACATTCTGTTCACATAAAAGTCACCTGTAGTTGTGAAGTTCAGAACAGCAAAAGTTTTGATGTAGAACAAACTCTAGGATGATTTTCCCAAGACTACTTTTAAATTGGAATGAATTAATTCAATTAAATTACTTTTTACCCAAAGCGTTTTCAACAACTAAACTTAATCCTTTATATACATTAAAGAAAGTAGGGGGGCAAAGAGATCCAGGAAAAAGTCATCCCAAAATATGTTGAAAGGGAGTCCAGTGAGTCAAATTTCATTAAGGCTAATACTCAAAAGAAAGGAAATGGTTCCAGGAATACTTCCTAAGACAAACACAATTCTACCAACTCTTTCTACTTAAGTACTTTAAAGGGTATGGTATTTTGAAACATTGCTAATTGTTGCAGATTTGAAGACTGTTTAGATTAAATGACAAGCCCTGAAATATAACTCCTGGGAGTAAAAGCTTTTTATAATGCTCACAAAATGTTGGACCCTTCCCCCTAAAGACTACTAGCATTTTAACTGGGAGAGGCTCCATTCTGTTTGACTTGGAACAGTTCGAAACAGAACTGTGATGTCAACTTTTTATAAATAGCCATGCCATCATGTCTCACAGACTAACTTGGCTTCTAATGCTTCAAAATAATTCTACCTTTAATACTATTCTTCTTAGCTCAACCCTACATCAAGAATAGTCTTTAAAAAACTGACAAAACTTCCTTGGTACTGTCTTTTCTACATAAGGAAATTATACCATATATTTAAAATATCCTGTTGAGTTTTAATTGGGTATTAAAGGGGTAAGTTGTCTGTTTCTTTTCATAGCCTATCATGAGTCCAATATAAGGAGAGCAAAACATAATATTAATTATATTAATTATAATTAATTATAATAATAAATATAATTAATTATATTAATTCTAATCTATTAAAATATTACAAAACTTTTTTGCAGGAAAAAAATTCTCATTCTCCTACTAACAAAGAATTAATTTCACAATAGCATGTCTACTTAAACATATACAAAAACCAACATACATACTTTTTTGGGGATTCAGACCAACTATGTGAGAACACTGTGAACATGAAGCTGAATTCAGATCATGATGCAGAGGGCATTACTATTTTTAGGAAATGGCAACAATTTGGTTCAGTTGGCCACATGCCGGGCCTCTGGATCAGGAGGTCACAGTTTCCAATTTCACACAAGGACTCCAGTTTACAATGATTACTAAAACTAATGCATAATATCAGGATACATCTAACTAATGGTTTCTTCCATTTGAAAAGTGGTAGATAGCCAGTTAAATACCCAACTCATTTTTTTAAAAAAGCATAATCTTTTTAAGTAAGGATATTAAAACCTAGTATTTCAATCCTTCTTCCTCTTAAATCAAGCACAAAAATCCAAGTTAAAAAATTCATTTCTACAAGGATGCAAGAATAAATGTAGTATCAAATGAAATTTCTGCAATGCTTGCCAAAGGGCATATTTCGAAGACTACAATCACATCCATAAAAGCAAATTCCTTTTCTTCAAATATTTGTTTCAAACAAATTAATTTCACATTTGAATGGTAGAGTAAAAATTCAGGGGAAAAGTGCATAAATTAATATATACAGAGACATATAGGTATAGATATAAATTATAAATATATGTACATATACACACACAAATATTTATTGTGTGGTTGATCTACTTGCACAATATCCATTATGTCACAAAGTCCTATACAGTCCCATTCCAGTTCCGCATCAATGAGACCCATGATTATTCAAAAGAGATTGGCCTAATACTCCATTTATGATAAACTAAACAGATGAAACATCCCTATTGTCTAAGCTATGACAGGTACTTGAATGACCAGTTCATTGAGTAAGTTACATTAATTCACGTATCTGGGATAGGCATGGCTGACTGAAAATGAGTTAAAATTCAATTCAATAAGCATAAAGCATGTACTATGTGCCAGGAATATAAAGACAAAAATAAAAAGTTTCTGCTTCTAAACTCATGGCTTAATGAGAAAAAAAACCAACATGTATACAGTGATAAAGCAAGTACAAACTATATGCAAAGTAAATGTGAAGTGATTTTTTGGGTGGAATGTGGGCATATCAGGAAAGGCTTCCTGTATTCCCAAAGCCAGACGTAAAGAAGGAATTTTCCTCCAAGGAAAAGGTGCAGCAGCCAGTGATAAAGCAGAGACAAGAAGTGGAATTTCTTGTCAAGGAAAAGCAAGTAAAAAGTAGTATTGTGAGAGTTGAGGGAAGGAGAGAAGGAATAGAAATATTAAAAGATAACCACTGAGGGAAGCTAGGTAGTGCAGTGGATAGAGCGCTGGCCCTAGATTCAGGAGGACCTGAGTTCAAATCTGGCCTCAGACACTTGGCAACTTATTAGCTGTGTGACCCTGGGCAAGTCACTTAACCCCAATTGCCTCCCCAAAAACAAAAAACAAAAAAACAACACAACAACAAGATAACCACTGAAGTTTCTTGAACAGGGAAATGATCAGAACTGGATTTTAAGAACAATTTGGCAGCTACACCAAACATAGATTAGAGTGAAAAAGCAAGAAATCCTATTATCATAGTGTCTAAGAAGCTAGGTGGTGCAGTAGATAGAGCACCAGGCCTGGAGTTTGGAAGATCTGAGTTCAAATTTGGCCTCATACACTTAATAGCTGTGTGAGCCTAGGCAAGGCACTTAACATCTATTTGCCTCAGTTCCTCATCTGTAAAAGGGGTTCACACTGGAGAAGGAAATGGCAAACGACTCCAGTATCTTCGCCAAGAAAACCAAGAAACCAAGAGTTGGACACCAGTGAGTGACTGAACAACAATGTCCAGGAAAGAGTCAATGAAGTTTGAAATTAAGTGAGGTTAGAGTTGGGCCCAGAATGGAGTTAGATGAAGAAAGCAACATGGACTGCATTTGGGAACTTGCCCGATGCCTTTAATAATTCCAAATTGTTTCCAGGGAAAAGACCCATCTTTTCAACACATATGTCCTCCTTGTAATGCTGTACAGTTGTCAGTCTTGAAATACATTATATCCAAGGAATTAAAGCTATAGGTGGTCCATAAGGCAAAAGAATGCATGGTAAACTAATGCAGGTTTGAGCCTATTCCCCAAAATAACTCAAGTAATAATAAAAGGTGTGTGTGTGTCACTGAGAAAATCTGTTGTCATGAAAGGAGGTGGGTTACCCAATCCCATGGAGAGAACAAAGAATTAGAGGACTCTGCTAGTGCATGAGAATGTCAAAAAGAACAGAGAAAGACCACCACATAGAGTGGATCCTATGGAAGAACATGAACAAGAATCATATTTGACGAAAAGGCTTGGATAGGTTGCAATCTGTACCAATGGAGGGAAAACCATGCTGATAAGATACAAAAACCTCTCTGACCCAAAACTAGAAACCAAAACATTTATTACAAGAAAAAAATAAATAAGTTAATTTAAAAACAACAACAACAACAATAAAACTTCTCTGAGGCTCTGAATTGAAATGCTGAAGTATATGGCTTTTCATTTGAAGTATTATGCTGAATTCCTGTAAGCAGAAGCTTAGTCTATACCTTGTAAGAGACTATGAATTTCAAATTATAATATAGAACTTTCATATATCAGGCACATCTTTTTTTTTAATTTTTTTTTAATTTTACATATAAGGTATTTTATTTTTTCCGTTACATGTAAAGATAGGCACATCTCCTTTTAATGTAAACTAAATAGTTCTGAAAAATCATAAGAATAAATTTCCATAAGTTAATCATATTTTTTATGTAGTAGCTTTCAGAAATTGAAAATGTGTTCCCATGGAATTGTTTTTTAGTAGCAAGATAAAAAGACTATGTTTCTTAATGTTAAATATATCTTAAATAAAGTAACCTTTAAATTCAATTTCTGGTTTCTCTCACCACATAAATAATTCTTTTTTTTAGAAAATTTAACTAAAATTAGCTATTAATTTTTAAAGGATTATAAAGTCCTACATGGTTTGTTTTGTTTTGTTTTGGTGAGGCAATTGGGGTTAAGTGACTTGCCGAGGGTCACACAGCTACTAAGTGTTAAGTGTCTGAGGCTGGATTTGAACTCAGGTCCTCCTGAATCAAGGGCCAGTGCTCTATCCACTGGGCCACCTAGCTGCCCCACCCCCCTCATATATGTTTTAAATATTCTTGAACTGCTCTATTAAGTGGCTATTGTTATTTAACTACAGATAGTATAGAATCTTACTCTCTATTCATACCCTCCCCCATATGACTGAAACTGACTTTTACTTTGGCCCAAAACTGTACCAACTATGTAATTTCCTGAGATTATTTTCCTTCAAAAGTCCAAATCAGATGCCATCTTCTCCACAGGGATTACAGTGCTAATAGATTTGGATCTGGAAGGGAACTCAGGTCACCCAGACCAACCTCTTCACTTTATAATGAGGAAACTGAGACCAAGAGAGATAAATAAATTCCCATACAGGGAATAGCAACTGAGATTGAAATTCAGCTTCTCTGACTTCTGTACACTTCACATGACATTCCTCTCATTACCAGTAATCCTGGAATTTTGTGCTACTCTTTTGCCTCCTCCCTCCCCAATAAGCAATGAATCATATTATAATTATTTATACACACATCATGTCCCCTCTACTGTACTCCAAGGAGAAAGGTTGTTTGAATTCTTTCTCCAATTCTTAAGATGGTGTCTTTGGTCTAGGCATTTAATAAATATTTTAAAATTAATCAGAAGGTATTTTCAAAGGCTATATCTAGTCCAACCTTCAATCTAATGTATGAATCTTCTTTATGTCCCTTAACTGATGGTCATCAAGCCTCTAAATTTGTTTAATATTACAATACAGTAAAAGTCAGTTTATATCTTCTACTATTTAAAAGGATCTTTCCGATAACATTTTTCAGAAATGTTAATATCTACTTAGCATGGTTCCTTTAAACAAGTTTTAGTCTTATAGAGATAAACATAAGAAGGTAAAATTAAATATCTCACTTATCAATTCAGTCTGTTTTAAAAAAAAAACAACACACCCACTTAATATTCTAGGGCCCAAACTGAAAACCTCCATATTAGGATGAAATCTCAGAAGACCAAGATGGTGGTGCAGAGGCCTATTTAGTATAAACCAACAAACAACTCAGGAGGCGCCTGACAGTGGAGAGAAAGCCAGCTTTGAAGATGTAAAAACTTGGGTACAAGACCTAACTCTTGTACATGCTAGCTGTATGACCCTAGGCAAGTCAATTTAGGCAAAGTCAATTTTTTTCCTGATTTAGTGCTGCCAGGCAATTAAGACTTTGTCACAGGCAAGCTGCCCTACGTGCACTGGTAAGAAGGAGTTTCTATACCCAGAGTTCCCTATATATTTGAAATCATAGGTCTGGTACCCTCCTCCAACCCAAAGATAACACTAAATTATGTACAAATAACTGGACCTATTTAAAAGGTTAAATATCTTATGAACAAAACATTCCTTTACCAATGGACTTGTTCTAAGCAATATGGAACAATAAGGGTAAACCATTAGTGGCTCTCTAAATTGGAATAAAACTTGTTTACTTTCTGTTGCATGTGTATTTGTCAGAATTTTTTTTCTTATTCAATCATACAAATATGAACTGGGTATCTGTGTTCAATAAACTACGCTAAGCACTAAGCAAGATACCAAGTAGGAAAAGACAGTTTACTCCTCTCAATGAACTTAAAGTTTGGCAGAAGTAGTTTGGTGTCTATACCAGAAATGGAGAATGCAAAAGGCTGCCAAATCCAGCCCCCATTTGAATTTCATTTATTCCTATGTGGGTGAGTAAAGACAGTATTTTGTAATGGAAAGAACACTCAGTTTGAAATTGTGAACCTGGGCGTGAATCCCAAGCTTTACTGCTTATTGCTACCTATATGATCTTAAGTCAATCATTTCTCAGTTTCTTCATTTGTAAAATGAGGGGTAAAGAATAGACTATCTCTAAGATTCCTTTAGACCCTAAATCTTATGATCCTAGCAATTACAGAAAATTTCCTTTCCTAATTATTCCTTAGACATATAAAAGGATTATAATCAAGACTGTAAACAATAGTTAATAAGCTTATCCATTTTCAAGATCAGTGATAAAAATACAAAATATAAAAGGTAAAAACCTTCTGAATTTCCCAAATGAATAACTGTGATAAGAACAGCAACACCTTAAAACCTGAACACTTTTTTCTCAGAATCTTCCTTCCATTCTCCTATTTTTGTGACATTCTTTATCCCCTTTTCTTTCATCATTCCTTTAAGCTGACTTAATGTGCAATTTCCTGAGTATTTCTTTAACAATTCTTAATTGTAACAAACATTTGAATTAAATATTTTATAGCTTTTCTTCAGCACTTTAATTATTTTGGTTTTTATTAAGATATTTTAAACACTTTTAATCCCCACAACAAAAAGGTCACTTTTTTGGGCATGATCAGATAGAATATATCTAAAGTAGCATATCAATGCACTGTATTTTTATTAATAAGACTCATTTGAATATTCCACTTCCTGATGTAAAGTCTCAGTATTCTGTCTCATCTTGTACAACTCATACATTTGGGGGGGAGGGGGGAGTGACTCAAGGAAATAGCTCTGTAAGCAATAACTACATGATTCCTGATCTTTGATTAAATGATCATCCAAATTAAATACAAACCTGAATTTAATCTGCATTTTAGAGATGGAAGGGGCCTTAATAATAAAAACAAAAATTTTATCTTTCTATAAGGAATTTTAAGACTCTTGAATTACAAAAGGAAACTTATAATTCATTACTTCTTTTATTATTAATGATATATATAATAATGCTCTGAGGCCAAACTGTTAAAACATTTTGCTGTGAAATTAAAGCATACTTATTTTTGTCTAAGCCTAAGTCTTTTAGATATTACTCATAACTTTTACAGCTGGCTTCCTTTAGCACCATTAATTAAGGCTAAGTTTTTAGCAGAACCGAGTTTTTAATTCTGTATATCTAGATACAGATCTACAAGATGATGACAAGATGCTATTGTGCATAACATACACATTGTCTCCCCTAATAAGATATAACCTCCTTGAAGGAAGCGACAAATGATTTTTTGTCTTTGTATCTCCAGTACCTGGCACAGTCCCTGACACACAAGAGGCATTTAATAAATACTTGCTAATGAATGATTTTTATAAATCAATTATTGTAAAATATCTATAGTTAATTCTCTGTTATCAGTACCAATGGAGGAAAAGGGTGGTGAAGAAGATTCAACATAGCAAAGCCAGGTAAATTCACAAAGACCTCCACAAGACCTCAAAATTTTATTCTTTTAAATTATTTCTATTAATTTGTTAATTAAAAATTACAATCATATTTCTACTTCAGGAGTTGGAAAAGAACTAGAGAAAACCTAGTTTATTAAACACTGAATTAATTAATGGAAAGAATGACTTTGAATCTCATAGAAGAAAGAGGGAAGGAAGAATTTCACAGACACTAGAGTCATTTCCTTTTCCTCTTCCTCTTCCCACAAACTTCTGGATAGTTTCTTGAAATGAACTGAAATTTCATAGATGTTTTGGAAATTTAAGTGAATTTTTCTGTAATGTAGGATGATTTGGGTGGTAGGAGTTAACAAAATAAGCAAGGTAAATTATTCCTATGGGTCAGCTGCACGGCCCCCTTCCCACAAGGTGAAATACATGTCATTGGGTAGTTTTATTATCAATGATGAATGATACATAGATGGAAAGCAAAGAAATAATTTACTGTATAGATCATTAAGTTGTAGAAATCAAAGTAGAGCATTTCACAATCAAGTCACCACTAGACAGAATGTTTCCCTCACAGCATATATTTCTAATCCAAAATAATTTGGCTTTGGATTTTTCTATTTCCAAATGAAAATAGGTATACCTACCATTCGGGGGAATTCACCTCCATGTGACAAGCATTTATTAAATGCCTACTATGTACCAGATACTGTGTTAAGAGACTAGTGATAAAAAGAAAGGCAAAAACAAATAGTCTCTGATCTCAAGAAGCTCACAGTCTAATGGAGGAGACAGCATGCTAACAGCTATGTACAACCAATATATATAGGATAAATTAGAGATAATGTTGGAGAAACAGTGCTAAGATTAAAGAAAACTGGGGAAGGTTTCTTGCAGAAGGTGGGACTTGATATTCAACAAGAATAAAGGGCTGAGGGGGCAGCTAGGTGACGCAGTGGATAGAGCACTGGCCCTAGAGTCAGGAGGACCTGAGTTCAAATCTGCCCTCAGACACTTGACACATACTAGCTGTGTGACCTTGGGCAAATCACTTAACCCTCACTGCCCAACCAAAAAACAAAACAAAAAACAAAAAAACAGAATAAAGGGCTGAGGCTTTGAGGATGGATGATCTTGGTTCAAAATCCAAGTCAGCCATCTAATGCCTGTATGACATTGAGTAAGTCACTCACCTCTTTGAGGCTTAGCTGTCTTAACAGCAAAAATGAAAGCACTAAACTAAACTAAGGTCCTTTTTTCATTCAGCTATACCATTCAATGATGAATGATCCATTGTTCCCCAGTATCCTATTCCTCACATCATCCTGGCTATAAATAGTGTCACCTCTCAAATGCCAAAAATTTAAGCTAAATGCTTTTTCTCCCTGTGTAAGTTTGCCTGCTTGCCAACTTTCTAGGGATATTGAAGGTAAACACTTTTCTTTTAAAGAAGGAAAAGCAATTTCACTTTCTCTTCTAGTTTCTGCTGGGCAACAAATAGAAATTTGTATTTCCAAAGAGATTACTTATACTGTTATTGTAATGTCACCAAGGAGCTAAAAATAAGACTTGCCACAAATCCACCAACGTTCAGAGAAAGTATATTAGGAAAATCAAGAGGTGATTGTCTAGAGCTACTTTCTTTTTTTTTTTTTCTTTGCTGGGCAATGGGGGTTAAGTGACTTGCCCAGGGTCACACAGCTAGTAAGTCAAGTGTCTGAGGCCGGATTTGAACTCAGGTACTCTTGAATCCAGGGCCAGTGCTTTATCCACTGCGCCACCTAGCCGCCCCTAAGGCAGTAATTTTATTTTCTTTTTTTTTTTGCGGGCAATGGGGGTTAAGTGACTTGCCCAGGGCCACACAGCTAGTAAGTGTCTGAGGCCAGATTTGAACTCAGGTACTCCTGAATCCAAGGCCGGTGCTTTATCCACTGTGCCACCTAGCTGCCCCCTAGAGCTACTTTCAATGAACAATGTTAAAATGATTCAAGTTCCTCCCTAAAAGAAAGAAAAGAAGGAAGGAAGGAAAGACAGATTAGTTCATTTTATATGTTAATATTAATGAAAGAGACCAGGAGAAAAATTTCCAGAATTTCTAGTATGTACAATAATCATGAGACTAAAAAAATTACACATTTTCAGTTTAAAAATGGAATGTACTCTTTATTCATTCTACTGTTTCAAATTTTCATTTGTGTTTAGCATAAATTATACTTGGCAATACCATAGCCAGTAATCAATAAATCTATTTGCAAAATCTTCTAAAAATATCAATTCTTAAAATCTCAGTATTTTAAAACTAGAAAGTACCTAATTTAGTCTAATCACCTCAATTTATAGCCAAGAGAAATAAAGTGATTTGCTCAAGGACATAGCTAGTTAGAAGCAGAGCTAAAGTAGAACTCAGACATGCCAACTCTGAGACCAGTGTTCTTTTCACAATAACTTTCTTGTCACCAGTCAAGTAATAAAGTTTGGGTAATTATAAAAATAGTAAAATGTGTCTTCTCCCCTCTACTAGGTGGCAAGTTCCTTGAAAACAAAAAACACACATCCTTTTATCCCCACAATGCCTTGTACATAGTAGATGCTTAATAAAGGTTTGCTGAATATCTTCCTACCTACTCACAGAAGCTTTTTATCAATCCACGCACTAGCCTTGGCAGCAGTGTTGTACAATTGGAAGGTTGGACTTAATGTCAGCAAGACCTAGATTCAAATCCAGCCTCTGACACCAGGAATGTGATCATGGGGAAATCATTTAACTTCTATGGACCTCAAGCAACACTCTAAGCCAGTAAATGTTAAAGATGGGGTTACGATCTGCCTTGGAGAGAATAAAAATCTTAAAGAATCATAGCTGCAACATCACCATGTCTGACAAGCATGTAATTCACCCAGATTCTGCTGAAAGACCACCAGTGAGAGAGAGTCCAATACTTCACAATGCAACCTGCACCACTTCTGAATACTGTAGTTCCAATTGTTAAGGTTTTCCTGACATCAACACTAAATGTGTCTCCAACTTCCACCCACTGCTCCTACTTTGGGCTAAACCAAACAAATCTATTCCCCCTTCCATGTGACAGCCTTTCAAATACTTGTAGATTAGCTATCACATTCCCTAAGTTTTCTGTTTCTAAACTAAACATCTCCAGTCACATCCAGTTCTCATTTGGCATGGAGTTTGGTCCTTTGCCACCCCGTTTGCCCCCTAGCTTAGTAACACTCTCATCAGAATGGGGCTCCATCTCAAATGACACCACATTTTGAAAGCTACATTTCAAAGAATTTCCACACTAATGAAATGACAGTTCCTTGATGCATTGACCTCATAGAACACACATACTAA
The DNA here is from genome assembly GCF_019393635.1 of Dromiciops gliroides. Classification (NCBI taxonomy): domain Eukaryota; kingdom Metazoa; phylum Chordata; class Mammalia; order Microbiotheria; family Microbiotheriidae; genus Dromiciops; species Dromiciops gliroides. Next base: position 521,782,544 of record NC_057863.1, on the reverse strand, counting down.
AGCAAGTGTAACTTTTATAATTATCTCCTACAACTTTTGCCTATAGTACTGCAATACTGTATTTTTTCTACTTATACTATTAAAAATGAATACCAGGGCAGCTAGGTGGCGCAGTGGATAGAGCACTAGCCCTGGAGTCAGGAGGACCTGAGTTCAAATGTGGCTTCAGACACTTGACACTTACTAGCTGTGTGACCCTGGGCAAGTCACTTAACCCCAATTGCCTCACCCCCCCCAAACCCCCAAATAAATAAATAAATAATAGTATTCCAATTAAAAAATGAATAGCAATTTTATTGCATTACAAATTTGGAAAAAGGATCACATAATAACAGCTAACATCTATAGATCAGGGCTTCTTGAACATTTTCCACTTGTGACCCCTTTTTGCCTGGGAAATTTTTACATAATCCCAGGATCTGTGTGTATACATATACACACACACACACATATAAAAATAGGTGACCTTTTACTGTTGCCAAAATTTTTGTGGCTCCCACATTCAGTTATATGACCCCATATGGAGTTATGACCCACAGTTTAAGAAGCTTTGCTATAGAGCACTTACTACATGACAGGCACTGTGCTAATTGCTTTACAATTATTATCTCATTTAATCCCCTTAACATCCCTGGGAGGTAGGTGCTATTATTATCTCCATTTTACAAATGAGGAAACTGAGGCAGAGGTAAAAAGACCTGCCCAAGGTCACACAGCTAGTGTCTGAGACTGGATTTGAACTCAGGTCTTCTTGACTTCAGGCTCAGTCCTATGTAGAAAGAAGTTTTCAAAAATCCTCTAATAATGGGGCAGCTAGGTGGCACAGTGGATAGAGTACCCTGGATTCAGGAGGACATGAGTTCAAATCCAGCCTCAGACCCTTGACACTTACTAGCTGTGTGACCCTGGGCAAGTCACTTAACCCCAACTGCCTCACTTCCCCCCCCAAAAAAATCCTCTAATAACACATCTAACTCAGCAAAAAGTAGCAACTTTAAACAATGGCTATTAAATTCCACAAAAAAAGATTCTAAAAAAGGAAAGCTACAATCACAGTTTCTCTCCATTTAGTTAATGTAGTTTCTGTAACATTAGTACTCAGACAAATATTTCAGTAAGATGATGGTTCTTAGAAAGTTTAAAAGTACCATCACTGCCTTTGCGCTTTTATAAATGTTTTTAAGAAAAATCAAAATATTGCCATCTTCCACCTCTAAATAAAATAATTTAAAAAGCAAAATCCCTGTTTAGAAAAACTGCTAGACTTAATACAAATTAAAATTACATTAAAAAAAAAACCAAACCTTATTACCAACCCATTTACTTTAAAAAGCTATACTTGATATGTGGGGGGGGGGAACAGAAGTAGTGGGGTGAGAATATATACAACTTTCTCCACCTTCATAAAAACTACTCTTTCCCCCCCCTTAGGTCCAGCGGCTAGTTCTCTGTAATCACTTCTTCCTCTACAACCTTCAAACACTTTCACTACTTTTGTATTGCTCCCTGACTTTCCTTCATGGGGAGGGAGGGCGGATAGAGTTAAGTGACTTGCCCAGGGTCACACAACTAATAAGTATCAAGTGTCTGAGGCCAGATTTGAACTCAGGTCCTCCTGAATCCAGGGCTAGTGCTTTATCCACTGTGCCACCTAGTTGCCCCCTCCCTCATTTTAACTAGTAGATTCCTCAAATATCCCTCACAGCTGTTATCAGTAAAATATGTGTAAATTTTTTTTCTTCCTTCTTGAGTCATATATCATATAAATCTCAAAGTAAAGTGCTCTAATAATATGTAATCTTACTGAGGGCAGGGACTGTTTAATTTTTGTCATACTTTGGTGCAGTGACTAGCACAAAGGAGGTAATCTATAAATGCTTGCTGATTTATTGAAATGTTCCATTTTTTCATTTCAGTGGGCATTTATTGAGTATATACAATATCCATGAAGTGTAGTTTGTGAAGTTTTCATTTTATTTATCCATTCTTCAAGACTTTGTGATTTGATGTGTATACTCTCTGTAAACACAATCAAAACCTTTCAATATCTTAGTAATTAGTATTTTAGAGCTACTGTTTCTTTAAAAAAAAAATCACCTCTTTTGCCAACTTTCTGATTATGAATCTTTCCAAACACAGGTAGGCAAGTCCTTGGGCAAAAGACATTATCAGTTGCTGAGGTCTATATTTAAAGACTTTCCAGATCTACAGGACCTGCCAGGGCTTGTGCTCTATTGGAATATTCTTCAAGAAGCCAGGATCACCACTATGCTATAATGAAAACTTCATATAGGACTCTAGGGAAGGTTTAGGTACTCATAATTAGGTACTCAGTTTAATTCAACCATTTAATAAGTGACCCCTTACCATATTTGAATTCAACATCACAGTCCCTTACAAGAAACAAAAACGATATGAAGGATAAAACAGTAGTATTAGTACAAGCATACACAACAGAGGCTGGAGCAGAAGGCGATAAAATTATGAGGTTTGACGAAATGAATCAAAAAAAATATTTCTGAAAGGGAAGGAAATATCAAATGCCTGGAAAATTCATAGACTTTATTATTACCTAGAAAGTGCATGTAAAAAAATTAATAAATGCTTGCTTGATATTAAGGAGATATGAGGTAGGAAAACGTTAGTTTGACTAGCTAGCAACAGCAAAGGATAATCACTGAACAGCCTATGTACCCATGGAACATCAAGATACTTAGAGGAAGGTTCCTAGCTTGGGTAGACTCCCTTAATGGTTTCATAGGAAAAAAGGGACAAGAGACACACAAGAAGAAAAGGCACAGACTGGTTATAATCCTGTGGAAGGAATATTCATATCAATAAGCTCACAGATCCATTTAGGTATTTATACAAGGCACTGCAATAGATACTGGAGATTCTGAAGATGAAAAATGGTAAATCTGCCTTCAAGGAACTTATACTCAAACTGGAGGGGTATAGGTAAGACATATAAAATGAGAATGTTTCAAGGTAGAAATTAATAGTTGGAAAAGAGAGGTCTGGAGTGGGAAAAAGGCCTATGATGGGGGAACGGGTGAAATTGGAAAGTATTATGGTTTATTCTCATTTTATAAGTGAGAAAACTGAGTTGGGGGTACTTTTTTGCCCCAGCAGAAGTAGTGAACTGAAACTTGTGTTATTCCTTTGAAACTACTATGCAAGTCTAATATTATGCATTTTTTTTTGGTAGGAGGAGGTAGGGGCATCAACACAGATGAGAAAGAAAACTTTTGCCAAATTGAACTAGAATTATTCTTTCATCTTCCAAAAGCAATAGAAAACAACAATTCAGCTTTGTATGACTTTTTACCTACTTAATAATAAAAACAATAGCTAGCATTTATATAATGCTTTGAGGTTTGCAAAGTGTTTTACAAATATGTCATTTGATCTTTATAACAACAATGTGAGGTAAGTCCTATTATTATCCCCATTTTACAGATGAAGAAACTGAGGCTGAGTGAGAAAGTTCAAGTGACTTGACCAGCATCACACAGCTAATAATACATGTCTGAAGCAGGATTTGAACTTAGGTCTTCCTAATACATGTCCAGCATGCCCCAATATTATCCATCTTTTAAATGCCAGCCCAAATCTCAACTCTTTTATACAGCCCTTCAGTACAAATAAATCATCTTTCTTTCCACTGAATTCTTATAATACTTTAAATCTACCACTTAGTTATATATTATTATCATTCACCCTTCTCTAATTGTTCCATACTTGTGATTTCCCCAACTAGAATGAAAATATGCTGAGGCCATGATCTATACATTTTACTTCCTTGATTTTTTCAGCCTCAATAAACAAACAAATCCAGGCACCTAATAAACACTCAAATGACAGTTCAAAATAAAAAGTAACCACTATATATTTCCAAAATAGAAAAACAAACTCCTTTCAGTGGTCCAAATATTGAACCCCAAAATGAAAGTCCTGCCCATAGAACATATTTAATGAATATATGTTGTTGCACTGAATAGTTGGAAACAGCTTCTAAAAGCAAGTCCTGAAAGATGTAGGTGTTTGTGGGGATGTAGAACAGACCACAGGGAAGAAAAGTCAGCACAGCTGTTATAAACAGAACTCCTTGGTACTCTCTCTGTGTCCAACCTAAGGACACAGACAGCCTGATTAAAAACATTCCTATAAGTCATCACTAAATCAGTTAGAATGAGTGGAATTAAGACTATCTCCCTATCAAGTCACAAGGTTATAGCAGTCTCTTTTCAATGGCTAGCAATAAAGCTAAGAAATACTCTTCACTTATTTTAAACATGAAACCCATGATGATGGTAAGTTATGGAATAGAGAAACATTAGCCCAAAAATGCAGTTTGTAGGCATTATAGAATAGCTGTAATGGAAGTCTGAGGGACATCCTATAATGGTACAATAGTATCCCTGTCCCTCCCTCACATACATATAAGACTACTATTGATGTACAAAGCAAACATACTTGGATGAGTGTGGGGGGGATAATGTAGGAAAGTATAATTTAGAGGTTAAATGACATAGAACATTTTTTTATTTACAAGTCCAATGTGAATGGCATAGCATATTAGTAAGAAAATACAGTTAGTTCCAAAAGTTTTAGTGCAGTTTAAAAATATTAGTAGCTTCAAACAGTTCTAACCTGGATAAACCAACACAGTGTATCAACTGATGATGTAATATATAAATGGACTTTTAAAATGTAATGTAGCACAAGATAATGGAACAATATTTCTAGGTACTTAGAATATGTTAAACTCCCTGCAAAATGTTCTAACTAGAGTTAATATGAAATAATTACTATGATGTGAAGTAACCAAACTTTCCAAATTATGAGTTATCTGATTTCAATTTTTTAAAAGTTAACTACAATTGCACTTATTTTAAGAAAATAAAATAAACTAGTGATGCTTTCACCAGTAGACCATGAAGTTGCCTACATTCTAAGAAATAATTCAAAAAACACAGTAGCATGGGTACATCAAGACATTTTCTGTTGGAAAGCCTTTGATAGACAACTTCTAACATCTGTTTTTGTGACCTTAAGCCAAACTGTTTGAAAAGCTCTGCATTTGATAAGCTGACTTTAATCAACAAGAGGAAGGGGTGTAGAGGATAACATTTTTTATTCTTTGATGCTGAACTCTTTCCAATGAAGTAAAAAAAAAAAAGTGTGTCCCCCTTTAACCACTTAATAATTTAGCTGTTAGCAATTTGGGCATAAAGCATTTTAAAATCCCTCCTCCACTTTAAAAAGTCAGCAATTAAAGAAAATTTTAAAGGCCAAAACTTTACACAGCCAGTGGTTCTGAACTCCTACTCCAGCGTGACTGCAGGGTGGAAGAATCAATTACCACTGACATGCCATCACTGACTTGCTCAGCAACTCTGAGCAAGGATTCAAATTGCAGGCCTGAGGAAAGGCTCCATAAATAGCTGCTCTTTTCTCCCCCTTCTTGTAAAAGCCTCCTCCTAGTCCTGATACAACTCTACCACCAAAAATGGAGGAGTTGCCATAGATTTTTTTACCCATTCTCAAGAGAGGGCTAGGGATATCCTGCTGATCATGTTACTCATTTTTAGAAGCATGAATCATAATGCTGAAATCTGATTCACTGGAAAAGTTCAATTTTTATTCACTGTTTAGTTATTTTAAAAAGTCAAGATGGACCAAATCATTAGTTTGTACAATCATTCAATTAGGCAGGAATAAAATGGATCAATGTGATCTGTCAGAGAGAGAGAGAGCTTTTAAAAAGGACTTATTCTAAGTTAAGCCTATTTCTTCTTTACCAAGTTAAACCTATTAATTTTTCATTACTCCAAAAGATGAAACACTTAACTGAGCAGCTATGAGAAGGTTTAGGAGAACACAGAATAAGGAGCAGGTCTATTTCATAAGTAATCTGTGTCCAGCATTTCACTTCCGGGTGGTGTATTAAAAAAAAAAAAAAGACCAATGGCCTAAGCCTTTTCAGATACACATTCCACATCAGTGGTATTATCTTTTTTTTTTTTTTTTGGTGGGGCAATGGGGGTTAAGTGACTTGCCCAGGGTCACATAGCTAGTAAGTGTCAAGTGTCTGAGATTGGATTTGAACTCAGGTGCTCCTGAATCCAGGGCCAGTGCTTTATCCACTGTGCCACCTAGGTGCCCCAAAGCAATTTTTTTTTGGTGGAGTATTATCTTTTAATAGGAATATAATACAGCCAGTGATTTCATATAAGTTACAAATTTATCATCTGTCACCAAAAGAACCTAATTAAATACAAACAAAAAGCCATTCTTCACTACTTAATGTCAGCCAGAGAGCTTTAAGCAAGCCCCAGCCATTATGTGGAACAGGTGAGAATCAAGAGATCCAAGGGAGGGGCAGCTAGGTGGTGCAGTGGATAGAGCACCAGTCCTGTAGTCAGGAGTACCTGAGTTCAAATCCGGCCTCAGATGCTTAACATTTACTAGCTATGTGACCCTCAGCAAGTCACTTAACCCCAATTGCCTCACTAAAAAAAAAAGAGAGAGAGAGATCCAAGGAGAAAAAAGATATCCATGATAATTCTACTAGAAATGTGCACCCCAGTAATTCATTTAAACTGTACCTCAGTTTCTTCATCTACTACCTACTACCCCCACTGGTGCATGTGAATCAACCTAAAAATTTAACCCCAAACTGTGATGATAAATAAAACGGAAAAAAAACTGTATAAAATAATGGAGTAAGCTTTGGAATAAAATTATCACTGTGTTGCCACTAAAATTTATGACCTTAAGAACAAGCTTAATTGTGAACAAAAAACTAATTTTCTGCCCAACCAACAGACAGGTCTAGAAAAAGACTAAATTTCTCTAGTAAAAGAGATGTAACTGGGGGCAGCTAGGTGGCACAGTGGATAAAGCACCAGCCTTGTGTGTGTTTTGAGTTCCTTGAAAGAAACACAATATAAAATGTTGTATTCTTCATTCAAAATAAAGTTTAACATTTCAATAACCTAAATGGGTATGACATTAGTAATGGAGAAGACCCAAGTCTTGAGATCACAGATCAAGTGAAGTTTAATGGCCAATGTCCTATCATTTCTATCCACTTCTGCCTTGATTTAAATTAAATTCAACAAAATTAAGTCCTTATAGTATACAGAGTACTGTGCCTAAAAGTCATAAAACCCTCAAAAAGAAAACAACACCCCTCCTGCCTCCAAAGAGCGTACATTCCACCAGGCTATCGCTATCAAACAAGTAATTGGAGGTAATTGGAAGAGAAAGGACACAAAATCAGACCTTCCCGCCATATACAAGACCCAGAAGGGACACAAAGCAAGGTGAATCTTCTTCCAATAAACAGCATTCACAAAGATAATGCTGGTATAAGATTTTTGAGCCTTAGGCAACGGTATGTTTGTTGAGCAACATTTGATAAAATGAATTCCCAATGCAACAGAAAAATTTGGGTTCTCCCTTCCCACAAAGTGTAACAATTTTAACTTATATTGCCTTTTTATGTATGTCTCTAGGAGAGGGCTCATAAAATTGATCAGATTGGGGGAAAAGGAAAACCTTCCTGTCAATAATCGATGCAATATAAGACTAGACTACAAAACAGGCATGTGCTAATAGTTAAAATCTGTAAAAACTCAAGAAAGTAGTCTATGTTGACTTCTTTCTATATTTTAGTCTTTGGCCTGTGAGCATTTTCTTGAAAACGGCAAATTTAACTTTCTCTGGCATATCACTAAATGGTTTTATATAGATGGACATTTAAAACTCAGAAGCCTCTCCCTTTTATACAAACAACAGGTTCTACAAGCATGTGGCTTTGAAAACTGATATTCCATAAACTTTAAGACACTTGGACAATTCAAACACAGACATGGGAGAAACATTTAGCAAGGTTACTGTCCCAACCATATGTCTTTAAAATAAGAAGGTACATGAATTCTTTTATTTAAATTCTCAGCACTCAGCGTATAAGGATAGAACAGTATGACCCCAAATAAAAGGGAAGCCATAAGGATTAATTGGGAAAATATGAGTCATACTTTTATATTGTTCTCATAATGAAGATATGCATGTATTTAATAATGTCGTGACACCTTGCAGCCAGAGTATTTTGGCAACTCAAGAAGAATAAGGCTTCCCCAGCAAATCATTTCCAATAGGTAATTAAAAATTGAAGGGAATCCTTGAAACAATAACATTATGTAAATAATTTCAGGGCAACTTTAGATATGTGCTTCCTATACAACACTGTACAAAAATCTGAATTCTTTATAGGTAAACCAGTAACAGTAAATGACCTCTACTTGACTCAGTCTTAAAACAGTGGAGCAGAAATCTTGACGCCGAATACACTGTTGTCCAAAACTAACCTTTCCTCTTTAATAATTAGCATTCCTGAAACCCTTAGGTTCTTTTTCCAACAAGATATTAATTCAAGTTTAGGTAAAGGATTCTGATCTTTCACTGTTTCAACAAAAGGTTTATTAATGAAAAGTTAAAGCAAAGTCCAGGATTGTTTTGAAGACAAAGTTTGGTTTCCATAGAAATAGGTATGGCTGACAGTGCACTATTCTAACAGTCTTGCTTCACAATTTATTTAAATAAAGAATGGATAATATGTAAGTGCTGAGTTATTCGATTTTCAGCCAAACGTAAAACAGGGATAAGCAATTACAACCGCCATATCTTTGAACAGATCCTCTAAAATATATAAAATATATATTTTTATATTTAAAAACTTGTAAAATCTTAAAATTCAGGTTATTTGTAGTTGTAGTTTTATCAATGGTTCTAATGCAATTGCAAAAGGTGCAATGATTTTAGTTTTTAAAGTTAAATTTCACTAAATTGATTATGTAGTGATAATCACTAATTAAAGAATAAGCCTTAAACAAAATGTAATTCCCATAATTCTCTTTCAAAACAAAAGATAAAAGTAAATTATAGGGGCAGCTAGGTGGCACAGTGGATAGAGCACTGGCCTTGGAGTCGGGAGTACCTGAGTTCAAATCCAGCCTCAGACACTTAACTAGCTGTGTGACCCTGGGCAAGTCACTTAACCCAAATGCCTCACTAAAAAAAAAAAAAAAAAAGTAAATTATAGGGGCAGCTAGGTGGCACAGTAGATAAAGCACCAGCCCTGGATTGTGGATCCAGGAGGACCCGAGTTCAAATCCAGCCTCAGACACTTAACACTTACTAGCTGTGTGACCCTGGGCAAGTCACTTAACCCCAATTGCCTCACCAAAACAAAAACAAAGTAAATTATAGGGGGCAGCTAGGTGGCACAGTGGATAAAGCACCAGTCCTGGATTCTGGAGGACCTGAGTTCAAATCCAGCCTCAGCCACTTGACATTTACTAGCTGTGTGACCCTGGGCAAGTCACTTAACCCTCATTGCCCCACAATTTTTTTTTTTAAGTAAATTATAACCCCCAAATTAAAGCTTAATATATCTACAACGGATTTGATGGAAACACAAAATAACAAAAAGTTACAGGGACTACACAGACAGCGCATATGAATAAGTACAACTTTACTTAAAGAATTAACAATTTGAAGAACTTTGACAATGCATTTAAATAGCACAAGACCTTATCTCTTAAAATTCTACCAATTACATTGCTGTGTTTGAATTTTGTTTTATATTCATTTAATTTTAAGACTATCAAATACTCACTGAACAAGAAATACTATCACAATTCTGTCCCTAGAGAACCATCAATGTTATGGTATGTCCTTTAAAAAAAAAAAGTCTAACTTTTTTGAAAATTAAAAAACCTCAAAATACTGAAATATAAGAATATCTATGTATAATATGAAAATCTGGGAAGAAATTTCCAAATTTACAAGATTGATTTCAGAATGCATAATTGTATCTTTTTACTTCTCCAGAGGAAGATGTAGACAAATTAAACTATGAGCACAATATCTATATGCCTATAAGGCAGAATAACATATTCGATACAGTACCAGATTTGGATCAAGGAAAGACCTCGATCCAAATTCTACCTCCTACACTAGCTGTTTGAGCAGGGGCATCCCATTTAATTTCTCAATCACTGGCCTTATCTATTAAATAGAGACATAATATCTACTTCACAGGTTATAGTGAGGAGAAAATATATACAGCTTTGCAAACTTTAAAATACTATGTAAATGTTAGTTGACAACATTGTCGTTATTAATGATAGCTAATATGTTATATATAAATGTTTTTATATATAAATACATGTTTATATATAAATAAAACACATGTTATTTAAATACATACACACACACACACACACACACACACATATGGGGGGAAGGGATCTGTCAGGTACAACTGAGGCAGAATTTACAAAGCTAGTAAGTATTTGAAGGCCAGATTTGAACTTGGGTCTTTATGACTCCAGGCCCAGAGCTCTATACACTCTACCACCTATCTACCTCTGGCTGTTATTAGGTTTAGGCTTGTTTCATTAGAATAGGAAACTTCAGGTATGAAAACTTTCTCCATGGTCAATCTGTAATGTAGAGAATTGTTGGGAAGAAAGATTAAGTGACTAGCCCATAGCTACACAGCTGTTCCTACATGACTTTGATTTATTCCATTAGGTCTCTATGTTTTGAAAACTTTTCATTCCATGTAGCTTGGAGGTTATGAGTATTTAGCATGAGAACATTTTAATAATGTTCTTATTGGGGCAGCTAGATGGCGCAGTGTATAAAGCACCAGCCCTGGATTCAGAAGGACCTGAGTTCAAATCCAGCCTCAGACACTTGCTAGCTGTGTGACCCTGGGCAAGTCACTTAAACCGCATTGCCCTGTTCAAAACAAACAAACAAACAATAATGTTCTTCTTACATTTTTATGGACCCATGTTTTGTCCAAGTATTTAAGTTCTTCTATTTGTGGTAATGGTCAAGTTCCAGTAAAGTTCATTTGTGAAATTCTCAAGGATATTGGGGGGTCTTTATGTGTAGTACATAGATTTGTCTTCTGTCTGTCCACGAAAGATAACTAGCTTCTAACTCAGTCACTAGGACATGCCTTGCTAGGTATTTGCTATTCTTTGCAGCCTGCAGTGATATGTTATTATAATGATTACATTTAAAGAGGCATAACAGGATGACTAATGATGAAGTCTTGGACATAACCAATCCACAAACATAAAACCAATACTGGCTTCATTCCAACTCCACAGGGTAGGAAATATGCGAAAGACATAAGAAGCCAATAGGATACCCAAGCAGTTGCAGTACAACTTTTTTGTGACCCATAAAAAAGATCACTGTCAGGATGGCTACACAATTTTGGCAAAATGGAATACAGTAAATACATTGGAACACAACACAGATTTCATGAATTTGAGAAAAATCAATCAACAGGCACTTCTTAAGCACCTAAAACATTCTAGGCACTGGAGATATAAGTACAAGGTATGAAACAAGTGCTACTAACAAGGAACCCAAATTGTAAAGGGAAAAACAAACATATACAGTATAAATAGAATGGAAAAAGTGCAAATTTATACATAATTAAATACAGGGGAGAGCACTGGGACTTGGGGAAATTAGGAAAAGGCTCATTCAACAGATGCTTGTTGAACTGCATCTTAAGAGAAGAGAGTGAATCTAAGGCAGAAGTAAGGAGGGCACATATTCCAAGCATCTGGGATGGACAAGAGATGGAAGAGGGAGAGGTCAAAAATGTCACAAGCAGTAGATTGGTCAAGAAAAATGAGGACTGAATAAAGACCATGAATTATGGCAACTTTGGAAAAACTAGTTTAAGTTCAGTAATGCAAGGGGATGAAGAGAGGTGAGGAAGTGGAGGCTGTGGGTGAAGTGAACTTTTCCAATGGCTCTAGCTGAAAAAAGGAGATCTACAGCATGATAGCTTGTGGGGTCTGGTTAAAGTTTTATGGAGTGATGGGTTTTAAGTATGGGGAAGATTTGTGAGAGTTTGAAAGCAGTAGGGAAGGAACTATGAGCAAAGGGGAAAAGCTGAAGTTTGGAAAGAGGGGGGATGATTGAGGATGCAATCAGCTAGAGAAAAGATGGGGAAAAGTGTAGACATAGAGGGATTAGCCTTGGCAAGAAGGATCACATCTTTGTCAGACTTGGGGAAAAGGAAAGTAGGAGATAATGTTAAGGGATTTGGAGATGAAGACATTATGAATAGAGAGCTCAATGTTCAATGACCTCAATTTTCTCAGAAAAGTAAATGGCAAGTTCCTCTGTTGAGGGAGGTGTGGAAGGCTTGAGAAGAGAAGAAAAAGTTTGGAATAGCTTCTGTGGGGAGATACTGAATCAACTGTTGTTGTTCAATTGTGTCTAACTCTTCCTAACCCCATGGTCCATACCATCCAAAAGGTTTTCTAGGCAAAGATAATGGAATGGTCTGTCGTTTCCTTCTCCAATGGATTAAGACAAATAGAGGTTAAGTGATTTGTCCAGGGTCACACAACTAGTAAATGCCTGAGCCTTGATTTAGACTCTACGCCCAATGCTCTATCTACTGAGCCATCTAGCTGCCTCAATTAGTGAATCAATTAGAGAGGAATAAAAGGGTAGCTAAGTGGTGCAGTGGATAGAGTACTGGGCCTGGAGTCAAAAAGACCCAAGTTCAAACCCAACTTCAGACCACTTACTACCTGTATGATCCCAGGCAAGTCACTTAACTGTTTGCTTCAGTTTCTTCATCTATAAAATGAACTGGAAAAGGAAATGGCAAACTACTCTAGTATCTTTGCCAAGAAAACCCGAAAAAGGGGTCACAAAGAGTCAGACATGAATGAAACAAAGCACCAAAAAAATATTGCCCTATTGCTTGAGGACCCAGTTGATATGGGATAACATGAATTTGTAAGATACCTAGTCAACATAGTTGTGAGATTTCATCCAGCTGCACTCAATAGCTCAAGGGGGAGAGGCAGATGGTAGGATACATCCAGGACCAAAAATTGGATAAGATTTGAATAGTGATAGGATGGGGCAAAGAATTTGAGATCAGAGGCAAGGATAGAGTTTAAGTGGCTATTAGATTGAAATTGGAGGAGGAAATTGAAGAACTACCTATCCCTCCTTTTTTCCCAGAATTAAATGGTTATTTTTGTTATCAACTTAACACCAACATACGTGAACATGTCCATAAAAAAAGAATTAATGAATGAAGCATTTATTAATGGCTATATGCAAAAAATTATGCTCACACTAGGGATAGAAAAAGTAAAGATGACTGTGTGAAACGAGGACTCTATAACACAAACTGATTACTTTTAAAGCATATAATAAATTCACCATATTAATTTCAAAGCTATCCTGCTTTCTATGTCTCCCTCTGAACTTTCTTCTGTGAATTAAAAAAAAATTTCAGTACTTTTCTCTTTCCTTTTTTGGACAGCTTTTTTTTGCGGGGCAATAAGGGTTAAGTGACTTGCCCAGGGTCACACAGTTAGTATGTGTCAAGTGTCTAAGGCCAGATTAAGCACTGGGCACTGTGCTAAACCCTCTCCTCCACACCCCCAAATCCTCCCAAAATAAAAAAAAATACCCTCTTTTATGACAAATAAGTCTAGTCAAGCAAAGCAAAGATTCACACTGGCCATGTCCAAAAATGTCTCATTCTGTATCTCTAATCCATTATATCTGTCAGAAGATGGGTAGCTTCCTTCATCATCTGCATAGTTCTTAAGTATTTCAAAGTTGTTTTTCCTTACATATAATGTTCTAGTCATTATATGAATCTGTATTCTACATTCCCCATTCCTTCTAACCCTACATTCCTGCTAAGATTTTAGGACACAGACCTTTTCTCTCAGAACTTCATCTTTCAAAATCAAGGGCTTCCTCTGATCTCTCATAAATTCTGAGAGAATGTTCATGTCCAGTGTTCCCATGTTTCCACTTCAATTAGTGGTTTTTGCTTCCTGTGTTAACAACTTCTAGAGTTTGTCACTATTTTTAGCTTTAGAAAGTCATAGGTATGGGGGCAGCTAGGTGGCACAGTGGATAGAGCACCGGCCCTGGAGTCAGGAGTACCTGAGTTCAAATCCGACCTCAGACACTTAACACTTACTAGCAAGCCACTTAACCCCAATTGCCTCACTAAAAAAAAAAATTAAAAAAAAAAAAAGAAAGAAAGAAAGTCATAGGTAATAGTTGCAAACCAAAGAATAGCTTTCAAACACAGAGTGTGAAAAAGGTCTTCCTTCTGGTCCTGCAGCCTTTTCTTGAGTCATGCTAATTCAGGGTCAGCTTCATATACCAAGGACAATGAGAATAACTTATCATCAGTGCCAAAAGGCAACAGTTATTTCCTCATCTACAAGAAGAAACTGGTACTGGTTCTAACAGGAATATCTGCACACCCACCAGTTACGAGGGGTTAAAAAGGATTTGATTACATCACCTGGAATCCACTCAAAGTGCGAGAGGAAACATAGCCTACATTGGTCTGGACATGTGTATCAGAACAAGAGAAATCTCTGTAATTCAGCCAACTCTGCCCAATAGGTATTACCCTTGTATTAAAAAAAAAAGTTATCCAAGTATATTTGATAAATTTTTAAAGGTCACTGAATCATTAGTGAAGTGTTAATTACGCAGAGGGCTCCAGTGCACATCTCAAGGCAATTAGGTGGAAGTCAAGAAGACCCAAGTTAAAATCTAGCCCAGACACTTAACTAGCTGGGTGACTCTGGTTAACTCACCTGCTGAATTTTCTGCCTTAGTTTCGAGTGCAAAATGCAGATAATACTAGCATCTACCTCCCAAGCTTGCTATGAGGATCAAATGTAGGCTATGTAGTATTACAAAAAGCCTACTTAAAGACTATTATTCCCTAAAGTTAGAGACCCCTATACTGACAGACAGCATCTCTATAAACATCTAATAAAAATAACTCCCCTTACTTTCAGAAGGAAAACCCAAAATCCTGCTCATCTCCCATATTTTCATTTTCTTTAAAAATGCTTGTTCCCAGGGGTGGCTAGGTGGCGCAGTAGATAAAGCACTGGCCTTGGATTCAGGAGGACCTGAGTTCAAATCCAGCCTCAGACACTTGACACTAGCTGTGTGACCTTGGGCAAGTCACTTAACCCTCATTGCCCTACCAAAAAAAAAATGCTTGTTCCCTACCCCTTTTCTGCACCCCCCCATTTAGTTAATTCCCATCTATACTATACTATACCTGTACTATAATACAGGTCCTCATTGGGCACATGATTGAGATATATTTAATACACATTTCATCTCAGAATCAACATTCCTCTCCCAAGACAAACAATTTACTGATACTTTTAACAACCGAAGCATCATACTATTTCTGACTTACAGAATAAAAACCTGGTGAATCCATATTTTAGCACCCATAATAAATAGCTAATGAAGGACTGGTTTTCCATTGAAGATAGAAAAGATATTTAAGCCTAAAGATTACTCTGTTGACTTATTTTGATGAAGTCATCCTGCTTCTCTCAACAAAAAAATCTCTCTCTACAAGGAATATTCTTCTATTTAACCAAGCGGGATAGATCTTTGAAAAGATGATCTCTTGCCCCAGGATAAGGGTAACAATCAAGGGGTCACATATTTCTTCCTTTCCATTTCCACCACATATTTATTTATTTACCCTAATTTAAACCCAGGTCCTCCTGAAACTGTGATCTAGCTCCTAACAATGTTTACCTTTTCATAGGATGATATACTATCATTTGTAGGTAGTAAATACTCTCCCTAAAACACTCAAAATGATGTATACCTAAAGCTGGGTCTTTTCAAGATAAGACAGCTTAGAAAGGCAACCTTCCCAATTGCCTTTAGGGTAGAGGAAGCAACAATTTAAGGTCTGTGAGGGCAAGGGACCATTTCATATATTGACATGTGCCTAGCATACTGGTATGCATGTTAAGGGCTCAATAAATACTTGTTGACCTAAATTAGGGCAGTATATAGATTTTGTTTATTTTATTACCCCTCGTTCCCCTCCAAAGAAAGCATAATCTGTGTATTTTTTTAAAAGATTGGGCTTATTAGTTTTCCATTTATATGTGCCTTACTTTAAAAGTACTACATCTAAATTGCTTATAATACACAGGAAGACCCATAAAAATCACATACTCAAAGGTGGCAAAGTCTTTGATATTATGGATACAGTTACAGTTTAGCTCCCAAAATGCAATGCCCTACTTGTTCCACTAGGAATAATTAATGTTCTGTTCAGCATACATATATCCTGTGTGACACAGGGCCCTTGGGTCATCTGCATAGTGACCTTATCTCCAGATTCTGTCCCAGTTTTAGGAAAAGAAAATGTACTTCTAAAAAGGCTTTACAAAAGGAATATCCTTTGTCTGACTATATATCCCTCTTGGCTTCAGAAACATAGTTACCATTTTCAAGATACATACTGATTCTTTAAACTCTGAATGAGAACATTCAATTTTATGATTTAAAGAAAACATTCAAAATCTGAAAATAAGTCAGATAAAATAGGGCATGGTTACACATATTACAATAGATTTTTTTCAGAAAGATTCACTTTAAAATGCCTTTAAAAAGTAAACTGTATTTTAAAGGAGTAAATTTCACAAAATTTTTTTAAAAGAATTATTCTCTAAAGTTATCTACCCTTATGCTTACAGATACTACCTCCGTGAAAATAAGGTAAAAATAACTCCTCTCACTTTCAGGGAGAAAAATCTAGCATCCTGCTAATCTCCTACATCTTCTTTTCCTTCCTGCCCACAAATTCCTGCTAAATCTGACAATCACTTCTCAATAAGCTGGGAACTGTATTTCAAATCAGTTTCTTGTCCACTTGTATCAAAGAACCTAGTATCTTCACAAGAAAAGAGTTTTCTTCAAATATTACTTAGTAAGATTTCACACATGCTTAACAAAAAAGTAATTTCTCAGTTAACTTGTGGCTATAAAAATCAATTAAAAAGGGGAGTTTTTTTAAAAAGTAAAGTTAGCCCAAAACATAGGGAGAAAAGGAAGGGACAGGTCATCCCTTTAATTCCCTGGGGAAAAAAAGATTCTAACAAATAAGGTCTGAAATTGTTTGAAGGAATTTGATAGCACAGATGGAACTTGAAAAACTACTCATAAGATGACTGAAAAATTATACCACAAATCAGCATAAAGTCAGCTAATAGCACTCACCACAAATATTGCATAAACAAGTTATGTGGAGAAAGAGAAAGTCTTAATATTTTAATAAAACTTCAAAATTACCATCATTTCACTAATTTACAATGTTATTCAGAGCAACAAATGTCTGTAACTTGAGAGGCTATATATTATAATCCTTCCTATGCCATAAACCAAATGAGGATTAAAACAATTCAACCAAGCACTTTTCCTTGCCTCTAAGAATGTGAAGGCAGAGAAAGAAGAGTGTTGTGATTTATACCAAACTTCTTTGTTTGCCTTTGGAAGAGGTCGAGCCCTGAGCAAATAAAAGTGCTTCCATGGTGGCAGTACTTGTTCCCAGGAAACTCAGTGCTACAGTACTTGACTGACCAGAGCCATGAAGCAATTCTTCTTCATAAAAACGGTAATGTCCCTTTCATGGTTTGAAGTTCTGATTAATCCTGGAAGCAGAAACCCTTTTCTGTAAGCACTGCCTCTCTCAGGCACTGCTATAACCAATCTGCATCCCTCTTTTAAGAGTTTCCTTCCATTGTTGTTTGCTTTCAGATAGTGATGACTTATCAAACTTTCATGCAACAATAAATGGTTAAATTATGCTACTGTCAGAGACACTAACTAACCTTGAAGAACTTAGGATCAAAGTACAAGTGAAAAAAATAAATGATCTCAACCTTGATTTGTATCAAGCCTAAACTAATTCTGGAGTTACATGTGATTTAGCATAACCACTTGAAGGAAAAAAAAAAACAACCAAATGAGTCCTCCTTCCTAAGTTTTAAAAACTGCCTATGCTTTTAAATATTTTTCTAATTATTAATTAGAAAATATCTCTCATTATATTAATATTAAAAAGTGATCCTACACTATACTTTAAAAACATTAGAATAAAAAATTCAATTAACTAAAAAAAAAAAAATTCACAAATAGTAAAAATGTTCCTGAACAGTTAATTTTAAAATTTCTTTGCTTCATGCAGGTACCTGAGTTCACTCCCTGTATTACTTACACTAAAATAGTTAATATTTATCAGTTTAGTAGATTAATCATGTGTTCAAATTTACACAGTCACATCCACTATCTTCAAACTGTTTTTCTTCTTTCACTAGAATGAAAAAAAAAAAGCATGACAGAGTATTCAACAGTGGTCTTCCAGGGTTTTCCCCCCTAAATCAGTATGGTATTGTGGCTCACTCTCTCCATTGATGCCCACCCACTGAGCTGACTGCAAGCACTCTACAGAGAGCTAAGGGTACACTTTCATCTCTCTCCCACTCAGTCTCAATACCAAGACAAATAGGAGGAGACTTTCCCTCCCCTTATATATGGAAATACTTTATGTGATTGCAATTTGAACTGTTTTTGCAACCCAATCAACATTCAATGGCCAAATTACAGCCTTCATTTTTAAAGGGAAATCAGATGAGATACATTTAACATAGCACCATCTAAACTATACCAGGACACAGAAACTTCTCATTTTTAATACAAGTATTCTCTTGTAGAACAGCTAAATAGTTACATACACAATACACACTATGTGTTCTTACTACTTGGCAAGTGTTATAAGCACAAAAGGCAGTCAAGAACAGTACTCAAAGGCCAAAATATTTTATTTGGTTTTCTCATTTTATACATTTACCACAGTTTGCAGTAGGCAATGAGTCTAGTCCATCCTTCTGAAGAAGCTGAAAAAAGTATTGAAAGACTCTCTGACCTTAAAGATACAATTAATATATAAATAATTCTAATCTCTACATTAGGAAGGGCCAAAAGAACTGAAAAGTAGTTAATGCAAAATAGTGAATCTGTGTTGTACTCAGTATTTTCTTAATTTTAATCACTGAAACCCTCTGTCTGGTATTTTAAAAATTTTCAACTTTTTAGACTGATTTCACATTACTTCCCCTCAATCAGCTAACAGCTACTCTTCAATATATGTCATTCCACCTCTATGCTTTTGCAGTTTCCCTCATGCCTTATATAGACTCTTTGCCCCCTACCTCTTGGGAGTCTCTTATTCCTTAAGGTTCAGTTCAGGTGCCATTGCTTATGAAATCCCCCTAGATTATGGAATAACGGATTTAAAGCTGGAAGAAACTTAGAGGTCACAGAGAGAGTAAGTAAAAGTGACTAAATCCAGTCCTTTGTTAGTGCTCTTTCTTACTCTATGTTATTACTTAGAGTATATTTTATATTTATTTACGAGGGTATGTGATGTCCCCTCTTTTCACCCCATAGATAAGCCCTTACTTATATTCTACATAAAGAATGAATCTTTTTTAAAAATCAGAACAAAAAGAAGCTAAAAAAATTTTATATATGAGAACAATTCAAATATGTTAATACTTTGGTTTGAGATTTGGAAAATTTGCATTTTTTGTAAATTATAAAAACCAACACACAATACAAACTCATTTTAACATAACAAATGGCTACAAAGTACTTAATGATAAAAATTAATCTGAATAGATAAACACCCATCACCAGAGATGATATTGAAAACTAAATCAGGAAGTCATTTAGCAATTCATAAAGAAATAGGAAGTTGTTGACCAACTACTTGAAGAACCATTTCCTGCAGGGAAAACATTAAGACAGCTGGTGTGAGCAATATTTTTAGAATAGTGGAAAGATCAGAGGGTTTTTGAGGTTTTGGGGTTAAGTTTTTTTTCCCCACATCAATTCCATGTGTTATACTCTAGAGAAGCATTTTGAGTTGTAAAGGAAATGACACCTGACAAATATGATTATCTGTACTACACAGATTTATCAGGTAAGGTGATATACAAAACCCAGATAGATGTTACCACCCAGTACAACTTTTACTGCACCTCCATGATATTTTTTGTTACGTAGAAGCCTTGTTCCATGGAAACTCACTCCTTGAAACTTCCTCTAGATGTCTTTAAAAATAGGCTTCTCAACCACTGAAAATCCTTCAAAGCTCTATAGTGTGACAATGGGAAGGTGGAAGAGATCTTGAAGCCAACTGGTCTGGTAAATATATCCAAGTCAACTCCTTTATTTGTTCAAATTCTATCACTTTTTCTTTTTTTTGGAGGGGGGGGCTGGGCAATGGGGGTTAAGTGACTTGCCCAGGGTCACACAGCTAGTATGTGTAAAGTGTCTGAAGCCAGATTTGAACTCAGGGCTGGTGCTCTATCCACTGCACCACCTAGTGCTATCCCTAACCCTAACCCTTCAAATTCTATCACTTATAATGAAGAGTTTAGCCAATTTACAAAAATATCTATGCACTAAGTTAACATCCTCTTAAATATTCTTAAATTTCAGCTAATTACAAATGGAATTATGTGAATAATTTTTTATTAAAATGAACATCATTTTATGCATCTACCTTAAATTTGCCACATTTATATACTAACAGCACTTTTCAAATATCAAAGAAGGAAATGTACTCTTCATATAATTTTTGGTGGCATGACTTCTAACACAGCCAAAAGAGATTATGCTTTTTTAAAATGTATAAATAAGCACAACTATTCATAGGTGTTTAGCTCTAGCATCCACTGAACACTTCAAATTTTCAAGTTATTATTTTTTCCTTAACAATAAAAAATTCTAAATTATTGGCATTCTAGCCAATATTTTCTAAATAACAATAATTCACAAGAAAAAAAGGCTTTAAAATAGGCTGGTTCTTGCAAAACTGAAATTTTGAGAAAATCTGGAGCTAAAATTCCTTAGATTTTCCAAACCCAGACTGGCTTTGAAGAAAGATAATACCATTCAGTCACCTCTATCCATACAAGTACTATTCAAATATGCCCTAAATTATCAATACATACTTCCCAGATTATATCCCAGTGAACTGTACAACAGAGTTCAGAATTGGAGAGAAATTAGAAAAGTTCAACATATAAATGCATCTTGCTCACCAGCCTCTCTCAACACAACATACTATTCTTAAAGCATAGATGTCACCTAAGATATTACATAAACTTAAGAGCTGGAAGGAATTTTAAGAGATCATCTAGCTCAACTTCACTACTAATGCAGGAAACTTTCCAACCACAGCCCAGATAAGGTGGTCATCCAGTCTCTGTTTGGATACTTCCAGTGTCAAGAAACTCAGGGACTCATAGACCAAGATAAATTCCTTTAAAGGAAAAATCCCCACACCAATTCTTACCCCCTGCTATTAGACTCTGTCCAGAGTTATATGGAATAAGTTTAATCTCTATGATACAAGGACCCTTCAAATATAGAAAATAGCTGTACCATCCCTCTAATCTTGTGTTCTCCAGGCATTACAATATTTCCCATCTCCTTTAACATGTCTTATTCAACATGGCCTCTGGATCCCTTCATCAGGACATAAATGCCCTAAATGACAGTTACCAAGCTGCTTTGAACATAAAAGCAGTTGTTCAAAGCCCCTCTTTGAAATGTAATCAGAAAATTTTTAAATTAAAAGTCAAAGAATATTATCTTCATAATAAAAAAGCTTTTCTTTAAAGTAGCAAAAGTAATTAAAGTATCAAAAAAAATTAGCCAGTAGGTAGTTCTAACACAATAATAAAGATTGCTTGACAAATTCTACTTCAATAAATCTGAGCCTAACATAGCAATATCAAGTCAGCTGTTCTGAATAAACAACTAATGGTCTCAAACTAAGACTAAGACTCAAACTAAGAGTTCATTTATTCTAACTTATGTAACAATAGAGTGATTCCACCCAGTGATAATATTAAAGGATGCAAAAAGCTTACTAAGAGACTATTAATGTCATCCTTTAAGTGTGAACAGAGCTCCACACTCTCCCAACAGCACCAACCAAGGAAAGCAGAAAGCAGAAAGCAAACAGCCTATTAAGCTGTTTAAAATCTCCCCAGGTCAGCATGTGACCCAGCAGGGAGAGGTTCAAAAAGTACAGCCTTTATTTTTCTTCCTAACAACCTGGTTTGTTTCCACTCCTTTCCCCTTCAAGACCCATCCTTCACAGCTAGCCGCTCTTTCAATCATTGACTTTGGATGTCTGCTGGAGAACAAGCGGTCTGGCTCATGCAGATGAGTTTGCCAGACTTGTGTGTACTTTCCAGTCTCAGGCCCTTTATTGTTCTTGTTGAAACCTGACCCTTTGAAATGGATACCAGGACACCAAGAAAAGGGCAAAAACAGAAAGAAGAAGGAAAAAAATTATGGAGAAGAGGAAAAGAAACTGTAGAAACTCCAAGATCAATTCATTTCCTCTGTTCTTCACCTGAACGAGCATAAGTTACAAAAAAACTTTAAAAACTCATTTCACAAGAGGTCACTTAAGAGATCAAGTGTATTTTATAAGATGTAAATAAAAAACAAAACCCCCAAACCAAAAAACCAAGAGCAACATCAAAAAGTGAATACACAACAGTAAAAAGTGTAATTAATGCAATTATCTGAAATAAAGAATAATTTTAGTGTTGGCTACAGTCATTTATAATTAGCAAGAGTTCATACTATAAACTAGCTTAATCACAATATGAGTTATTTTTCATTAATTTATCAAGATCAAAATAACTGACTTAAAAGGTATACTATGGGTCAATTACATAAAATGTGATTTTTGTAAAAATTACCATTACTAATTGCCTAAATATTATATTCCTAAGAGAGTAAGTTTCCTACAGAGAAACTTTAGTCTTTAAGATTTGGAGTTTATAGAATATTTTGCACAAGATCTGATTCAACATGAGGAATAAAAGCTAGATGTTACCTTTAACTTCAAAATATGATATAATAAAGGCCTATTCAACACGGTGCAATCCAAGTGCATTTTTTACATTTTCTTAAAACACTTGAAGGCCACTTAACCATCTTGGTGGGCACTCATTTTAAAAAGACTCCTGAAACTTGAGAAAGTTACCAACACTAAATTTTAAAGAAAACTGTCTTGTTTCCAACACTGTTTGATATATGAATATTTCAACAGAAGTACATTATTAAATCCCCAAACTAAAAAATAAAAATAAAAAATGAAGATTAACAACTGAATACTCTTCACAATTCTTCTCTACTGACAATATTCACTCCCAAACAGAAAATAATGTAAAGAACTGTAATACCAATAAGATATACATTTAATGACTGCTGGTCTGACCATAATTCTTGCCATTTGAAAATAACATAACATACTTTCATATTTTTGTATGGGTTAATAGGTTTGACAAACAATATAGAAATATCAAAATTGCTACCCCAAAAAAAATGCAAAAAGCTTTATAAATATCCATCAGGCTCTCACAATGCCACAAAGCTAAAGAACTTTTCTTGTGTATAATATCACAACAAAGAAAATGATCAAGACATAAAGATATCATTAAGGATGATACTCATTGGTAAATTCCTAGTAAAAAACACATACACATGTATATATATATGTATATATATATGATCGTATAGCATACAGAACATATTACATATAGACATACATACATAAAATTTCATTTACATTTTAGTTTCACAATTATTAAGCATTTGCTTCATGAAAGCACTGGGCATATAGAGAGGAAAAAAATATAGTCCTTGCAATACAATAGGTGAGATAAGGCACAAGTAAATGATACAATGTATAATTCAATAGGATAAAGGAAAGAACCAGATAGAGTGCTATATGAGAAACTGTGAAGAACAAATTCAATTTCATGGTGAGGGAGAGAGTAATGGTGGGAATTCAGAGAAGACTTAAGGGAGCAAGTGATACCTAAGCTGAGAAGAAAATGAAGAGATTTCAACAGGTAAATGTAGAAATGTCATACAAAAGTCTAAGGAGGTGATATGGTACCAGATGAGATAAGAGAATAATTTCACATTCTCAAACTGGACTATTAGTGAATGAATGGAAAAGTGTGAAATCAGACTGGAAAGAAAGGTTAGAACTAGCTTCAGAGGCACAGGAAAAAGAAAACTTGATGTCCGACTTCAAGTCGTAGTTGTGGCACTTACTTGCTTGGCTTTACCATTATCCCAGTTTCCTCATCTGTATAATGGACATACTACACTGATTGTGAGGAAAGTTTTGTAAATCTTGGTTAACCTGTTATTGTGGACACTCTTTTAAATGTCAAGCTAAGGAATCCTGTTCAAAATTTTGAACAGGGGCGTGACATGTGCCTCATTTTGGCAGCTGCAAAGAATAAAATGGAGAAGAGAGACAATGGAAGAAAAGGAACCAATTAAAGAGGCTAATAAAAAAACTCCAGGTAAGAGGTCATAAGCTCTTTAGCTAGGGTAGTGGCCATGGGCATGAGAATAAAGAAAAGGGGAAAGAAACAAGATGGATCACTGATTTAAGGTTCAATAGACCTTGGTAACTGATTAGATATGGGTTAAACAGGGGTGCTGTCAAAGAATCAAAGATAACTTTAAAGCTTCAAACCTGTAACTGGGTATAAATGCTGGTATCACCGACAGAAACAGGCAAGCTAGCATAAAGAATAGATTTTGAATTTAGAGTATTGGTGAAAGTTAAGTATGTTAGCCTGGAATCAGGGGAGAGCCCAGCCAGAAGGTGAAATTTGGGAGTTTAATGGGATATCTGAACCTGTGAAAGTAGATTGATTTCAACAGGGATAGAAAATGGGGCAAAAAGACAGAGCCCTGAGAACCAACTGGACTCAAGGAGCAGGAGGAAGAAGAGGAACTAGCTAAGGTGATCAAAAGAGGAAGGTCAGAGATATAGGAAGAGAATCAGAAGAATGATGTGTTGTTGAAGTTAAGGAAGGAGAAAGTATCAGAGAGAAAAGAGTGGTTAATAGAAACCACCTGTATAGAAAGGTCAAGGAAGGAAAAAAGGCTACTGACTTTGGTAATTAAAAGATCATTTGGAGGGCAGCTATGTGGCACAGTGGATAAAACACCAGCCCTGGATTCAGGAGTACCTGAGTTCAAATTCAGTCTCAGACACTTAACACTTACTAGCTGTATGACCCCGAGCAAGTCACTTAACCCTCACTGCCCAGCCAAAAAAAAAGATCATTTGTAATCTCACTCTAAAAGAACAGACAAGGTACAAAATACAGCAAATTACAGGGAGTTAAGGAATAAACAGGTGATAAATTGAAGTCAACGAGCTCCCATCAAGCATTTCCTGCCAGACACTGGGCAAACAAAGAAAGGCAAAAAATGAGTCCCTGATCTCAAGGAGCTGACACACTCCTTGGGGGAGAAAACATGTAAACAACCATGTACAAACAAGATATATTCATAGGAAAGCCAGGAAGTGGAGATGAGGAGAGAGAATTCCAGGCAAGGTGGATTGCCAGCCAGTGAAAACCCCTGGAATTGGGAGGTGGGAGTGTCACCTGTGAAGAACAGCTAACAAGTCTAGTGTCACTGGACTAAACTGTAAGAAGACCGGAGGGGCAGCTAGGTGGCGCAGTGGATAGAGCACCCGGAGTCAGGAGTACCTGAGTTCAAATCCAGCCTCAGACACTTGACACTTACTAGCTGTATGACCTTGGGCAAATCACTTAACCCCAATTGCCCCACTTAAGGGAAAAAAAAAGTCAAAAGGAGGATTTTATATTGGATCCTAAAAGTAAGAGAGGGAAACGTTGGAGTTTATTGAATGTATTGGGGATGCACTTTAAGAAGATCAATTTGATAGCTGAGTGGAAGATGGACTGAAGTAGGGAAAGGCTTGATCACAGCAAGGAAACCAACCAGAAAGCTATTATAATAGTCCAGGCATAAAGTGATGAGGGCCTACACCAACGTGGGAGCAGTGTTAGAGGAAAGAATGGGGCATATACAAAGAAATATTAGTAAGGTAGAAATGAGAGGACTGGGGAATAGACTGCCTGGTAGGTAGGGGGTGAGGTGGGACGTAAGGGGTTTGTTCGAGGAAGTGAAGAATTGAGGATGATACCTAGGAGAGAAGATAAGTTCAGTTTCAGAAATGCTGAGTTTAATATGTCTACAAGACATCCAGTTCAAAATGTCCAACTGGACATCATCACTTAGAGAATGGAGATCAGGAGAGAATTTACAGCTAGACAAAGACATCTGAGAATTATCTGCATAGAGATAGTCATGGGAGCCGATGAGGTCACCAAGAGAAGTAGTATTTTGAAGCAACAAGAACAGACTACTTTTTTTCCAGAAATTCAGCTAAAGAAAAGGACAATAGTTGAAGGTCCAGGCATAGTCAAGGGAAGGTTAAATGTGTTTGACATCTTATTTTCAAAAACCAAAAATTCTTTACCTCTCCTATTCCTCAATTGGTGGTACTTACTTTAAAAAGTATCTCTGGCCAGATGATGTCTTGGCCATCTCCCAGCCTGCTGGTAGAGGTACATCATCTGGGATCTCAAAAGAAGACTGTCGGAGGTGTTGACCGGTGGGTGCAGCTCCTGGGCCAGAGACTACTCCAGAGGGGCTAAGTGTCCCAGGTGAAACAGCCCCTAGTTGTAATGAGGCTGGAGAGGAATGGGCTCGGACATGCTGAGGAGTCAGAGCTCCTGCAGTCCCTGCATCAGTGCTAGCCTGCCAGGAGTGGAAGGAAAAAAAGTTTTCATTACAATATTATTATTCCACAGAAAATGCTAGGAATATGTTATGATGCTAAAGCAATTTTCAATGTTTAGTACTCCACACAGGCATAAGTAATACCTACATTTGTACAGTACTTTACGAGTTTCAGAGCATTTGCACATATACTCTTACTTGATGTCAATAACCCTGTTATTTGTCAACAATAAACATCTACTTTTTTGTTTTGTTTTGTTTTTTAAGCAGGTAAAGAAATTGCAGCTCAGATGTTAACTGACTTGCCCAAGGTCGCAGAGACAGTAAGGGACATTGGTGTGACTAAAATTGTAGGATGTACTTAAAAAAATAAAAGAATTGTATAGTGAAGATTGAAGATTATTTTGAAGATGCTGTATGATTTGATTTAAATCTATACTTTTATAAATATGAAATTTCATTTGATCTAAAAAGCAGGACTTCACCTACTTTTGCATGTCAAGGACTGTCAGTAAAGCCTATGGACATCTTTTCAGAATGATATTCATAAATGCATAAAATGAAAAAGAAAGGTTCAGAGTCCAGGTTTGAAACCCCAGATGTAAAGGAATGATACTTGAGAAGCATAAGGTCTCTTTTAGCTCCAAACCTATGATTCTGTGATACTGTGATCTGGTCCTACCAACTACCTCATAAATTTACTTACAGATTTGAGACTTCTTGCTATTCCTCAAACAGAACACTACATCTAGTCTAATTGTCCTCTGGCTGTCCCTCATGCCTGGAAAGCACTCTCTGTTCACCTCCAAATCTTAGAAGCCTTTGTTTCTTTCCAAACTCAACTCAAGCACCGCTTTTTATGTTGCAGCCTTTCCCAGTCTCAGCTACTAGTTCAGTTTCCCCAACCCCAAATTACCCTAGTATGTATTTACATGCATGCATTTTTGATAGCAGATTACCTGATAGAGTAATTAGCATTTATACAGCACTTTAAGGCTTGCAAAGTGCTTCACAAATATATCCTTTGATTCTCATAACAACCCTGGAAGGTAAGTGCTATTATCATTCCCATTTTACAGATAAGAAAACTGAATCGGAGAAAGATTAAGTGATTTGTCTAGAATCATACAGTTACTAAAACCGAATTTTAACTGGGGTCATTCTGATACTAAATCCAGCAGTCTATCCACTTTCCCACCTAGCTGACTCAAGTTAAGGAACCTTCATAAGGGTTTTATTTTTGAGCACAGCATTGAGCACAGTGACTGGAAGATAGTAGGTGCTTAATATATGCTTCTTTGACTGAAAAGGAAACAGAGGTCCAGAGAGATTAAATTGAGTTGCCCCAGGTCAATCAAAATATTAGGTAGCAAAGCCTGATTAGAATCCAGCAGGTTAAGCAATTGGAACTCAGTGCCTTAATGTATGCTTAATGCTACACATTATGAATCTGTATTTTCTAGAGGATATGGTTAATAAAATACACACAAAGTACAAAAGGTATTTATGAACTTAATCCAAAAATCAGAAATAATGTAATGAAAGCATTCTTTTCTTTCAGAAAAAACTAAGGTACCAGTTGCTACTGAAGAAATCAGTATTCAAAAGTGAGTTGTTTTCTACATCAGCATTTCCCCCACCCCAAAACAGAGCAACACTACAGTGTTAGCATTTAGTTCCACATTATGAACAAATTCCAATCAATAAAGCATCACAATTAAAACAACTTTTAAACAATGCTAACATTGTTTCTGACAACAGAAAATTCATTAACAAGTAAAAAAAAATCCACACTTGAACCTGAATTTAAATTAAACAGTTATTACCACATCTCTGCACCTAAATAATGAGGGCATTACTTGACAGCTTGAGTCATAACCTCCCAGGACCTCAGTTTCCTCATCTGTAGAATGAGGGGGTTGGAGTAAAGGACCCTGAAGATCTCTTCCAGCTCAAAAAGTAAGATCCATGAGATGCTTACAATGTTAATTTAGTTATGGAACATAGTATAGTGTGGAACTGATCAGAGATTACAATCAGGTAAAAGTTATGAAAGATTTACTCAGTGCCTGGAATTTCTTAAATTCCTATGGGCAATGAAGGAAAGAAATGGAAGAAATTAGTGGAATAAAACATATGCCTTAAATGCTTTTGTATTTCAATTCATGATCATTGGGAGCTTTCTTGATATGTTAAGCAGTAACAAGACAAAGGAAAATTTAGGGCACATAATTATTAACATGACTGAGGTCCAATGAACGATTTTGGATTATGAACTCTATTGTAAAAGCCAAAGTATCTAAAACAAACTACCAGAAGCAACTACCGTAGTACTTAATTGGCTCATATATTGGTGTAGTATTTGGAGGATATATACCATTTGCAGTCCCACTTCTTTTTGATATATCGTTATTAGATGAATCTAAAATGGGAAATCTATTTTGCAGTTTTTGTTGGACTTTTTTGGCTGCGCTGGGTATTGCTAAAGTGTGCATACGTATGTAATGGATCCATAATAATAGATGCAACGCCAACCCCACTTTTCACAGCTTGCCTATAGGGGGATAGTTACTAACAACTTTTTCCTTCTTTTTCTTTACCAGAACCCCTCCCCCCCCAGTCGTCCAGAGGCTTAAAAGAGCTTTAGATTCTAAAAAGGCCCTTATCTACTGCATTCTTGTAGACTTTTAACTAATGTGAATGGGAAGTGGGGGTGGAAGAGCTAACTATTCTTTACATTAGTTACATACTAGACAGTATGTGGAAAACAGACTATGGCCAAGACCACTATGCCAAGTTTTTGCCTAAATGAGTAATTTTTTTTTAAAGAAAATCTATGTTTAGTATTTCTTAAACCCACGGAAATATAATTAACATATAATTAATTCCAAAAGAAAGAACCGCTGACTTTTTTGTTTTGAAAATCCCCTAAATAATAAATAATGAAGCGGGGTGAATATTTAAAAGCAGCCACGTTCACAACCTCAGTAAAAATTAAAAAGCAATGGCTATCCTAGAATTAGTCATCGCTTCCCAAACATTAACTTTTAATCATACTTGGACTTCGTAAGAAAAGCTCAACCTATGAGTCAACCTGTATAGCATTATCAAAGGCTGCCTGCTTAAAAAAAAAATGTAAAAAGCAACCCCAGTCCTTCACAAATAACAAAAATGGCTCATTCAAAAGTATTTAATCGGAGAATAAACTTCTAAAACTACTTAACGTGACTAACTTTTTAGAAGTGAAACGAACTAACAATCTATGGCACCAAAGTGCAGGAGGGTGGCAGGGCTAACTCCATAAACAACTTTCAGGAAAAGTCTCGGAAGTCTCTGAAGTGGAAGTTGTGTTTCGTGGCTCTGAAAAGCGCTAAGACGGAGAGGGACGGAAATAAATGCTTTACTGGGGGGGAAGTGGGGGGGGGGTGGAGGGGAAGAGCAGAGAGCAAGAGAGAAAGAGTAAGAAACTAAATAGACTGGTTCAACCCCCACCCCCTAATCAACGTTGGAAAACAAGAGAACAATTATTTGACTCCCCAGGAGACTGATGTGGACTGAGAGGCCCAGAAGGAGAGGGGGGCCCAGAGCTCAACTTCACAAACTAGGCTGCCGCTGGCAACTCACCCACACACAAAATGCCAGACTCCCCCCCTCCCCCTCCATCCAGCAGGGGAAGGAAGGAAGGAAGGTGCGGAGGGAGGGGAGGTGCTCGCATTGTGCAAGCCCACCAAGTAGCACAGAGCTCTCAGCAACTTTTTCCCCACCCCCCTTCCTCCCTTCCCAGTTCCTTCTCCTCCCCTCCCCGCCCCCCACAAACCTCCCCCGTTTAACTCCTCCCGCCAACCTGAGAAAAAGGGGGGAAAGGAAATTAAAAGGGGGGCCTCCCCAAAGCCCCACAAATCTCTACAACCCCCAGGATTGTATAGAACCTGAAGGGAACACAGGGGCGGGGGGGTGGGGGGAGGAAAAAAAAAATCTCAGCCCAGAACAGCAGCAGCAGCAACAGGGAGGGGCCGGAGGAGTGTGAAAGTCAGCCGGGCAAAGGCTTAAACCAACCCCCCACCCCCCCACCCGCTGCCCGGTCCCGGCAGTTCCAGTTAACCCACTCACAAGTACTCTCTTGTCCCACCCCCTTCTTTAGAGCCCTGAGAGCCCCCGGGACCAGCCCATCCCAGACAGGCCAGAAGGGCCATGCTTCTAAGCCTCCCCATCCCCCCCCCAGCCCAGAGTCCCTGGGTCCCCCCAGTCCCGCGCCAGAGTGAGAAGGGATTCACAAGGGGGGGGGGGGGGCGGTAAAGAGGGAGAGAAGCGTGAAGTTACCTGTCTGGAGTGCGATTTGGGTTCCGGTGGCTTAAAGAAGGAGTCGGGCAGCTTCCTGAGGCGCATGGGTACCGTCTGGGGCACATTGGCAGTCTTGGGGTTCATGACGGCGTTGAAGAGCGCCTCCAAGTCGGTCTCCGAGTCCCCCCGGACGTGCACTATCTGATGCCCAGCTGGGGGCGGCGGCGGCGCAGCCTGAGAACCCGGAGCCCCCGGAGGCGCCGGCTGCCCGGGGCCGGTCGGTGGTCCCTGACCCTGACCCTGGGGGGCCTGGGACGGAGGCTGCCCCTGGCCCTGGGAGGGCGGCTGTGGCTGCTGCTGGCCCGGATCCATGGCTCTCCCACCCTGCGCTTCCCTCCCCCCCGGCAAGCACCCCCTAACCCGGCGAGGGGAGGGCTCCGCCCGTCCGGGACAGCCCCGGACCCACAACTAGAAGGAACGAGGGGAGGCGGCAAGGACCAGGAGCCGCGTACACACAGGCGGCTAGGGTGGCCTCCTTTTCCTTCCTCCTCCTCCTTATCCTAGTCTCAGAGCTGGGAGTCCACAGGGCAGCACCGCATCCCCGGCAGCGACCCCTCCGCCCCCTGTGGGGCCCCCGGACTCTTCTCCGGACGCCGCTCCGAAGTTTCGGGAGTGGCTCAGCCTGGGACCTGAAGCCGCCCGAAAACTTTTCTCCCTGAACTCCCTCTACGGAATTGAGGCTTGTTCGTTTCCTTTCGCCTTTTTCTTTTCCTTAGTTTCCTTGCTTCCTTCCTTCTTTCCTTCCTTCCTTTCTTTTCCCGGCGGCGGCTGCGCCCGACTGAGACCCAAACTCTCAGCAGACACCAAAACTAAAGTTTTGGAGAACTGCCCGCCCGAGCCGGCCGCCGACTCCGCCTCCTCCTGCCTCTGCGCGCCCGCCCGCACCGAATCCGCGCCCAGGGGAGGGAAGGGGCAGAAAAAGGAAAGAAAGAAAGAAAAAGAAAAAAAAAAACTTTCCCCCGAAGTTCCTCCTTCCCAGGCACCTCCGGGACCTCCAATTTCTCTCCCTGCTTCACGTGACCACCAAGCAACTGAGATCTCCCCCTCACCCTAATCCTCACTGGTTGCTTAAAGGGACAGAAACTCTGGCCATTGCTTCTCCGTGCTGCTGCAGTGGAAAGCAGCACTTGGGGAAACTTTGGGCCAAATCTGGTTTTAAGATCTCTCCTTTCTCTCCGGGGATTAAGGTTACTCTCAACTACAGGATGTCCTCGGGTGCATTGTGCGGTCTCCTCCCCCTGAGAGATCCGCTCCCATTTCTCCCCCTTACACACATAGTCCTTCCATCTTATTTGACTGTGTTCGCTTTGGTTTTGTAAAATCACTTAAGTTGGTAAGAGCCACAGAACTGCACTGATTCTGAGCCCTTCGTGTGTAAAAAAGTTAATGTAGCAGTCTTGAGACTACGAAGCAATAATTGCTAACTCATAAAACAGGCCAGCCTTGCACTAGGTAGTCCTCGTGGATATTTCCACATTTTGAATGAAGGACGTTTATAAACAAAAACCTTGAATTTTCATATGTTCCCTGCCCTTTCCTAACTTGTATCTATACACCTTAGAAAGGACCTTATTGATTATCCAGAGGGAAAAAAGTGATTTGGAGGCACCTGTATGCTTACTGAAAATATTGGATTCACTTTGCTTATATGGCGATTCAGTTTAATAAAAAGCTGCTTTTCTGTGCATACCCTTTGACCCAGCAATCCCACTTTTAGGTCTTTTGCCCAAAGAAATCATGGAAGGGGGAAAGGGACCCACATGTACAAAAATATTTATAGCTGCTCTTTACGTGGTAGCAAGGAATTGGAAGTTGAGGGGGTGCCCATCAATTGGGGAATGGCTGGACAAGTTGTGGTATATGAATACAATGGAATACTATTGTGCTGTAAGAAATGATGAGCAGGAAGAGTTCAGAGAAACCTGGAGGGTCTTACGTGAGCTGATGATGAGTGAGATGAGCAGAACCAGAAGAACATTGTACACAGTATCATCAACATTGAGTGTTGACCTACTGTGATGGACTATATTCTTCTCACCAATGCAATGGTACAGAAGAGGGAACTCATGATAGAAGAGGATCTCCAAATCCAAGAAAAAAAAAGAAAGAAAGAACTGTGGAGTATAGATGCTGATTGAACCATATTATTTCTTTTGTTTTGGGTGCTGTTGGTTTTTTTTTCTTTCTATTTTGAGGTTTTGCATCACTGCTCTGATTCTTTCTCTTGTAACAGGATTAATGCAGAGATAGGATTAATGTTATTATGTGTATATATATGTGTGTGTGTGTATATATATATCTATATGTATATGTATAGAGATATATAGATATAACCTATATCAGATTACCTGCTGTCTAGGGGAGGGGGAGGGAGGGGTGGGAGGGAGAAAAATCTGAAATTGTAAAGCATGTATAAACAAAAGTTGAGAACTATCTTTACATGTAATGGAAAAAATAAAATACCTCATACATTAAAAAAAAATAAAATAAAAAGCTGCTTTTTCTGAAAAAAAAAGTTTTCTTTATAATCAAGGGGATAGCCTCAACTTTTTAACTCTACCTGTGACATTGTTATAAAATACCTTATTGTAAAAAAAAAAAAATCACTACACAGTATTGTTACTGTAACTTCCCCATGCAAATGAACCCATAATGTGGTTGTGGCACATCTGTAGAAAAACAAAGTCTGGAAGTGCTTTAAAGAAATCTGAGTGTTTTTTTTTAATCTATTTTCCAAAGAATAAGTGAGAGGCACAGCATTGTAGGATCACAGATTTAGAGCTCCAAGGACCTCAGGCTATAGGCTATTCTGTTCCTTTTATAGATGAATCAGGCAGTCAATCAACAAGCATTAATTATATATTTACTATGTGCCAAGATCTGAGGACACAAAAGCAAGAACAAAAACAAAACAAAATTTTAAAACCTCACATTCTTGTGGAGATAACATGTAAACAATTGTACATGCAAGATGTAGATGAGGAAAGGTCATCACAGAGGGAAAGAAAGTACTAGAAGTAAGGGGAGAGTGGGAGGATGGAGAGGAAAGGTGGGATAGGCTTCTTCCAGGAGGTGGGGTTTAAGCTAGGTCTTGAAAGAAGCCAAGAGGCAGAACTTTCCAGAAATGGAGGATAGTGAAAAGGGACAAATCAGGTGAAGGAACAGCCAAGTAGGCCATTTTTACTGGATCACAGAGTACATAGAGAATAAAGTGAAAGAAAACTGGAAAAGTAGGAAGGGGCCTGGTTATGAGGAGCTTTAAAAAGCCAAACAGAAGACTTTATATTTGATATTGCACATGACAGAGAAGCATTGGAGTTTTATTAAGGGGAGGAGATGACCTAGTCTGATCTTCGATTTTAGAAAGATCAGTCTGACATCTGAGCGGAGGATGAACTGCAATGGGAAGAGACTTGAGACCAACCAGCAGGCTATTAAAGTAGTCCAGGCTAAGGAAATCAGGGCCTGCTCCAGAGCAGTTGTTGTGTGAGTGAAGAGAAGGCAACAATAAGAGATATATAGTGAAGATAGAAACAAAACTTGGGAACAGGTTGGATATGGAGGATGTGTGTGAGAGAACTGAAGATGTCACTAAGGTTGTGAGCTTGGGTGACTAGGAAGATGGGGTGGTTTAACAGTAATAGGGAAGTTTGGAACTGAACCCCAGGAAGGTTAATTCATGTGTGTGTGTGTGTGTGTGTGTGTGTGTGTGTGTGTGTGTGTGAGTCCTTGTGAGAGGTGTGGATATTTCCTGACAGCATTCAGTCCTTAAAACATATTTTCTGTCAGTTTCTAATCCAGCCACTTGTGGAAGTCTGATGGTACTACTTGTAGCCATGAGTGACTGAGTAGCTGTGTGGTGACAAAGAGTCTTCTGACTGGCTGAGGAGCCAGAAGGACTGATGACTCATGAGTGGTTGAGTCAGAAGTGAATGTGTGTACAAAAGGAGTTAAGCTGTTGGGAGCTGCCTTGTAGGGGAATGGCAGCAAGGTACATTCACTCTACCTGGCCATGTGATAGCGAGTGCATGGCTTTAGTTTCTTTTGTGTTTGTTCTTCCCTAATCTTGGGTGAATGTAAATATCTGGAGACAGAATTGACCAGGTTACAGCTTTGGGAATTTGGAAAGTTCAGAACCATCTAAGGTCCCAATGACAACTGAAGTTGATGGAGATGTCCACGAGAGGTGATCACAAGGGCTGATGACAGAGGAGACACCTGCAGATGGATGTGGAAAGACAGATGTCAAGGAAAGCAACATCAGGAATCATGCCCCATTAGGGACAGAGAAAAATGAAGGCTATGAACTATACAAAAACACCAACTTGGAGCTCAATAAAGGCCTACAGGAAATCTCATCGGGATTCCATAAAGGGAAAAAGAAGGCAGTAACCAGGAACTATGGATTAACTCTTTGCCACACTCTTAAACCCATTTTCTCATTGACTATTGTTAAGGGCTAAAATTCTAGCTAGTCTGTCTAAAATATCTAATGAGTGGTCGCCAATAAATTATAAGCTTTAGCAAGAGTTAGACTTTTAAGCATTTATTAAGGAGAATAAGAATTGGTAAAGAGAGAGAAAAAGGCCTAAATTCCTAGCTATTAAAGGGAGAGCACATTTCTAGCTCCGCTCTCCACCAGAGTCCAAAGGAAAGAGCCCGAGACTGAGCGCCAGTCTCTTCCTTCCTCCTCCCACTAGCCCGCGTCACTTCCTGACTCCTGGTCTTGCCCTCAAAGACCTTCCCTTCATGGGCAGAACTCCTCTACAGTAAGTATCCAGCAGGTGGCGTCATTCCAATCGTTACACTATGTAAGGGGAGAGAGAACCCCAGGTTTGGGGGCATTATTTTGGTCCTACTGTCTTTGCTATATGTTAGTAAATAGCCTTTCTAAAATCTAATTAAATCTGGCTAATAATTAGTGGGAAACACACATGGGGATAGCTGATGAGCACTAGAAATCTCCAGCCCCTCAGAATTACCCGGAGAGAAAATAGCGTAGTCTGCCACAAGTGGGGACTTGCCCTGCTATTGTGAGTGGAAATTGGGGAATTTGCTCTAGAGAGGATGCTGCATGGATCTAAGTACACGTTAGGGCAGTGACTTTCATCTTTGTCTGTATCCCCAGTAGGCAGCATAGTGTTAGGCACACACTAGGTGCTTAATAGATGGGGTTGTTGCCCAAGGTCACACAGGTAACTGAGGCTGGCATTGAACTCAGCTCCTCTGACTCCAGAGTCAGTTTTCCTTTACTTCGAAGTCAAGACTTGGGCTCAAATCCTGCCTGAAGCACATACTGGCCAGGTAACTAGAGTGATACAGTGGAAGTACTATTGCATTTACAGTCAGGACCTGGCCTTTAATCTTGGCTTTATCACTTACTACTTGTGTGCCCCTGAGCAAATTACTTAACATCTCTGGGCCTTAGTTACTCATCTATAAATCATGGGAGCTGGAGTAGATGTCCTCTGTGGTCCCCTTCAGCTCTAAATCTATGACTCTATGATTCCAGCATGATAGACAAACTACTTATCTCTCAGTTCCCAGGCAGCTCTCTGAAACTATAAATTACAAATGAGCTGTTCATCTACAATGGTAGGGGAGGTTTTCACACTGGAAGTTCTCTAAACTGATCCAGATTCTGATAGCCCTCCCCCTAGAGTCTCATTTCAGCATTTGATCTAATAAGCATCAGAATACAGATATACATGTAAATTAAACTGGGAAAAGCATGACAGAGAAAGACCTCAAAGACTTCTACTGAGATTCTTCTAGAGGACACAGCTATTTTTAAAGCTCTCATGAAGAAGTGTGAATATTAAAAATCATATGGTAATAGAATCATAAGAGAAAGAGACTTCAGAAGTCATCTGCTTTAATCCATAACTGAAACAAGAATGCTCTCCATCCCTGACAAGCAGCTAGGTGGTGCAGTAGAAATCGAGCAGGATATCAAATCCGAAACACTAGCATTCAAATCCTACCTTGGATCCTTACTAGCTGTGTGACCCCAGGCAAGTAACTTAACCTCAGTCTGCTTCAGTTTCATTATCAGTAAAATGGAGATAACAGCAACTACCTCCCAGGGATGTTGTGAGGAATAAAATGAGAGGATTCCAGTTCCTAATTAAAAATCTCGAGTAGTGGGGAACTCACTAGCTACTTCATGTCTATGTAATAGATTCCATTTTTGAGCAGTTCAAATTGTCAAGAAATACACACACACATATATATATAAACTAGAAAAGATCTTAGACAAATCTAGGCTCCCTCCCCCCTCAGAAATTAATGGACTAGCCCAGAATTACACAGGTAATAAGAACAAGAGGCAGGATTTGAATTTAGAACCAGTGTTCTTGTCCCTTTACTATGATGCCATGATACTTGAGTTAGGTTTCATCCTAGAAACTTCCACTCTTAGTTTCACCCCTAGTTCTCCCCACTAGACCAATACAGAATAAACCCAATTCTTTTTTTTCTCCATACCACAACCCTTCAACTATTTAGAAGTTGCTACAATGTTCTCTCAAATCTATTCATCTCTAGGCTATATATAAATAATTCCTTAGTTTCTTGAACCATCTCACAAATGAAATGGTTTCCAGTCTCTTCACAATCCTGATCACCCTGCAGTAGACTTGTTGCTCCTTCGTTTTCTTAAAATACGACTGGGAGAACCGAACATGGCAATTCAACTACAGAGTGCAAGAGATCTATAACGTGTGTTGTTCTGGACAGTCATTTCTATGAATGTAGACAAAATTTACATTCTCTCTTTCAGTGAGGGCAATGATATATTGTTGGCTCTCATTAAGCTAGCAATCAATTTACCAAAACCTTTGTCATAGCAGCAGGGATAGAAGAAAGAACACTGGACCTGTACAAGCTGTTTAAGACTTTTAGAGTCTGCCTACCTATCTACTTACCTATTTTAGAGGGAGGTGGGTCATGTAGTTGATAGAGCTCTGATCCTCCAGTCAGATAACTGGGTGTAAACTGACTTCTACTGACTAGTATCTATGTGACCTTAGACAAGTCACTTCACCTCTGTTTGCCTCAGTTTCCTCAAATATAAAATGGGAACAACAATAGTGATCCTCACGGATATTGTGAGAATCAAATGAGATAATGTTTGTTAAAATTAAAAAGAACTTATCACAGTGCCCAGAACATAGTAGGTGCTATATAAATGCTTTTTCCCTTTCTCCCCTACCTCCCAAGGTTATGGTGAGGATCAAATGAGATAATATTTGTAAAGTTCTTAGCACAGTGTCTGACATATAGTAGTATGTGTTTAATAAATGCTTTCTTGCTTCCTTCCTCACAGGGTCCTTATAAGAATCAAATAAGACCATGTATTTGAAAGAATTACATATTTTATTTTTGTCTAGACTTGTGATTTTACTGGTACAGAGAACTCCCACCCTTTACTCAGGGATAAAAGTGATCTTCCTAAAGCACAAGTCTAACCTTGTCACCCATTCTATTTAATTAATTCTGTGGGTTCCCCATTACTTTCAGCATCAAATATAAAACCCTCTGTCTCAATTTTAAAGCCTTTCATAAACTGGTTCCTTCATGCCTTTTCACTCTTCTTATATCTGACTTCCCTCCATATGCTGTACTATTCAGTGACACTGGCTTCCTTACTTTTCATCTCATATATTCCATCTCTCAAATCCATGTATTTTTAAAATTTTGTTTATTTGTTTTTGTTACATTTTAACTTCTGTACTGTCCCCTCCCTCCTTCCCCACCCTGAAATGGAGAACTAGAGAAGACCACCATTTCACACACACACACACACACACACACACACACACACACTCATATGCCCACATGCATACATGTGTAAGAAAATCCACACTATGCATATTTCTATTTATCAGTTCTTTCTTTGGAAGTAGATAGAATCTTCATAGGTCCTTTGTAGTTGAATTGAGTATTTATAATAATCAGAATAACTTAGTTGTTCACAGTTATTCTGCTGTTACTGTATATACAATGTTCTCTTGGTTCTGCTCATTTCACTCTTCCTTATTTCATGCAAGTCTTTCCATGTTTTTCTAAAATCAACTTGCTCACCATTTCTTACAGGATAGTAGTATTCCATCGCAATCATATACCACAACTTATTTAGCCATTCCCCAACTGATAGGCATCCCCTCAATACCTTTGCCACCCACAAAGAAAGCTGCTAAAATATTTTAGAGCAAATAGGTTCTTTACATTTTTCCCTGATCACACTGGGAAATAGACCTAATAGTGGTATTTCAGGGTCCAAGGCTATAACTCTTTGGGCATAATTCCAGATTGCTCTCCATAATAGTTAAATCAATTAAAAGTTCCACCAACATTGTATTAATGTCCCAATTTTTCCATATCCCCTCTGACATTTGTCATTTTCCCCTTCTATCATTTTAGACAATCTGAAAGGTGTGAGATGATATCTCAAAGTTGTTTTAATATGCATTTCTCTAATCAATAATAATTTAGAGGGCTTTTTCATATGACAACATGTAGCTTTGATTTCTTCATCAAAAAACAGCCTGTTCATATCCTTTGACAATTTATCAGTTGCAGAATGATTCATTCTTATAAATTTGACAAAGTTCTCTATATATTTGAAATGAGACCTTCATCTGGAAACTGTCTATAAAATCCCTCTCCCCCCAATTTTCTGCTTTCTTTCTAATCTTGGCTACATTGGTTTTATTTGTACAAAACTTTTTAAAAATTTAATGTAATCAGATTATTTTACATCTCACAATGGTCTCTATATCTTATTTATTCATTAATTCTTCTGCTATCCAAAAGTCTGACAGGTAATATTTTCCATGTTTTCTTTTGATTTACTTACGATCTCTCCCTTTATATCTCTGTCATATATCCATTTTGACCATATCTTGGTAAATGATATAGGATATTGATCTATACCCAATATCTGCCAGACTGCTTTCCAATTTCCCCAACAATTTATCAAATAGTGAAATCTTATCCCACAAGCTTAAATTTTTACATTTGTTGAACACAAGGTTATTAAAATAATTTACTTCTGTGCATTGTATATCTACTCTGTTCCACTGATCTACCTTTCTATTTCTTAGCCAGCACCAGATGATGTTGATAATTACTACTTTATAATACAGTTTAAGACCTGGTACTGCTAAACCTTCTTCCTTTACATATTTTTCACTAATTCTTTTGTTATTCTTGATCTTTTTGTCTTCCCAATGAATTATGTCATTATTTTTTCCAGCTCAATAATTTTTTTTTTGGTAATTTAATTGAGATGGTATTGAATAAGTAAATTTGTTTAGGATGAATTGTT
The DNA here is from genome assembly GCF_019393635.1 of Dromiciops gliroides. Classification (NCBI taxonomy): domain Eukaryota; kingdom Metazoa; phylum Chordata; class Mammalia; order Microbiotheria; family Microbiotheriidae; genus Dromiciops; species Dromiciops gliroides. The sequence continues at coordinate 521,742,250 of NC_057863.1, read as the reverse complement.
ATTTTTACCATATTGCCTCTGCTCACTTATGAACAGTTAATATTTTCCAGTTGTTTAAATATGACTTTATTTGTATAAAAAGTGATTTATAATTATGTTCATGTAGTTCCTGAGTTTGTCTTGGCAGGTACACTCCCAGATATCTTATGCTGTCTATGGTTATTTTAAATGGGGTATTATTTTGTTGGTGATATATAGAAATTCTTGTGATTTATGTGTGTTTATTTTATATCCTGCTACTTTGCTAAAATCATTAATTATTATTTCAACTAGCTTTTTAGTTGAAACTCCATTTTTTTGTTTTTTGGTTTTTTGAGGGGCAATGAGGATTAAGTGACTTGCTCAGGGTCACACAGCTAGTGAGTGTCAAGTGTCTGAGGCTGGATTTGAACTCAGGTCCTCCTGAATCCAGGGCCACTGCTTTATCCACTTCACAACCTAGCTGCCCCTTACCTCAGTATTTTTCAAGGCTGTTCCCCATGCTTGGAATTTTCTCTATTCTCATATCTGTCTCCTGGTTTTCCTTGCTTCCTTCAAGTCTCAGATAAAATCTAATCTTCTACAAGAAGCCTTTCCAACCTCCCCAACCACTCCTCCCCCACACCCCCCAGACACTTAATGCTTTGCCTTCCTTCTACTTTTATCCTTTTTATGTCTTCTTTGTACTTAGTTGTTTGCATCTTGGCAACTCCATTAGCCTTCCATCTCCTTGTGGCCGGAGCTGTCTTTTACCTTTCTTTGTATCTCCAGTGCTTAGCATAAGGTCTTGCTTGTTGACTGCAATTAAGCCACATGCAACATTGAAGAGCACTGGCCCTAGAGTCAGATGGGACCAAATCCTGCCTCCAATATTTTCTTTGTACCTGTGTGACTGTAGGGAAGTTACTTCACTTCTCTCAATCTCAATTTCTTCATCTGTAAAATCAGGGATTTTCTTGCAAATTTGTGTTAAAATAAAACAGAATTATCTTCCATGGTTAAAAAAAAAGGAAGAAGAAAGAAAGAAAGAGAGAGAGAGAGAGAGAGAGAGAGAGAGAGAGAGAGAGAGAGAGAGAGAAGGGCGGGAGGGAAGAAGGAAGGAATCAATCCTTTTTGTGTAGAGCTTTCAAGGGGTTGAAGAGCTGAAATGGTAGCTGAATAAGATTAGAAGTCTTTTTCCTGGAAAGATGAAGGTTGAGGTCTGAGGTCAAAAGAAAGAACTTCTTAAAAGTTCCTACAAAAGAGAACTCAGGGATGATCTAGTCCAATCTATACATGTTGTACTCTGTTGATCTCATTTTGCCTTTCTAAGTATCAATTCTTTATCTGTAAAATGACAGTGTGTGTGTGTGTGTGTGTGTGTGTGTGTGTGGTATGTGAGGGGGTTATGTATGACTATATGTTCTCTAAGGCAAAGCTTCTTCAACTGTGGGTCTTGACTCCATATGGGGTCACATAACAGAATGTGAGTATCATGAAAGATTTCGCAACAGAAAAAGGTTACGTATACCTATTTTATATACCTATGTATGCAGGATCACATAAAAATTTTTCTGCTGAAATGGGGTCACAAGTGGAAAAAATTTAAGAAGCCCTACTCTAAGGTCCCTTTCAGTTGTAGCATTTCACAATTTTTCATCACCACCATCATCATAACTGGCATTTATATATAACATTTAAAGTTTGGAAAGTGTTACTTCATATGCTTTCTCATTTGAGCCTCAAACCATGGGAAGCAGGTATTACAAGTATTGTTCCCCACGGAGTTCCCTCCACTTTACAGATGAGGAAGCTAAGATTCAGAGAAGCTCGATGTCTATGGTTGCAGAGGTAATTAATGTCAGAGGTAGAATTTGAGACCAGGTTTTGCTAATTCCACTCCCAGCATTTTAGCCTATGCAGTTTCAGAAGTATTTTCCTGAAATTGCCTCTTCATAGAAGACAACAAAAGTTGTGACATGAGTCTTCCCTTTTCAATAATATCAACTTGCCCAACTTTGGTTTTTAAACTCAACCCCTATCTTGGCTACAGCCTCTATGATATCCAGTTATTTAAAAAAAAATAAACCAAAACAGAACCAACCTTGAAAAGTACTTTTGCTTAGAAACTAAGGAAAGCTTCAATCCAAAAGCTTTTTTTCTCCTTAGAAGTTAAGATGACTGAAAGCCTGGGGTTGTGAAAAGCTCTGCACCAGAGCTTTTACTATAATGAACATTATAATTAAAGGACTTAGGATGTTGCTATGTTCAATATTGTTTTCACCTGCCTTTAAAATGAGACCAGAATTATTTTGACAAGTGGTGTGGGAGGTGGTTTGCTGTGATTTTATCTTGTCTAAGTGCCTTTGTTACATCTTTTAAGATGTTATTTGTTACAAAGTTTTTCAGTTGCAATATTTCAAACACAGGTTAGAAAGGGATAGAAAGGGGGCAGCTAGGTGGCACAGTGAATAAAGCACGGGCCCTGGATTCAGGAGTACCTGAGTTCAAATCCGGCCTCAGACACTTAACACTAGCTGTGTGACCCTGGGCAAGTCACTTAACCCCGATTGCCTTACCAAAAAAAGAAAAAAAAAAGAAAGGGATAGAAAGAAACAAAATCAATCCCTTCTTCTCCTTTACCTTTCTAAGCAATCATCAGATTTAAATTCTTGGCATTGAAAAGGAAGGTAATACTAGAGGAAACTAGTACTCATCTTAAAAGGAACAGGTGGTAACAAGACTTCCATATTTCAGTTGCATTTGACCAAATCCTCTCTGTGCAGAGCTTTCAAGGGGATGAAGAGTTGAAGTGATAGCAGAACAAGATTAGGAGTCTTCACAGATCTGTGGTCAAAGTCAACAAAACAATGTGAAGATAGGATGATGACAGATTTGATAAAAAATAGGAGCACAGACCTTGAACTTGTTAGACTTAAGTTTAGAACAACAACAACAAAACCAAATACTATTTCATGCTGGGAAGGTAACCATGTGGAACTCATTGCTCTCAGCAGGTATGAAAAGCTAAAATGGAAACCAGGGAGTGGAGGACCTTGATTATGAATTCATAAATGACACATCCATATTGAGAGGCATCATAATGTGGTGCATAGAGTCGTAGATTTAATTAGATCATAAATTTGGGGTTAAATCTCACCTCTGATGCTTAACTATGACATGACTTCTCTGAATCTCCATTTCCTCATCTGTAATAATAGTTACAGAGGAGCCCACCTCACAGAATTGCTATGAAGCTCACGTGAAACTGATGTAGGTGAAGGGGGCTTTGCAAACTTTAATGCACTATATAAATGTAAGTGGTTATTATGTTATGGATTACATACACAGATGGTTTGGGGTAGCTAACCTTTAAAGTTGACGTGAAGGGGGAAGCTTTTCTGTTGCTAACATGCTCCTTGGTGCCACTGTACACACACCAGCAATCATACCATTGCCTCTGAATTCACCCCAAACCCAAGCCCCAGGACTTCCTATGCCTCCAAATAATCTCTTTTCCCATGTGAAGGTTGTAAGGAACACAGAAAATGGTGATTTGGTCACATGATACAAATCCAAACTTGATTAATGACTGCCAATCATTGCTTCCCAAACTGATATCCTTGCATTAGGAAGCTCTAGAACCCAGACTTCTACACACAATTCCTCTTACCTTGGGCCTAAAAAAGCCAGTCTCCATATTGGCCTACTCTAGGAAAACACCCATCCATCCATTCTACATGCATGCTCACTGCTCCTGCCTCTCTCTCAAGACCTTTTCCTGACTCATTTTAGAGTTTCACAAATTGCTCTAGGCCTCTAACTTGAGACTGCTTTAAAGTTTTTGTGTTTGGCAATCCTGTTTCATAAGCCCCTTGGTAGTTGCATATTCCTAAATTTATCTCAAAACAATGATTTTTGGTGTTAATGTCTCATTTGGGGGGGGGGAGATTGATGTTAATGTGCCTTTTTGTGTGTATATTGTAAAAAAAAAAAAGAAAAGAAAGAAACTGGGAAGCCTTTCTGAAGAAAGAAACCAACCTTCATTAAGAGAAACAAAGGTAGGGGGCAGCTAGGTGGCGCAGTGGATAAAGCACTGGCCTTGGATTCAGGAGGACCTGAGTTCAAATCCAGCCTCAGACACTTGACACTCACTAGCAGTGTGACCCTGGGCAAGTCACTTAACCCTCATTGCCCTACCAAAAAAAAAAAATAAGAATAAGAAGGAAAAAGAAAAAGAGAAAAAAAAGAGAGAGAAACAAAGGTGGGGTCTACAGTCCACCCAGTAGAGTTTGAGATGTCATGATACAGAATTCACAGATATTTATCGTTTTCTTCATTCATGTATAGTGCAACAATGTCCTCTAGAAGCTGAGTCATATAAAATTACATTTTACAGGTCACTATGTCCTAACTTTGTGACATCTTAACTTTGTACTTTCCATTATGTCTCAATCAGCCCTTTACAGCATTTTCTTACTCTATCATTTTAATATAAAGATTAATATAGGGGCAGCTAGGTGGCGCAGTGGATAAAGCACTGGCCTTGGATTCAGGAGGACCTGAATTCAAATCCAGCCTCAGACACGTGACACTTAACTAGCTGTGTGACCCTGGGCAAGTCACTTAACCCTCATTGCCCTGCAAAAAACAAACAAAAACAAAGATTAATATTTGACATGATTATTATGGTCAATTTTTAAGATCCACACTTCATAATGATTTAGCTACACTTCTAAGGTTAATTAACACAGGAATTTCCTAGGAATATATGATAGTTTTTTTACACACAGGTTTGGTTTTTTTTAACCTTGGACTATAAATCACATAGTTATTTCTTATCAAAGTGATTATAGCTGATAAAAGATTAGTAAGGCAATATAGAGCAGAGCACTCAAGGCATTGATTATTGATCTTTTTCCTTTCAACATACAGTATAAGAGGAAACTTTTAATAAATAACAAATGCTTATTTACTGACTAAATGCATATGCATTGAAGAAAAGGTCATTGTTGCAGCTTTTATTATATAATTAAGATATTAATCCCTTGAGAGCACAGATCATTTTATTTTTGTCTCTGAATCCCTAACAATCAAAATATAACCTAGCACATAGTAGGTGCTTAATAAATGTTTGTTGAATAAACACATTTTTAAATGATAAAATTTTGTAGATTTTAGTTATAGTAATTACCTTAATTATTGTAAACTAGGGTTCTGATTCACTCAGACAGTCAGGAAATCTATCTATTGTTGCACCTTCTCTCAAATATCAGCATCAAGGTTGTATCTTGATGCTTCCTAAATAGCCCAAGGGATAAATGGCAATTATTGGCTTTGACAAAACTTAACTGTTTTCCTCACATAGCTGTTTGCCTTTCCCCAATATGTTTAGGTTCTAACATCATTTCTATTTGATTTACCTTCCAAAAACAGATCAGACTAGGAGTTGATTAGGTATCTTTTAAAATAGGGTTTTATAAGTCTTGGTGTTTCTGGGGAAAGAGTAATTCATGGGGACTGAAATTTTGAAAAGGGAAGTAAGAAAAAGAGCCATTTTCAAATCCTACCTAGGCTGGACAAATATTTGACCTAGTTCTTCTCCTTAATCTAGAAATCTTCTGCTCAAAAACCTTGACTGTCTCCTCATTTCCTACTAAATTTAAGCCTAAACTTCTTAGCCTGGTATTCAACCTACCTTTGCACTCATATCTCATAATGCCCAGCTCAAATGCCACTTCTATTAAGCCTTCTCCAAGTCCCCAGCTAAAAATTATATCTCCCTAATGCAACCTCAAAAGACTGCATATTCATTTTTTATACTTATCATATGAAAATTTTTATATAGTTATCTGTGTGTATGTATATATGTATGAATATTTGCATATACACACATATATATGTATATGTATATAAATACCTGGCCCCTATTAGATAAGCAGTAGGGATCATTTCTTATCTCACAATGTATATTATATAGTAAGTATTTAAAATATATTTATTAAATGTTACTTAGTAAAGGTTAACATTTCATGGAGGACAATCTTTATTGCCAATTAAAGTCCTATCATGATACTTTGATGTGTATAAGAATGTGCCAGTAATGTGTATAAGATGGATTGGAGGGAGTAGAGCCTAGTGGTGGGGAGATATTTTATGTGACACTCTAAGAGAAGCTCAAAGCTTGATATAGTTTTGCTGGGGCATGTGTAGCAAGCACATGGAGTGGCCCTAGAGTGTAGCATCTGGCATCAAGTGCTTTACTTCCTTGCTATCTGAATTAATCACCCTTTGTTCTTATTATTCAGTAATATCCAACTCTTCATGACCCCATTTGGAGTTTTCTTGGCAAAGATACTGGTGTAGTTTGTCATTTCCTTCTCTAGCTGTGTATTTTAAAATTCTAAATGTGGGTTCTAATCTGTCCCCCCAGTTTTTTTGGGGAAACTGGCTAAAATCACTGATAAATGAGTTTAGGTTTTTTAAGGGTTTATTAAAAAATAGTAAAAGAAAGAGAAAGATTGAGGACAGATTTCTTATAGCATGGAAATCCTAGCTTTCCTAAACTCCCATTTGAAGTCCTCCACCAAGCCTATGTCTCCAACCAAAAGAAAAAGAACTCCTCTGCCAGCATCAACTTCCTCCTTCATGTTCTCCTTCCAGAAATGGGAGGTTCTTCAAGCTGATTGGCTAGCATCATTCAAATTCATTGGTTCACTGGACCCAAAGGTGGTCTGGATGTAACGTTCAAAGTTTTTAGCTTCTGAGAACAATACCCTTTTAAGGACCAACCAGATATGCTTACAATCCAGTTAACTGGAAGTAAGATAGTCAGCAGTCAGTCACTCTCACTTAATTCAATCAGTTTAGATTAATCTCCAGGTGGGCCTTTGAGTATCTGCTAAATCCCCTTATCTACCACATTCCATTATCTTGACACATCCCCCCCTTTTTTTCTTCTAGGAATCCAGTGTTTCCTTGATGAAACACACCCTATGCTAACAAACACTATGTAAATAACAATATAGGAAAAGGAGAAAGGGGAAATTTTGTCCAGAGGGGCAGTCCCTCATGAGCCGGCACTTTGACACTGCCTGCAGAGGGAGGGCTTCTGCAGAGAATACATATTACAAATGGTGTATATAATAATAGAAGGAAAAAAGAAAAACAACAAAACAAAACTGTTCATTTAAAATCTTTGAGATCTTGTCTTCTTGGAGTGGTGGGATGTCATCAGGGAAACTGGACTCTGGTTTGGACTCTGGTTGTCTCTGCACCCACTTCTTTAGCTATTGAACTGCTGGATTTTCACTAATTCTTAGCATAGCATTGTCAATGATCAAAATAAACAGTGAGAGTTCTTCAAAATATAACTCATGGGGCAGAAATGATCTATATCACACAAGTCACTTCTCTGCTAACTTCTCCCTTCTGGCCTTCACTGCTCTCCTGTTGGACAAATCTCTTCTATTCTTGAACTGTTGTTATTTTAATTTACAATAACCCTTAAAGCAGCATTGAGAAAATTGTATACTATTATAGTGACAAACTTGCCTCTTAAGAAAAGGAAGAGTAGTGGGGGCAGCTAGATGGCACAGTGGTTAAGCACCGGCCCTGGATTCAGGAGTACCTGAGTTCAAATCCGGCCTCAGACACTTGACACTTACTGGCTGTGTGACCATGGGCAAGTCACTTTACCCCCGTTGCCTGCAAAAAAAAAACATTATAAAAAAAAAAAAAAAGAAAAGGAAGAGTAAAACTCCTAACATTGGCTCTCTGGGCAACGCAGAAAAGCCCAGACAATTCCTCATCAACTGGATTCTGTGTCATCCAATCAGTTCTCAGCATCTTGTTACAGTCACTAGAGTGCCCAGCAAAACTTTACAAGTTGGCAGTCTGGGCAATTCAAACAAGCCCAATCAATTATGCTTCATTCAACAGGATTTTGCATAGTCCAATCAGACATTAGTATCCTGTTAGAGCAAAGCAGAGCTCAAAGTAAAACTTGTCTTTCCTCAATTGTTTTTTTCCTTTTTAACTCAGAGGAATCAGCAGAGAGCAACTGGGCACTTCTGGGAGGTTTTACTCCTCTCAAAATGCAAACCCAGATAAAGAACAGTAGATGATACTGGAGTCATAGTCAAGCAGTTGTCTACTAGAAGACTCCTGGCCTTTTCTTCAGCCAATATACAAAAATGTTACTTCTCTTGTTAGGTTTCCAAGTACTGCAGTTGCAGCCATGTTAGCTGACTGATCCTGATGGATTTTTTATCCTTCAGTTTTGATTACTTTTATAACCACTCCAGCTGGGTTCCTTACTGTTTAATGGCTCAAATCAAGATCTTCTGGTGGTCAATGACTCATCTTTCCATTAGGAGGTAAAACTCACAAAATCTGACTTTATATCAGTTATAAAATTAACAGACCATATTTAATCTTCCCATAGTATCACTGTGAGTTTTAACCTCTCAAGCTCAAAAAATAGTCACAAAGGAGCAGAGGGATCACAATTTGCTGCAACCTCAGTCATTTCTTTGCTCTCTATCCAGTCCTTCTGTCTCTCCTCATATTGTAATGGGAAAAATGGGGAAAATTCACTTGTGAATTTTAACAGTTTTTCATACAAAAGTTTGGTTGGGTTTTTTTTCTGCCCCTTTCAGCTACCAAATTGTTCACATATGAAAGTGACAGTACTTTACATCCTTCCAAAGTTGGTTTAATCTTTTTTTTCTTTGTACATCAATTCACCTTCTGCTCCTTCTAATAGGTATATTACTCACGTAAAGTTGCAATATTTTACCTGTACACATATGCCAGGAATTTGGTCAAGTAAGAAGGAGACAGCTGATTATCTTGCCCCCTGGTCTTTGCTTTTAAGTTTGTTTTGATTCATTTGAATAATGAATATAGGGCATGTTGGATAATCAGAGTTATGGATTCCATCTAAGCTTCCATATAAGGGGATCCCACACAGGATCCCCATTTGGGAATAGGGTGCCACATAAATCTAGCCCTAAACTAAATAGAGGTTGCTGACAGTGATATAGGCTTCAGTGACCAAGAAATACAGTTTTTAAAAAGCAGAATTAAGAATAAAGGATTAAGTGACCCTATTTTGTGGTCCAGAGATCTTCATGCATGGTAAAAAGAATCTTCTGGAAAGATTCTAGTCAAAACTCCAAAAGAAACCCAACCAACAACAACAAAACCCAGACAGATTACTCCTGAATATACAAGATTCCTTAGAAAGTTGTGGTTCATTTTTTTTCTTTTTAAACCTAGCCTAATAATTGCATGTGTTACGATTTCTGCTTTCTATAAAGAACTGCAGCAGGGAAAAACTTGGAATTTTTAAACTACAAGTACGCAACAGAGCTTACTCATTCTCCTATGAGGAAGGAAGCGACTTACCTAATGACTGGGGCCAAAGCCAGAAGCTAGAAAGAAAAGCCCTAAAACCAAACTATCAGGTGATGCTGTAGTTGGCAGTGACCAGCACTGATCTTGGGACCAATGAAACAAGGTTCATTCACAGCCACTTGAGACCAGAATAAAGAAATGCCTGGCAGAGACCATGTATGGGGATGGGGGGGAGGGGGTGGGAATACTATACCATACCATAGGAGGCTACAGAAGCTCTTCCCATTGCAGGAGAGTGCAATGATATCACCAGAAAACATTGGCAGCCCTATATCTTCATAGGTGTCAGTTTTTCCCTTCATACATGAAGGATCTGTCTATCCCTCCACACGTGCCTAACCCATAGAAGTTTCCTACATGTGCCTCTTTCTAATTGTGTTCTCTATAGCTGTCTACTCTTCCCATTAATAGCACGTGTATTTGTGGGATAGTGTCTCAGGTTTTGGGGGGAAGTGTTATTATTTCTTTTCTTACCATGCTATTTCATAAAATGTTTTTGCTTTGAATTATGTCTTCTAGATAACTAAATAAATGTGAACATATTGGTGGAGTTTCATGAGCTATAGTGTTGAATGGATGTTGGAAGAAGGCCTTCAGAAGAAAGCTCGTCTAACCCATACCCAAAAACCATAACACTAGGGTACAACTACATTAGGCTCAATGTCTGATGGGGCATATTTAAATGCCCATGTTCATAGTTATTCTGCCTTTGGAAATATGGTTGTGGAAGATATGACTAGCTTAGGATCATATTCCCAGTTATAGATCTAAGCCCCATCCTAGGGAAGGTCACTGTCTTCTATAGGATTCCCAGAGCTCTTCTGTGCCCTCCTGCCTTGAACAAAATGATACAAGGAAATGCAAAGAACAGGGACAGATTAGTTCAGTCCTATGCAATGCTTAGAAATGAATGCCAGTCAAAGCCAACTTTATAAAGTATGGCAGGGTAGGGGATATGGATTGCTAGTTCTGCCATGGCTGTTTTCTCCTCCCTCTTCAGTACTCCAGTCATCTAGAGAACTTGCTACAAACCAAACCAAATCAAACCTAAATGGTCTTATGCCTTATTCCTTGTCCCTTTAACTTTTGTCTCCCTCGTCTCCTGAGGAGGTGTGGATTTTAAGGGAGAAACTGACAACTGTACCACCACTGACTACTGTTGTGGCTGCACTGGTATTCCAGGAGGCCAAGACTTTCAGAGCAAACCACCTCACTGGAGCAAAAAATTCTACTATTCCATTCTGAGCTTATATTATCTGCCTTTCTTCCAGAATCAGGAAATAATAATCTCCTGCTCTTAAGTAACTTAGGGCCCCTTGTAAGAAAGCCAGTCCAAACCTTGCCAAAAGGACTATTTCAACCACCACCACCAGCAGCAGCATTTTAAGGTTTGCAAAATGTTTTATATATATTATTTCACTTGATCCTTACAATCCTGTGAGGTAAATGCTATTTATTAAAACAGGTTAGGAATAAGGTTCAAAGAGCTAAAATGACTTGCCTAGAATCATCTAGCAGACAAGTTTTTAAGACGGCACTCAAACTCAGGTCTTCCTGATTCCAAGTCCATTCCTCTACAATCTGTATATTACCTAGTGGTCAGCTAGCTTCTACTTTAAGACCTCCAAAGTCAGGGAACCTGCCACCTCTCATTCAATTTATAGATGGTTCTAATTGTTTTGCTAATACCAATCACAAATGTTCTCTGACACTTTCACTGCTTTTCTTTTTTTTCCCTGCTTTTGCCTTCTGGTCCCAAAAAGAACAGATTCCTGGACAATATGGATTTCCTCCCTAGACAAAGAAAGCAGCAAGAAAAAATCATATTGGCTCTCACAATAGCCCATCCCTTCACTAAAATGCAAATAGAAGTAAAAAAAAACCAGAATAGAAAAAAAAATCTGCTAGCTCATATTCTGCTACATATGACCCATGTAAGTGAACAGTTGATGAAAAGAAGTTTAAAGTCTGATGACCTGAGATATTTGACATCTGGGTAGCTACAAGTGCTAGTCAATGACCTCCACTCCTGGATAAAAAACATGAATGAAGAGACACTTCAGCTGTTTCTCATTTGAAATGGATTGCATGCAGAATAAGACAATACTGGTCAAAACAGAAGATTTTGACTGGCTTTGCTAAAAGTCAGCAGAAATGCATGGCCAAGAAAATGGACATGAAATGAAACAGGAAGCCCAGGAGGAAAATAAGCTTAAATTTCTTCTGCTCCTGTCTTTGCAGCAATAGTGCCATTTGTTAGGATGATACACACACACACAGAGTATTTTAATTAATGATAGTGTCTAAGGCTTCATTTCCAGAAACTGACCCCTGTTTCTTAATATATTTCATTTATTTATTTATTTGTTTGTTTATCTATTCATCTATTTATTTATTTGTTTGTTTGTTTGTTTGTTTATTTTTGCAGGACAATGAGGGTTAAGTGACTTGCCCAGGGTCACTTAGCTAATAAGTGTTAAGTGTCTGAGGCTAGATTTGAACTCAGGTCCTCCTGAATCCAGAGCTATCTAGTTGCCCCCTCTGAATATATTTTAAAGTTTTGGGTGGCTAGGTGGTGCAGTGAATAAAGCACCGGCCCTGAATTCAGGAGGACCTGAGTTCAAATCCAACCTCAGACAAATAACACATACTAGCTGTGTGACCTTGGGCAAGTCACTTAACCCTCATTGACCCACCAAACAAACAAACAAACAAAAAAATGTTTTACTTATGCCTCTAAATATCTAGCATTTTAATAAAATGTAATTACAAAAGGAAATAAACAATACTTAGGTTACTATAAACTATGATTGGGAACAGAGGATGGATTAACTTAATTTTGGGGGGAGACTTTAAGGTGGAACATATTTTCCCATTGATTATTTTTATTCCTCATTATAGTTGTAAAGAAGAAAGTATATGCAAGTTTTAATTATTTTTAATCTGCCTGCTTTATCATGAAATTTTAGTTTTGGGTCATTTGAATATTTAAATTGGTTTAAAATTTTTTGGCAATGGTGAATACTCAATATTCATTTTTAGATTTACTATTAACATTGTATTGGTGAAAGAAATTATTATTAATAACCAATGATTTGGGAGATGCAGTTTCAAAATTTTAAAGTTCACTCTCTCAAAGGACATTACTGATAACAAGATTGGATTGACTTTCTTAACAATCTTGTTCAGACCACACCCAGGTGGGGAAGCCATTGTGCTCTACTCAGGTTTAGGGGGGATAAATTCTTTGAATAGATTGCCTAAGGCTGGGTGTGACTTAGAAATAAATGACATAATTGAAATTCATTAAAATAGGGCCATCCCCTCATTGTAATATTTATTTTCTCATTAACCAATCAGGGTTAATTACCACCCTCTGGAACATCCACTTTTCTAAGGGCATATAAGCCATGTTCCCACCTCCATGATTGTCTTTGGTATTCAAGAATGCCATTGATCTTCTATTTAAAATGTAAGTAATTATTAATTATTAATTAAGTCATTATTGATAAAATGACTAATCACCCAGAAATTATCTCTCTCAAACTTTTAAAATTCGCACACTGGGAAATATACCCTCCTATCAACAAAGAAATAGAGGACTACTAGAGAAAAATGTTGTATATACTGTCAGATGTGCTCACTGTATTAGGTGTTTTTGCTTAACTTTATTTTGGTTACAAGAGAAGGTATAATTTTTGAATTTGGAGAATAAATGACTACAATGTTAAAAGCCATTAGGAAAATATTTTTTAAAATTCAGTTGGATTAAGAGTTCCCTTGAACATTTTATGTTTAACAAACTTTAAAATTTTATTTAACAATAAAAATCCAAAGGTAGGAAACTGTTGAGTAAGATAGGACTCAAGGGAGAAATGATGAGTTCAATTCTAGATGTACTGACTGAGCTTGAATTACTACTGCCATTGGGTAGAGATGTCCACTAGTCAATTGGAAATCTGAATGAGCTCCAAATAGAGGTCATGTTTAGAATTGTAGAATTGGAAATTGTCTACAAAGAGGTGATGTGATATTAAACAAGAAGTAGTGCATAAACATGAGAAAAATGGACCAAGGATTGATATTAGAAAATGTCAGAATTAAGGGAGTTGGAAGGGGGAAAGGAATCAATGAAGGAAACACAAAAACAACAGTGTGAAGGAAAGAGAACTCGGAGATGGTGGCACCAGAGAAACCAAGGCAGTAGACAGTATCTTCTTTGTAATCCCTAGATCAAAAAAGGAGCGTTTTTTTTTGTTGTTGTTACAAATATTTAGGGTACCTGGAAACATTAAAAAGAAGACTTCAGCTAGGAGAAGGCCCCAGATGAAGTTAACACAAAAAGAAAGTGCATCAGGGCTGCTAATGAAAAACAAGTATGTATTCCTCCAAGGATAAGAGGCCCAAAACTGTGAACATTTTTAAAAGAATTACAAACCACCACCAACTACATGAAATTATGCTCCAGTTATCCAACAATAGGAAAAACACAAATTAAAACAACTGATATTTTCTCTAACATCTAGTAAATTGGGAAAGGTAATCGGAGGAAAGATAGACACACTAATACACTTTAGTTGAGCTGGGTAGTGATACTACCATTTTGGAAAACAATTTGGAATTATGTAAGAAAAGTTACTAAAATGCTCACATACTTTGACCCAACAAAACAAGGTGAAAGAAAGTTTCCAAATTCAAAATTATTCATAGTAGTACTTCTGCTAGCAAAAGTCTGGAAACAAACTGAGTTCAATTAATTGAGGAATGACTAAACAAATTGTAGTACATATACAGAATCTAGCAGAATGCCTGCAACAAAGTGTTTACTTAATATTTATTAATTAATATAATATAATATAATATAATATAATATAATATAATATAATATAATATAATATAATACAATACTATATTATATTATATTATATTATATTATATTATATTATATTATAGCTTTTTAAGTAATAACAAATAAAAAAACAATACTCATGCCACTATAAACTATGGTTGGGAATAGAAGGTAGATTAACTAAATATATTTTTTCTGGAGATTTTAAGTTGAAATAATATTTTCTCATTGATTACTTTTATTCATTATTGTAGTCACAAAAAAGGAAGTATATCCAAGATTTTTAAAAAAAGACAAAAAACAACTTGCCTGCCTTATCATGAAATTTCAAGATGTTTGATATTTTATTATATTTAAAGAAATACCTTGAAACGTTTAGATTTGAATGCAAAACAGAGGATATTATACTTGATCCTGGAGGAGACAGGAAGTTTCTGGTTTTGATTGAATGGGGGGTGGGGGTGGGAGAACTACAATGCTTAGATCTGTACCTTAGGAATACCTTGAAATGTTTAGAAATATTTTATCATGTTTAGAGAAATACCTTGAAATGGGGATTTTGGTCTTCATATGTACAAAAAGGGAGGGAGAGTATAGACAACACCTTGTATTATAGAAGGGGTGATAAGGTACTACCCAAAGGGAAAAAAACTGATGCTCTGGTTGTAGATAGTCTAGGAAGTTGTCTAATTTCATCAGGTACCTTCCCCTTGTCTCCACCTCAGTCCAGATTCCTTTAAGCTTGACCTATTTTTTTGGGGGGGGGTGGGGCAATGAGGGTTAAGTGACTTGCCCAGGGTTACACAGCTAGTAAGTGTCAAGTATCTGAGGTCGGATTTGAACTCAGGTCCTCCTGAATCCAGGACCTGTGCTTTATCCACTGCACCACCTAGCTGCCCCCGACCTATTTTTTTTTTAATGAAAAAAAAATCATCATTCTTATATAGCATTTCATAATATTATTGCAACTTTGGCCCTCCTGGAAATTACTCCAGAAAAATCTTCAAATGTAGCTTAGGGATACAGCATATCTATTTCCCATTAAAATTATTCTCTCCTTCCCCACACTACAAGATCCAGAAGGAAATATAGTCCCTGTAGTTTGAAATGCATTTACTACATGAAAAGGAAATTAAATAAAACACAGTATTGAGAAACAAATAACAAATGATTACTTGTTCATATAAAAGGATCAGGCATTTTCATGTACTTTAGGCCATAGATGAACTATCTAAGTATGCTTAGTTTTACTTAATGTGCTCACATGAAGGAGAATTCTAAAGAAAAGCTTCTGCATGTAGTTCTTTTAGAGGGTGAATATTTTAAGCCATTACAGTTTAAAACTGCACTAAACCTTTTAAAACACTCTCTATAAAGCTATAGACATTGATGGCAGATCAAGGAGAGTAGGTCCCTTTTGCTCCGAGGAGGGAGATCACATCGGTAGAGCCAGCTAAATTGACTGATGAATGTGCATGAATTCAGCTCCTGACTCTGAGGCAGAAAACCTTTGAATTCTAAATCGTAAAATCTCTCTACTACTAATATTTATGGGTCACCCAGAACCAAGTGTCAGTCTGGCTCAAGGTGGTTTCCTGGCATTCAGCCTGCAACCTTGGGATTTGGGACAAAAGGGAGATGGAGAATGCATGTGTTTTGTACCCTTTCTAAATGAATGAGCCTGTCCTCTAAATTGGTTTGTATAGAACAGAGGTTAGCAAACTATGACCCATAGGCCAAATGTAATCCACCTTCTGTTGTTTTTTACAACCCATGAGCCAAGAATGGTTTTTACATTTTAAAAGTTTTCTTTTATATTATAATATGCTATGCTATTGAGAAATACTATAGTTTGATCAGCTTAGGATGAGGTTTTGTCTGAGTTCCTTGAATTGTCTGAGTCTGGAACAGTTATGGGGTGAAAATGCTGGAAAGAAGCTCAGAAATTTTCTAGTCCAATTTTTTCAGAGGCACAGAGAGGTCAAACAACTTGTGCAAAGTGACACAATTAGTCAGGAGGTATTCTATTCTTGAAGTTCTATTTATCTTGACAAAGTTCTGTTTTCCTTGTATTTATTTTTTATTATTTATTTGTATACATGTTGCCTCCTCCAATGATATGTAAATTCTATGAAGGTAGAGAGAGTTCTGTTTCATTTGTTTCCCTAGCACCTAGCACAGTGCTTGACACATAGTAAGTACTTTCCTATTACTGCCAAGGCTACCACGATCCTAGTCACCCAGTCTCATAACTGAGGTCTTACCCTCAACTCCTTACTCTCCCTCAGCCCCCATATCCAATATGTTGCCAAGTCCTGTCAATTTTCATACCTGGACTATTGGAATACCTTGCTGGTTGGCCTCCTTGTCCTAAGTCTCTTGTCACTCCGGTTCATCCTCCACTGATGTGTCAAAATCACCTTTCTAAAGTACAAATCTGAGCATTGCAGGGTTTCCCCACCCTCTTACTATTCAATCAATACCAACAACTTCCTGTCCTCTCCAGAATCAAATAAAATATGCTCTGTTTGGCATTCAAAGCACCCCTCCACCCCAACCTTTCCAATTTTCTTACACTTTACTGTCTATCCCCCCACATACACTTCAAGAGCAGTGACACTGCCCTCCTTGTTCTTCCTTGACCAAGATACTCTATCTTCTGACTCTGGGCATTTTCACTAATCCATAACTTGAATTCTCAAATTGGAACTCTTAACTTGTTTTGTGGGACATTGGCTATGTTCATATTAGACTTTAAATCTATAACAGGTAGGGCAGCTTCCAAGTGATGCCCCCAACAAGAAACTAGAAACAACTGTGAGTGCTATCCTGGAGCACCACTATCAATAGCAGTGATCACATACCTTCTCTATCAGTATTTATAATTGTTCCTTCAGTTTCACTGTTGCTAAATGGGACTAATGGGATTAAACTTCACCTAAAAATCATAATCATATGCTCCCTATTGTCCTTCCTTCAATCTACGTCTTCACAAATATGTACGTAAAACACACACACACACACACAGAGTTATTGATTTTTATGTAATAGCAAAACAGTTGAAAACTGGATTATTATGGAGATGTGCTTAAAGGCCAGGGCACAAGACTTCTGAGAATTAAAGACTAAAAATGTGAAAATTCATGAATAAAGAATATGCTATTTTAAAATTTGTGATATTAGGTGTGGTTAGGCTAAAACTTACCTTGACCTGATCTAGAATAAGTGTTAAGTCAACAAGGAAAAACCCAACCTAACAGAGGCATACTTAACCTAGTTGAGAGAACAAAATAGAAGCACTTAAGAATCAGATATTTATGTGACTGGCACTGTTGTTTGCACCAGCACATTAATATTCTATCACATTTTTATCTGCCTGATTTAAATCCAGAGATTCACTGAGCTTTGAAGGAAGGTAGAGACAGAAGGGAAATGTCAGAAGAGCAGGCATAAAATTTGAATTTAAAAAAGAAGAAAACAAATGGACACCTGCTAGTAGAACTTATGGATTCTTCCTAATTGACTGAGACTAGTGAGCAAGTTATTGCAACAGTCCAGGTTTGAGATAATGAGGGTCTGCATCATGGCAATGATGGTAGTGTCAGAAGACAGAAGAGAGTGTAAGAGAATACAAAGACAATACAAAGGTAGAATGGACAGTCCTTGGCAACAGATTGGATATGTGGTGTGAGAGAGAGAGAGAGAGAGAGAGAGAGAGAGAGAGAGAGAGAGAGAGAGAGAAAGAATTGAGGATGACACCTAGATTGTGAGCCTGGGTTTGGCATAGGGAGACTGACAAGAAGGTCTGTGGACATTGAGGAGAGGTCTGGGGCAGAAATACACTATGCAGCACTCTCTAGTTGTCCCAAAAGAATCTGTGCACCAAGGCAAAAAGAGGTGTCAGATGATATGGGTCCTAGACCCATACCAGGGCACAATGATAGAGACAGGAGCAAATTCATGGCTTTGTCGGCTACTTCTCAGTTCTAGGTCATAGATCCAAGGTGGAAGGAAAAGGGAACCTATACTTAGAGGTGGCATTTGTAGGCAAGGAGGACCTGGGCAGTTTACCTAGGAAGAAGGACATTCAGAAACCAACAGCAGGAGGAGCAGCTGTGTGACTCAGACTCCAAGGTCAGAGTAGGGTTTCACTTTTAGCATCTAGCACAGCCTATAGAGGAATAACCAAGGCAGGAACCAAAATGCCCAAAGGGGAGCCTACAATTCTATCACTGAACCAACAATGTTTTCCAGCTGGCTGATAGAAGCAGAGTCCAGTCTTCTCTTGCACAGACCCAAACCTGGGTTAAAAACTTGCTGAGTTAGACTGGAACTGGGTGCAGAATTGGGGAGGGGGGAGAGTTATCAATCTTTGCTTTAAATCAGACAACTTTGGGAGCACTGAAAACTTGGAGGTTAACAACTTGTCCTTGAAATTCTAGAATAGCACAACACTTAATATGCCAAGAAAACAGTAACTAGCCCAGCCCAGACTTTCCTTCCAGAAATGTGTTAGAGTCCAGACATAATATCAAGTCTGAAGTTAGAAAGTAGGCTGGAAGAATGGGCAAGCAAAAAACAAACCCCACCACAAGGAGTGATGATGGTGGCAGAAATGCTCAAGACAGAAATGTAAAAGAAGAGAATGGCCATAAAACATTTACAAGGAAAACCTCAAAGAAAAATAAGGCTTGGACACAACTCAACTAGAATTCCTAGACGAGATGAAGCTAGAGCTTTAAAGAGTTAAACATATTTCTATAAATGGAATGAGAGCTCTTGAAGAAAACATTTGAAAAAAAAATGGGTTAATGTCAGATGTACATAATTGGAATATTATTTATTGTTCATGGATAGGTAAAGCCTAATATATAGTGTGAGCCAAAAGTCATAAAGGGGTTTGAGGTTTTGATAACTTTTTGAAAATTATTTTTATTTCCTATATATATGCATATATATTTATTTCCTATATTTCCTATATAATGCTATGATATTATAAATTTTAAAACAAAAAATAAAGGAAAAAATATTGAAACTCCTTTGTGACTTTGTGTCTTTTGGTTAACCCTGTAATTAAAAATGACAATGTTTCCTAATGAATCCATTTATCCAATACCATCCCAATTAAATTAGTAAAAATTATTTTACTGATTTGAAAAAATAATAACAAAGTTGATTTGGAAGAACAAAAGGTAAGGAATTTTAAAGAAACTAGGTGGAAAAGGATGTAAAGGAAGGAGAAGCAGTAAACAAGAATAAAGTACTTATATTCAAATATGGGAAGATGATACATGTATCCCCCTTCATTATCAGAGTTCATAAAGTATGAAGTCCAGTTAGACAAGGCCTGGAAGTGGTTCTGTCATGTCTTGATGATCTTAAGAAAAGAATTGAAAGAGAAGGAAGAGGAATACACTTGTGAGGGGAAGGGAAGGGAAAGGAAGGTTAGGGGAATTATCTTATAAAATCTAGATGAATTATGTACACATTAATACAAACAAGGAGGAAGGTGAGAGGGAGCACATGTCACTTGAATCACACTCTCATCTGTATTGGTCAAAAGAAGGAAGAACACACACACACACACACACAAATTGTTGAGTGCAGCAATACTTTCACTCAACAAGGAAATAAAAGGGAAAGAGAAGTGGAAGAGGAAATTAGAAGAACAGTAGATTAAGGAAAGAATTAATCCTAAGCAAAACAACCTCTAAGGATGTACACAAATAGTCACTTTTTGAAGTGACAAAGAATGGGAATATGAGGGGGGGTGCCCTTAAATTGAGGAATGGATGGACAAGTTATGGTATTTAAATAGGATGAAATATTAAAAGTGTTAAATTCTTATCATTGTAATGACCAACCAGGATTCCAGAGGACTAATGATGAAACATACTACCTACCTCCCAACAGAGAAATGAAGGACTCAGAATGAAGAATGAGACAAAAAAATGTTTTAGGACATGCCCAATGTAAAAAATTGTTTTGATTGCTGATGGATTTAGTTTTCTTGTGTTTTTCTTGTGGCAGGGGGAAAGAAGGGTGAGAAGGTGGATCAAAGGCTAATTAAAACAAAATATATTTTTTTAAATGATATTAAAAAGTAAGAATGTTTCCAGTGGGGGTGAGAGTGGGGAAAATGTGTAAACAGAAAGGGAGTTGGAATAGCTAGTCATATAACAAGAGTGAAGAATAGCTGATAGCTCACATGTTCCACAATTATCCATAACATCATGCTAAAAAATCTAGGAAAAAATCCCTCGGCATATTGGGTGGATCTCATATGGAGGTTTTATGGCTAAGGGTTAGGGGGTGGGGGAGTAGGAAGTGTGCTTGGGCTTCAATCTGCACCTTTGAAGAAATTTCCACATCAATGAGATCCATTGAAATATTGAGTTCCTTGATGTCAGGGACTATTTTTCATTTTTTTCTTTGTATCCCTGGTGCCTTAACAGACTATTACATGTGACAAACAAGGATTTGAGAAGTGGTATAAATGATGTCATGAAATGTATACAGAAAAAATACAGTCCTGTGATATGGCAAGAGAAAGAGATAACCAGTATGACCTTGTGTGCCACATTGGTACCCTCAGAATTCCAGGGAAATTCAAACAAGTTCATTGGTATGATGAGTGTGCCTCTACCCTGTTTTGAATTTATGGGAGGATATTGAAAGGAGGTGCACAGGATTACGGGGGATATAACACATACGTGAAATAATACAGAGGAAATTCATGAATGCCTTGCAATCTATATCACTGGAGGGAATGCCAACATTGATGATATCACATTTCAATTTTAAAGTATCCTATGTGTTTTGTACATAGTAGGTGCTTTATAAATATTCATTGAATATAATTAGTCCCAAAATAGATCCCACATGTTCACCAAATTCTTATTTTGTCATCATTAATTTTTATGCTTTTATTAAGAGAATGATTATAAGTTGCATTTAGGCTATGTACAAGCCAGATTTGGTGAACATATGTGACCTATATTGGGATTAATTAGGTACATGAAAGCAATAAAACTGTATTTCCTTTAAAATGTTGTATAATTAAAACTTTTCCTTAATTTATACCATCCTTCCTGCCAACTAATCCAAATAAGTGAGCTTTTACTGTACTAATGATCAGTAACATCTTGAATGGTTTATAATAACATGGGTACTTACAACTGTTATCTGGAAAATATTTATATGCAACTACTATAAATAGAGGTTGCTACCAGTATAAACCAGGTCGCTAATAAGTCAAGTTGCCAACACTTACCTCATTTAAATCAGATGCAATATCTCTAATATTTCTCTGATTTATCAGTCTTATTTTTGTGTGTTTGTATATGGGGTTGGGGTTAGGGATAGTGAGGTGAGCCACATTTGTCTGGATCTTTGATTTTATTGTTATCAGGAACTTCTTGTGAAAAAATTCCTCCTAAAGCAGACTAACAACTGTCATACCATTTATATTCTTAGAAAGCTATGTGGGGACACTAAGAAGTCAAATCACTTACCAGAGATCACACAGCCAAGATGCATTAGAAATGGAAATCCTTTCTTGTATCCACAGCTGACATTCTCTGGTGCAAGGGGTCACACTTCTAAAAGCTTATTCTACCTTGAGTGTCTCTTTTTCTGCATCTGTCTGTGTCCATCTTTGCCCTCCCTGTCTCTCCTCAGATGGCTTTTTATCTGCTCCATATAATTATTTAAATGTCGTCACTTCACTTAGAATATCAGCTCCTTGAAGGCAGGGACATTTTTGTCTTTCTTTGTATTCCTAGCACTTAATGCAGCATCTGAGACATTGTAATTGGTTAATAAATGATTTTTTATTTATTATTGTCTCCTACTGGTCCCTTCTTTCCAGTGGTTAATGGATTGATGGGAAAGAGAGAAAATGAGAGAGGGAAGCTAGGTGGCACAGTGGATAGAACACCTGGATTCAGGAGGACCTGAGTTCAAATCCAGCTTCAGACACTTGACATTTACTAGCTGTGTGACCTTGGGCAAGTCACTTAACCCTCATCACCCCGCTCCCCCCAAAAAAAAGAAAGAAAAAAAGAAAAAGAAAAGAAAATGAGAAATAAGGATGAGAGAAGAGAGGGACAAACTCTTTCTTCTGGCCTTCCCTGCAGAAATTCCCTCTGAATCTGAAGTCGTTTACTTCTGAGATGGTGTATTTTCTTTTTAAAAAATAAATCAAGACTTCCGGGACAGAGCCAAGATGGAGGAGGAAAGGCAGTGAACTCTTGAATTCATGATATGATTGCTCCAAAAACATCCAAATAATGCCACAGGACAATCCCTGGAGCAGCAAAACCCACAGAATAATGTGCTGAAATCATCTTCCAACCAAGGACGACTTGGAAGGTCGGAAGGAGGGAGCTGCTGTTCTGAGACAGGAGTGGAGCCCAACCCCACAGTCACCCTGACACAGATCCAGTCCCAGGAAGGCCTCGCCAGAAAAAGAGACCCCCCCAGAGCATCTGAATCAGCTGCAGCACCAGTGTTGTCTGGAACTAAGCTCACAGTCTTGTAAGAGGGCTGAGCCCTTGGCAGGGGGGACATTATAGGGGTCTATGCTGGTGCTGAGGCAGAACTTGGATTTTTCACCTCTGCTAAGAACCAGTGGCCCAGGTTGGGGAGGGGCACAGGCTCTTCAGAGCTGACAACCACAACACACAAAGCTAGTTGATTAGCAAGTTGGTCTGAGGTCATCTATAGACCAGGAACAGGCCAGGTGAGTGAAGAACCTGCTCCTCCTTAAATCATACCACCTGGGACCTTCTGAATATTGGGATACTGCAGTCTGGAAACAGTGCCCCCACTTTAAGGAGCTAAAAGTCAAGTAAAGGAAAGGCAAGATGAGCAGACAGAGAAAGGTGAGGACCATAGAAAATTTCTTTAGTGACAAGGAAGATCGAGGTATACCCTCAGAGGAAGATGTCAATGTCAGGGCCCCTATATCTAAAGCTTCCAAGAAAAATATGAATTGGTCTCAGGCCATAAAAGTGCTCAAAAAGGACTTTGAAGATAAAGTTAGAGAGGTTCAGGAAAAAATAGAAAGAGAAATGATGCAGGTGATGCAGGAAAGACATGAGAAAAAAGTCAACAGCTTGAAAAGCCAAATTGGCCAAATGGAAAAGGAGGTACAAAAGCCCTCTGATGAAAATAATTGCCTAAGAATTAGGATTGAACAAATGGAAGCTAGTAACTTTATGAGAAACCAAGACACAATAAAGCAAATCCAAATGAATAAAAAAAAATAGAGGGCAATGTGAAATATCTTCTGGGAAAAACTGTTGACCTGGAAAATAAGTCCAGGAGAGATAATTCAAAAATTATTGGTCTACCTGAAAACCATGACCAAGGAAAGAGCTTAGATATCATCTTCCAAGAAATTGTCAGGGAAAATTGCCCTGATAGTCTAGAAGCAGAAGGTAAAATAGAAATTGAAAGAATCCACTGATCACCTCCTGAATGAGATCCCAAAAGGAAAACTCCCAGGAATATTATAACCAAATTCCAGAGCTCTCAGGTCAAGGAGAAAATATTGCAAGCTGCCAAAAAGAAAGAATTCAAGTACTGTGGAGCCCCAGTCAAGATAGCACAAGATCTAGCAGCTTCTACATTAAAGGACCAGAGGGCATGGAAAATGATATTCCAGAGGGCAAAGGAACTGAGATTACAACCAAGAATCACTTACCCAGAAAAACTGATCATAATCTTTCTGAGAAAAAAATGGGACTTCAATGAAAAAGAGGACTTTCAGGTATTCATGATAAAAAAGACCTGAACTGAATGGCAAATTTGACTTTCAAATACAAGACCCCAGAGAACCATAAAAATTGGAGTTGGGGGAAATACCTGGGGTCATGCAGTGGGTGACTGTCTTGTGTGTGAGGCCAGGTTTTGGTTGGGATCCCCCTGGGTCCAGAGTGGATGCTTTGTCCATTGTGTCACCTAGCTGCCCCATGATGACATCTTTAATGCTAAATTGAAAGGTGAGGGGGAGGGGCAGAGGTAGCATGGGGTGAAATCCCACATGAAAGAAACAGGAAAGGGCTTATGGAGTGGGGAAGAGATGGGGGAGGAGCAGGGCAGTAAATGAATTTTATATTCATCAGAATAGGCTCAAAGACCTTAATTTCATCAGAGTTGCCTCAAGGAGGGATTAACACACTCACCCAATTGGGTGGGGTAATCTAATCTGGGCAGTAAATGAGCCTAACATTTATCAGAATTGGTTTAAAGACCTCAATCTCATTAGAATTGGCTCAAGGAGGGAATAACATACACACTCAATTGGGTGGAGTAATCTATCTAACCCATTGGAAAGTAGGAGGATAAGGGGGATAAGGAGGGAGGAATAAAAGAAGGAAGGGCAGATTGGTGAAAAGGGAAGTCAGAAGCAAATCCCTTTTGAAGAGTGATAGGATGAAAGAAGATGGATAATAGAGTAAATATCATGGGGAAGGGAATAGGATGGAGGGGAACAATTAACAATAGTAATCATGAAAAAGAGAAAAGGTGGAAAAATTGTACAAAAAATATTTATATCAACTTTTTGTGGTGGCTAAGAATTGGGAATCAAGTGAATGTCCAATTGAGGAATGACTGAAGAAGATGTAGTATATGACTGTAGTGGAATGGTATTGTGGTATAGGAAATGACAAACAGGATGATCCCAGAAAAACCTGAAAAGACTCATATGAACTGATGTATAGTGAAGTGAACAGAAGTGGGAGGACATTGTGCATAGTGACAGCAGTATTGTTGGATGAGGAATTGTGAATGACTTAACTACTCTCAGCAATACAATGATCCAAGACAATCCCAAGGGACTAATGACTAAGCATACTATCCACTCCCATAGAAAGAACTGATAAAAAGAGCACTTGTGGATTATACATATATAACCTGGTTGCAATCTTGTGGAGGGGGGAGGAAAGGGAGGGAGGGAGGGAGAAAAATTTGGAACTCTAAATCTTTTTGTTTTGTTTTGTTTTTTGTTTTAGGCAATGGGGGTTAAGTGACTTGCCCACGGTCACACAGCTAGGAAGTGTCAAGTGTCTGAGGCCAGATTTGAATTCAGGTACTCCTGAATCCAGGGCCAGTGCTTTAACCACTGGGCCATCTAGCTGCCCCCTTTTTTTTGTTTTGTTTTGTTTTTTGGGAACTCTAAATCTTATGAAAATGAATGTTGAAAATTACCCTTACATGTAACTGGAAAAAAATAAAATAAATGTTTGTTGCAAAGAAAAAAAAAAGTCATGAGCAATGACAAAAAGAAAATCCTTATCGATGACTTTTGTTTTTTACATCATCAATAGTAATCACCAGTATCCTTCCTCCCCCTCCAAGAGAGCCATTCTATGTAACACAATTGATACACTGAAAAAGTCTGAAAACGCATGCAGGGTGTAACACTTATAGGCCTTTCACTCTACAAAGGGGTGGGTTGGGAGTGTCCTCTCCTTTTGTTCAAGACCTGTTTGATCTTAACAATTTTGTTATATTTACTTCTGATTGTATGTGTGGTTGTTCTTTTCTTTTATATTGTTGTGGTTATTGTGTATACTGTTTTCTTGGTTCTGGTTCCTTTACTCTGCATCAGTTCATACACATCTTTCCATGCTTCTCTGTATTCATCACATAAAAAATTTCTTACAGGATAGAGGTTTTCTATTACATTCATGTACCACAATTTGTTTAGCTCTTTACTAACTGATGGGCATCTACATCGTTTCCAACATTTTGCTATCAGAGTAAGTGTTATATAAATATTATCTGTCATTGTTGTTGTTGTCATCTTCATCATCATCATCACAAAAAGTGCTACTGTAAATATTTTGGAGTATGTGGATACTTTCTTTTTTATGTGGATGCTTCCTTAGGGTATTAGTTCAATAATGGCATCTCTGATTCAAATTATATGGATATTTTAGTCACTTGTTTGCATAATTAAAACTTGCTTTCCAAAATGGTGGTATCACAGGTCCACCAAAATGTATTGGTGTCCCTATCATTCTTTTTAATTTTATTTAATTTTAAATTTATGGAATAAAAGAAGCATTTCCTTAACATAGTACAATAAAAAAGATGATTGCACATGAGGTTGTAAATCTACTATGCACAACTTGCTATTCTTTTCAAATACAAAACAAAATTATCATGTAATTTCCTTTAAAAATTTTTTTTTCTTCTTTTCCCTTCATCCTCCCCCCAGAGATGGCTACCATTAGACACAAATATGTATATTTATGTAAAACTGTTCTATACACACTTCTATTCATCAGTTCTTTCCCTGGATGCAGATAGTGTCTTTCCTCATATGCCCCTTATAGTTAATTTGGTTATTTAAAAGAGTCAAAATAAAGTATTTGCTCAAAGTTGTTTTTAACATTGTTCCAGCGTTGATTATTATCATTTTTTTAGTCATCTTTGCCAACTTGCACAATACGAAATGAAACCTCAGGGTTGTTTTGATGTGTATTACTCTTATTATTGGTGCTTTTGAGAGCATTCTTTCATGTGGTTTTGAATGATTTGCAATTCTATTGAGAACTCTATGTTCATATCATTTGACCACTTATCTATTGGGGAATGGCTATTGGTTACATATGCATGCATGCATGCACACATATACACACAAACTATATATATATGTATGTGTGTATATATCTCTATATCTATATCTATATATCTTAGATGCCAAACCACTATCAGAGAAATCTAATACCAAGATTATTCCCATTTGACTGCTTCCCTTCTTGTCCTAGGTGCATTATTTTTGTCTGTGCAAAAGCTTTTTAGTGTATTTTAATAAAAACTACCAACTTAATCTTTTTTATTACCTTTATCTCATTTGATTGGATATATCCTCCACCAATAACTATAAGAGGTATATAATCTGCTTCCATTTAAATTTTTCTTTTAGTATGATCTTTACTGTTAAGGTTGTATATCCATTTAGAATGATTTATGGAATATGATAGAAGATGTTGATTTAAGCCTAATTTTTGCCAGACTGCTCTCCCATTTTCCCAGGAGTTTTTAGTCAAATAAGTTCTTTTTTCCTTTAGGTAATTTATATTCCCACTTTATCCAACACTGGTTTATTGAGATCCATTCATATTCTCCCTTATCTAGCCTCTTCCATTGACATAGATCAGTTTCTTTAACCAATACCAAATGGTTTTGATGATTACTGCTTTGTTAGTCCGAAGTCTGTAAATGCTATTGCCATTTTGTTGCTTCTTTTCATCATTTCCCTTGACATTCTAGATCTTTTGTTTTTCCAAACAAATTTCATTATTATTTTACCAAATTTTATAAAGTAATCCCTTGGAAAATTGATTGGTATAGCATTAAAACTATAAATTAACTTTGGTACTATTATCAATTTTATTATATTGGCACAGCCAACCCATAAGCACTGAATATCCCACCAGATATTTAAGTGGTTCTTTATTTAAGGAGCACTTCGTAATTTAATCTTTATAAATCTTTTATGTGTTTTGGTAGGTCAATTTCCAAATATTTCATGCATTTTGCAGTTCTTTGGAATGAGATTTTTCTTTCTATTTTTTCTTTTTGTGTTTTAAAAATTATTGTATAGAAATGCTGAGTTTCAAGGGTTTATATTTTAGCTGTCAACTTTGCTGAAGCTATTGTCTCAGTTAATATCTTTACTGATTCCCTAGGACTTTCCAAGTACAATAAATGTCATATCGGCAAATATGGATAGTTTTATCTCCTTTTTACTTTATCTTTATGCCTTTGATTTCTTTTGTCTTATTGACATTACTAGCCTTTTCAGAATTATATCAAGTAATAGTAAGGAGAGTGAGAATCCTTACTTCATGCTGTTTTTTATTGGAAAAAGTTCTAGAATATTTCCATTGGACATGATGCTTGCTTATGATTTTAGATAGATGCTTTTGATGATATTAAGTAAAGGTCCTTCTGTGTATAATACTTGGTGAAGTTTTTTAGCATAAAAGAGACCTGTAGTTTGTCAAAGGCTTTTTTCTGGATCTGAGATAATTATATTCTTTTAGATGTTCTGGTTTTGAATATGATTATGTTCATTGTTTTCATAATGTTGAACCATCCTTGCATCTCTGGTAATATTCTTGGTCATAATGAATGATTTCTTGGATAAATCACTGTAGTCTCTGAGAATTTTGTTTAATAATTTTTAATCAATATTTATGAAGATGTTGACCTATAGTTTTTCCTCCATGTTTTATCTTTCCCTGGTTTAAGTATTGGGACTATATTTGTTTTATAATAGAATTCTGATACAGTGCTTTCTTTCTCAATTTGGAAAATAATTTGTACTAACTGATCTCTAAAAATTTGATACAATTTTCCTGTGAATCCATCAGGACAAGGAGTTTTTTTTTCCTTTAGTAGTTTCTTTACAGCTAGATCTATTTCTTTTTCTCAGATTGTGTTACTTAATGTCTCAAACTCATCTTCAGATAGTTTGGGCATTTTATATTTTTGAAGTTATTCTTTCATTTCATTTGGGTTCTCAGTTTTGTTAGCATATAAGTGTGCATAATATGTTCTTCTTATTTTTATTTCTTCTGATTTTGTTGTGATTTCACTTTGCACATTTATTTCTGTTTTGATTTTCTTCCTTTTTCTTTTTTAATCAGATTAGCTAAAGTTTTTTTTTAAATTATTTATCTTTTCAAAAAACAGCTTTTGTTTTTACTTATTTTAATAGTTTTTTGTTTCCAATTTATTTCTTCTTTAATTTAAAAAATCTTATCTTTTGTGATTATTTTAGGTTTGTTTATCTGTTGGCTTTCCAATTTCTTCAAATTTTTGACGTTATTCAGTCATTCATCTGTGTCTGACTCTTTGTGACCCCTTAAAAGGCTTTCTTGGCAAAATTATTGAAGTGGTTTGATATTTCTTTTTCCAGTGGATTAAGGCAAATGGAGGTTAGGTGGCTTGCCCAGGTTCACACAGCTCGTAAATATCTGAGGCTGGATTTGAACCCAAGTCTTCCTGACTCCAGGCTCAGTGCTCTATCTTCTTTCTTTCTTTTTTGCAGGGCAATGAGGGTTAAGTGACTTGCCCAGGGCTATACAACTCATAAGTGTGAAGTGTCTGAGGTTGGATTTGAACTGAGGTTCTCCTGAATCCCAGGGCCAATGCTTTATCCACTTTGCCACCTAGCTGCCCCACAGTGCTCTATCTATTAAGGTACTCAATTAATCCTCTCTTTTTCTGTTTTGTTTATATGTTTGTAAGATAGGATTTTTCCTCTGAGAACTGCTTTGGCTGCATCCCAGAAATTTTAATATGTTGTTTCATCATTATCATTTTCTTTCACATAATTTTTGCTTCTATGGTTTTGTTTTTTGGCCCACTAATTATTTTAGCATTTCACTGTTAAGTCTCCATTTTGGTCTTGTTTGTGGCCCTTGAACCTGTAAGAGGCTAAAATTCTAGCTGTACTATCTAAAATCTAATGAGTGGTCGTCAATAAATTATAAGCTTTAGCAAGAGTACTTAAGTGTTTAAGCATTTATTAAAGAGCATTAGGATCAGACAGAAAGGTAAAAATGTAACTATTTCTAAGAGACCCCATCATCTAACCGTCATGGCGAGGTCAGGAACAAAAAGAGGAAAAACCCCTCTGCCAGCGTCTGCTTCCTACTTTGTGTCCTCCTCCTAGAAATTTGCCTGGTAGCTTTGATAGACAGTACCCATGAGCAAACGTCACTTCCTGACGCCAAGGAACTGACCACATGGCTTGCACTCAGAGGCCTTCTCCTCATGGTGGAGCTTTCCTACAGGAGCTCTCTAGCAGGTGGCGTCATTCCAATCGTTATAAACCAATGACTATTTTTATGGTATGTAAAGAATGTATCTATAATTTCTGCCTTTTTTACATTTATTTGCAATGTCTCATGGTCAGTGGTTAATTTTTTAAAGGTTCACGTGGTGCTAGGAAATCTGCATATTCTTTTGTAGTCTCACATAGATGATATGTCTAATTTCTCCATCAATTTGTTCATTTCCATATGTTCTATTTTATTTATCTTTCTGATAGAGGTATACCAAACTGAGGGAGGGATATTGAAGTCTCTAGTCACTATTATATACTATCTATGTCTTCTTGTAACTCAATTAATGTTTCCTTTATTAAGTTGCATGCTAAAGCATTTGGAACTGTTTATTATTGATATTGGTTGATTGCCTACAGTTCCTTTTAACACAAATTTTGTTTGCTTTTAGAATATTTAGTTTTGCTTTATCAAATAGCATGATTACAACTCCTTTTTTGGATTCACTTTTTGCATAGTAAACTTTTTACCCTTCCTTCAGTTTTATTTTGCATGTATCTTTTTTTTTTAAATGTGTTTTTTGTAAGCAACAAATTATAGGATTCTGTTTTCTTATCCAATCTGTTGCTCTTTTTTCATTTTATTATATTGTTTAATTCTTTCTTATTTAAGGTAATGAGAGTTAGATTTATATTTCCTCCATCTGTCTCTAATTTTTTCAAGTTATGATTTTCTCCCTCCTATTATAAACACAGCATTATGGTCCTTCAGTTACTTTACTTTAATATTTTTTAAGGTGGCCCTGTTCCCACTGGTACTCTTTCTCTCACTCTTGATCCTTTCATTTGTTACCCTTTTCCTTTTGGAGTTTTGCTTTAGTTCCTTTTTCTATCCTGCTTTTATATGATTATATAATTCTTCCCCCTTTTTCTCTCTCAAAGAGATTCCCTCTTCCTCTCTTACCCTTTAACTAGTCCTGTTCATTAGGATTTCAAATTTCATTTTTACCCTGCCCCCCCTTTTTAGAGAGAATTTCTTTTTTTAATTTGTTTTGGTTTTGGCAGGACAATGGGGATTAAGTGACTTGCCCAGGGTCACACAGCTATTAAGTGTCAAGTGTCTGAGGTCAAATTTGTACTCAGGTCCTCCTGAATCCAGGGCCAGTGCTTTTTCCTCCAGGTGCCAGTTGCTCCTCCTCCCCTCTGAGTTCCAACTCAGCCTCCACCTCCTCCTCAAGGTAGGATAAATGATCTTTTCAAGCACCAAATCCCCCAGACAACACTCAGAATTCATAGAACATCGGTGGAACCCCCTCCCACCATCAAAGTAAGTCACCCTTCTTTTCCCCCCTCCCTTTCCCATGATTCCACCCCTTCTCTCAATTCCCTTCAGGCTATTCTCTTTTTTAGAGACCACAGTGGTCACCTTCCCCTCATTGCTAGCCCTCTATCTGACCCGGGTACATCACAAAATCCCCCGTCCCCCTGTTTTCCTTTCCCCTTTCATGCACTCTCCCATTTGTAATGTAGTTCTATAACAACAACAACCATGTCACATCACACCACCACCACCACCACCACCACCACCACTACAAACACCATCATCATCAATTCGCCAGGTTGTATCTATAATATGCCAGGCCCATTTCTTTTCATTATTACCTCCACCAGACATCTGCCTTCAGTCCTGCCTCCCTGTGAACATTAGAAAGAAGTCTCAGGGTCAGTTAGGTGGCACAGTGGATAAAGCACTGGCCCTGGATTCAGGAGGACCTGAGTTCAGATCCAGCCTCAGACACTTAACACTAGCTGTGTGACCCTGGGCAAGTCACTTAACCTTCATTGCCCTGCCCCCCCCCAAAAAAAAGAAAGAAAGAAAGAAAGAAAGAAAGAAAAGAACCAAGTCTCTTTTGGATGTCTCTGCTGTCACTTTGTTATATGTGTCTTTGGATGCTATATTTATTCACCCTTTCTGCATTTTTGCTGACTGGAGTTTCTGAGAAGCAAATAATCTCAAGTCTGGATTATTTTCCCTAAGAATGTTTCAAATGCCTCTTTATTATTGACCGTCTCTCTCTCTCTTTCTCTCTCTCTTTCTCTCTCTCTCTCTTTCTGTGTGTGTGTGTGTGTGTGTATATATATACACACATACACACACGCGCACACACACATATACATATATACATATACCCCCATACATATCTGTATGTGTATATGTGTGTATGTGATTGCATGTTCTTTGCATATTCCACAGGAACCTGATTTACCAAGCATCAGTTTTCCTTTGTTTTGTAGTCGTTGTTTGTAAATGCCTGAATTTGTTTAATAGATTTGAAAGTCACATTTCCTTTTACTATTAATGTTTTCCAAATTAATTTATCTGCTTATGTTCAAGGTTTTTGAATTTTCTTCTTCCTGATACTTTTGGTAAGTTCAGTTTTTCCCTCCAGCCCCCTCCCCCTAATCACTTACTTTCTGATTTCTTCCCCTTTGGTAGTGTTTTTTCCTGGAGACTGGATGTCAAAGCATCTCAGCCTCCACCCACACAGGGCTAGGTCTTTGCCCCAAGTGACCTTTGAGGGGATAGAACTAGTCTCATCTGGATGCAGGGCTTTTCCCATCAGGCTTAGTGGAGTGATACACAGCCCTCCCACACAGGGTATACGATCTCATTCCAATTGTTTCTCAGTCCTCTGTCCAGGCAGTTTGACCTGCCAAAACACTGGTGCCACTGTAGCTGGGGATGATTTATGTTCTTTCAAGTTTGAGTCTCCAAGGTTCTGGAACAAGGGAGACAGTTGGGGTGTGGGGTAAAGCACTTAGGACATACTAAGTGCTATAAAATGTTTGTTGTTGTTATTATTTTGAGTCCAGACATGTGTCTTGTACCTCCCATTCTGTCTTTTGTAGCATAGAATGTCCCTACTAGGTGGACCAATGAGACTGCAGTAGCCATCTACAACCTGGAGCTCAGATCTCCACAGGACCAGACAGAGGGAAGAAGGGTGTGCGGAGTGGGGAGCAGAGTTGTGGGGCTGGGTTTTGTTGAAAGCCCACGGGTCTGGTCCTTGGGTCAGCTAGTGCAGCCTCACTGCTGGTAGCGTGGTGGGTGGGAGAGGAGAAGGTACTGAGTGAAATCAAGGTAAGTAGTCATCAATTCACTTTTTTTTTTTTTAACCTTCCTTTGGGCCCTAGGAATCCTAGATCCTGGAGACAGTTGAAATTGCTTGGATTTCTTTCCCTCCTCATTTCTGCCTCCTAGATGCCTGGCTTCCTTCAAGTCTGATATTCAAGTTCCACCTACTGCAAGAAGCCTTTCCTAGTCCTAACCCCGATTTTTGTGCCTTCTCTTTGTGACTACCTCAAATTTATCATCATTCTATCTGTGTCTATGTGTATATATATATATCTATATCCATACAAATGTGTGTATCTATCAATATCATGTTTGTTTATAGTTGTTGGCATGTTATCTATAAGCTTTTTGAGAATAGGGACTGGTTTTTTTTGTT
Source organism: Dromiciops gliroides (assembly GCF_019393635.1). Lineage (NCBI taxonomy): Eukaryota > Metazoa > Chordata > Mammalia > Microbiotheria > Microbiotheriidae > Dromiciops > Dromiciops gliroides. The sequence continues at coordinate 521,708,697 of NC_057863.1, read as the reverse complement.
CTTTTTTTTTTTTTGTATCCTGAGGGCTTACTTAGCACAGTGTCTGACACAGTATGTGCTTAATAAATCTTTGTTGACTTATTAATCTTGGCTTGGTCTACCACTTTACTTAACAACTGTTAAAAGTTGTCCTACATATTAAAGGAGGAGGGGTCAGTACTTAGTTTATTTGGCTAACTGATCAGCTGTTCCTTCCTTGACCCAATTAAAGAGGAATTCCACCTGATAAAGGTAACAAAGGGGTAGACAATACTGCTTATACATTTAAAAATCTAATCTTGTTTGTTGATGGATCACCTGAAGTTCTGGTCTCAAATTCCCTCATTTACAATAGTCTATAGTCTTACATGTAGTCCAGAGTAGCAGTCCAGGAAAATCTTGAGGACTATTAAGTTGCAGAGAAGGTGCTGACCTGCTTTGTAGAGGGAGTTTCCTCACCTAGGAGTCCCTATAACAATGAAATTACAAGCATAGTCCTTGTCCCTGTGAAACATATACAAGTTTTATAGAAATAGGGTTTTTTGTATCTATCATATAATTTGATAAGGATTTAAGAAATATCACTGTATGTATACATATAGTGGCTAATTAAAAATAGATATGTATTAAATTCACAATAATGATAAAATCATTTTGAAAAGAACCTTGAAAGGTGGATTTGGCGGGGAATGGAAATACTCATACTAAATAAAAATAATAGTAAAAAGAATACACAAAAATATACAATTTTATCAGTGTGGGGAACTTTTAGTAAGGAAATTCCCACGGCCAACTCAGAAAACAACCCATCTATGAATTGAGTCACATAAAGATTTTGTGACTTACTCTAGGTCACACTGTTAGTAACAGAGGCAGAGTTTGAACCCAGGTCTTCCTGACTCAAAGTCAATTCAACAAATATTAAGTACCAACTAGTGCAAGGCACTGTGCTACATCCTGAGGATATATTCAGTCAGTAAATAAACAAGAATTTATTGGGCATTTGTTATGTGCCAGGCACAGTGCTAAAATAGCAAAAGGCAAAAAATCAGTCCTTGCCCTTAAGGTGAATACTTTCCATCGGAAGAGGCAAGATGTAAATAAGTAGGCACATTTAAGATATATACAGAGTAGATGAGAGGTAATCTGAAGGAGAAAGGCATTATAGCCTGGGGGAAAGGCATCCTACAGAAGGTAGACTTTGAGCTGAGTCTTGAAAGAAGCCAGGAAAACTAAGGACATATGAAGGCAGATGCTATGTGCATCCAGAGAAAGAACTGATAAAAGTATGTATAGAATGATTATACATACACACATATATGTATACATATATACAAATGGGGGGGAAGGAAGAAAAAGAAAAAAGAAATTTACGTATTAATATTATTATGTATTTAAAAGGAATAGCAAGTTGTATATAATAGATTTGCAGCTTCATGTGCAATCATATTTTAAAACTCTATATTATGGAAATGTTCATTTTATTCCAAAAATTAAAAAGAAAAAAAAGTCAGAGATGAGGGGACAGAACATTCCAGGAATAGGTGACAGACAATGCAAAAGCATTGTGACTGGACATGTTGGGTCCTGTTGGAGGAACTGCAAGGAGGCCAATAGAGCTGGATTGTAGATTGTGTGTGTGTGTGCTTGTAGGAGAATGTGCCTCAGGTTTGGGGAGGAAATTTTCTATTGCTTCTTTTCGAACTATGCTATGTCATCAAATGCCTTTATTTTGAACTAATTGTGTCCTCTGGCTGACTCATAAAAGTAAGTATATGAGGAGGTTCATGAGCTATGGTTCTGAGTGGATACAGACCCACAGAATATCTTGAATCTGGGGTAGTTTGTCTGGGGGAATATTTAGTATGGGAGGGGGTGGGGTGAACCAGGTGCTATAATGTGAAGGGGGAAAGTGAAGCCAAAGCAAATATGAGAGACCAGGAGAACAGGGAGAGTTTGAGGAATTAGAGGTCACAGTGAGGACACGGTGAGGAGTAAGTTTAGAACGAAGGAAACAGAAGGAGAGATCGAAGGATTAGAGGATATAGTCAGAGAGGAATTTTAGGGTTCTTGATCATGGAGTTGGGGTTGGGTTATAGTCTATTTTTGTGCGTAGTTGAGGTGACATGAAGTTGCAGGTCTAGCTACTACATCATGCTGGTGAAAATGATAATAGCTTACATATATGTGCATGTGTAAGCATATATGCACATACATATAGTTACGAAACATTATACCTATGTGTGTATATAGTTAGATAATCTAATTTAATCCTCTAAACAAGCCTATGAGATGGTAAAAGGAGCTTAAAAATCACTTCCTTATAAGGAATTAACAGAAAAAAAATTAATTACTTTCCTTGATGTCTATTCCAGTGTTTAACAAACTTTTCTGTCAGGAAGTCCCTCTTTTTTTTTTTTTTAAACTAATTTTTGTTAGTTCATTCAGTTAGTCAACATTTATTTTTTTGTTTGTTTTGGGTTTTTTTTGGGGGGGGGTTTGTTTTGTTTTTGCAGGACAATGGGGGTTAAGTGACTTGTCCAGGGTCACACAGCTACTAAGTGTCAAGTGTCTGAGGCTGGATTTGAACTCAGGTCCTCCTGAATCCAGGGCTGGTGCTTTATCCACTGCGCCACCTACCAGCCCCCTGGAAGTCCCTCTTAATAGCTAACTCAAATCCATTTTCTTAGTGTTTTGTCTCTCATCGAGTTGGAGAACAGCTGGGTACTATCTTCTGCATAATAACCTTTTCATATATATGAATGCCATTACTAAGTCTTCTCTCAATTTTTTTCCCTATAGGCTAAACAATATCAATTCCTTTATCCTTTACTCAAAAGTTCTACTTCTACCTCTTTAATCATCTTTTTGCATTCCTCTGAACCCTCTCCAAGTGTCCCATGTACTTCTCAAGTTGTTGAGCCACAGCTTTTCTTAGTTTACCATAAAATACATTAAACATTGTTTATGACCCTAGTTAGATAGACAACTAAATGACTAAACTCTTCCAAGAGCCTCCTTTTTAATTTTTTCCATTAATGACTAAATAGCAAGTCAATAAACATAAGAACATAAGAAACGTAACAAAACTTGTAGAGGCATTAAATTAGAGCTGGGAGGAATCTTAGGGATGATATAGTCCAATCCTCTCATTTTATAGATGACGGGATTGAGATCTCTTGGGGGAGGTGGGGACAGATTTATAAGAATTGCTCAGAGCTGATAACTTATAATCCTAGCTAAATTTTCAGTCCCATAGCCATCCAATTTCTGGTGTCTCACTAAAATAAGCATATCGATTTGATTTTTGTTACTCTATATTGGTTTCATTTTGAAGATTAAAGAGATTCTAGAGATCAACTAGTCCACTAGAGTCCAGCTAGTCCCTTAAATTATAAATGAGGAAATTAAACAAAGTAGCTTGCTTGAGATCATATGTTTAGCAGAAGAGACCTGAGTACCAACCATGTCTCCTGACCCAAAGTCTGAGGTTCTTGTACTATGACATGATGCTCCTTAAAACACATCCATCAAGTAATCATCCAACCAGACTTAAAATAACTAACAAAATATTCTGGCCCGAATGCCCTTATTAGGTGAAAACCTTTCTCCTGAAACAATCAATCAGTCATTCCAAGGCATTAAACTACTATATGATCTTGTCACAGCCTGCAGCTCTTCTATAAAACAAGCCAGTTTTAGCATCTGAGAGTCTGGCAACTTAGAAGAAAGTATAGTTCCCATCAAGCCCCTAGGAAGGAGGGGGGAAGGAAGAAAGCTTCTATCCCTTTTCCTTTTTGGATCAGACGATGTCCTTGTGAATTTCAGAGGGTATGAAGAGATGGACTTCTCATCATTGTCTTAGTGTTCTCGGAGCAACAGTGAGTGGTGATAGTGTCTACAATGGGAGCTAAGGACAAACCAGATACACATTACAGTCCTCTAAAAGGAACCCAGTAGAGCCCCACAAAGGGGAGAAGATTTTGGGGAGCTGTGAGTTATCCCTTGACAACATGTGTTCTCTAAACTCGAGATGTTCTGAAGGTACTGTGGGAGAGTCATCTTCAGATTTGGGAAAGATTTTTTTTTTTAAGTGAGGCAATTGGGGTTAAGTGACTTGCCCAGGGTCATACAGCTAGTAAGTGTTAAGTGTCTGAGGCTGGATTTGAACCCAGGTCCTCCTGACTCCAGGGCCAGTGCTCTATCCACTGTGCCACCTAGCTGCCCCTGGGAAAGATATTTTGTAACAACTATTTTTACTACATCCTACCTTAGTAAAAACTCCTTTGTAAAAGCTCATTTGTTCAGTGATGTCAAACTCAAATAGAAATGAATCCCTGTGGGCTGCATGTTAACTTAGAAAACTGAATTAATATTAAATATGTTGTATTTTTATTTATTTTGTTAAACATTTCCCAATTACATTTTGATCAGGTTCCTGTGGTGCACAGGAGTGTTGCAGGCCACAGCAGGCCTCAAGTTTGACATATCTGAGAATGACTAATTGATATCAACTAATAATGAAGCTGAAACATGGGGAATTCATGAGCTATAGCACTAAAAGACCACACCCTATACCATAAAGGTCTGCTAGATCTCTGAGAGGAGAAGTAGCAACTGCCATCCGGAGACCTAGACTACCTTTTTTTGTGTGGGGCAATGAGGGTTAAGTGACTTGCCCAGGGTCACACAGCTAGTAAGTGTCAAATGTCTGAGTCCAGATTTGAACTCAGGTCCTCTTGAATCTAGGGCTGGTGCTTTATCCACTGTGCCACCTAGCTGCCCCCTGGACTACCATTTTGAGTAGCTACAAATCCTGTACTACTCATGAAAAAGAAAAAGTAACAGATAATGGGGGTTGGGTAGGCAAAGTTGAATGGAGTAGAGAGAATGGAAGAGAATGATACAAACCAGCCAGAAACTAAGAAGTGATTAAATAGAAATAACATTGAACTTTCCAAAGACCTAGGTTTAAATCACATAATTCTGATACTAACTGGTATGAGAAAAATAATGGGGTTTGGGGGCATCCAGAGGGCCCCATCGAGGGAGCCTTGCCTGACCTCTTTTAAGGTCAGTCCAGAGTTAGTAAAGTTGGAGCTTGGGCTCTGAATAGGGACAATAGAGATTAGAACCAAGCCTCCTTAAAAGCTTTGCCCTCAGAGGGTCTTTCTTTCACAGACCCTGAGCAGCAGGGCACTGTTCATTTTGATATGGACCACCCTCAAGTCATGCCAATCAATGGACTTGAACATTACTGGCCAATTAGCTTGGGTCAAGGTGCAGTGACCTGACTTTACCTGAGAGAGGATAAAATCCTTGGGGAGAAGGAAGGTCACTCACTCTCTTTCCCTCGCTCTCTCTCTGGGCTAGGATGCTGAAGGGGGGCAGCCACGTGTCCCGCCCCAGCCTCCTCTCTATCCTAGGTTATGTAGGGCTTCTGAACTTTTGGAGCCATGTGCTCTCTTTTTACCAACATTTAATATGATTTAATAAATACTTAATGCCAAAGACTGGTGCTATAGCCTCTAGTTTATAAGTATCAATATATTAGAAACTCCAGCTATGTTCCCTAAAATCTAGAAAGGAGACAGGCACCCCCAATATATTTCAAATGACACACTGGGTAATCTTGAACAAATTACAGCCTCTCTAAGCCCCAATTTTCCTCATCATTTAAAGGAAAACATTTTGTTTTAGTCATTTTCAATTGTATCTGATACTTTGTGACCCCATTTGGGGTTTTCTTGGTAAAGATACTAGAGTGGTTTGCTATTTCCTTCTCCAGCTCATTTCATAGATAAGGAAACGAGGCAAACAGGGATAAGTGACTTGCCCAAAATCACACAGCTAGTACCTGAGACTGAATTTGAATTCATGTCTTCCCAACTCCAGGCCTGACATTCTGTCCACTGTTCCCTGCAGCTGTCCATGAAAACATTAGATTATTGATAAAGTACCTTTCAGGTCCTAAGCCATAAAACCAAAATTTAAAGTGAAAAGTCATAAATATTTTATAATATGATTAATTGTTTGATTTGTCCTTTTTATGATTTATAAATTTTGGTATATGTTTAGATGAAAGGCAGAAAAATGAAGTGGATAGAGTGTTTCCCTGGAGTCAGGATGATGTGTGTTCAAGTCCTGCCTTTCTCATAAGCTGAGAAACTCTAGACAGTTAAATTCTCAGACCCTCCCGCCCACTGTAAAAATGAAAGTTGTAGATTAGTTACTGATCAGTGTTGGTGAAGAAAAGTTGGGGGGGTGGAGCAGTGAAATCTCATGAACGGATCTTAAAACAACAGAAACTTCAACCACATTAAGATGTTCCATCCTCCACTTTTCTGCAATATAGAATAAAAAACATCCTAGCCAGCCCTTTTGGTTCTCCTCAGATTCTTTTTTTTTTTTTTTTTAAACTTTTGTTCATTCTGAGCTTTAGCACTTTGGATGCTCTTTTAACAAAACCATCCCATGATTTTATATTCATCCTCTGCTGCATGCCACGTCTTCAACAATATGTGTGTGTATACACATACATAAATATATGTGTATATATATGTATATATACACATACACATACATTATATAAATATATTATATATTTAAATCTAAGCTGGTTAATCAATGTCATTCTGTGTGTGTGTGTGACAACTCTTTCTTTATCTCTTCATCTGAATGGTTTCTCTTTGTGTTTTCAGAATTTTCTGAGAATTTCCTATCCCTCTTGTAATGACTTCTGTGGAATTTTAGTCCATGGAATTTAACTTACTCTTTTTCCGAATGTTTGGAAACCTGCTGTCTCAACATTTAGGCATGTCAGACCAGTGCTTGGCTTCCCTCACTTCTATCACATATTCTAAAGTGAAATGGCCACTTCTCCCCCACCTACATCCCCTTCCACAGTTCCATTCATTTTTATGTAATAGTCCTTTCTTGTGAAACAGTATTGGAATTCAGAAGGGAAGTTCCCCTCATTGGTTCCTCCAATGAAGAATGAATTTAAGGCAGGTCAAGAAATGATTAACTGCTCCATTTTGCTGGGAGAAAGAGAAACACATACGTACATAAACACACACACAAAAACACAGAAAAAGAGAAAGAGGGGGGAAGGGGAGATAGTTACAACAGATAACAAGATAATTGAAATCCTCTATCACTACTATATCTTATCTCATGACAGTCCTGTGATGTTTCCTGAACTCCTCATCTATCTCTTTTTTCAGTCCAGCTGCTCTGTAGTATACTCCAATGACAATATTCATTGTTGTTTTTTCTTGCTCCCCTTGATCTTCAGCCATATGTTCTCCATCATGTTTCCCCTGTCTGGGTCCTGGATGTCCTCACCTGAGTATATTTTCTTAATTTACAGGGACATTCATAATATCCTCCCATTTCCCACCCATGCATTTTTATGTCTTATTCCTTGTAAAAAAATGTATCCTCCTCCCAGAATAATTTTATTATGGGTCTCATAACACCAAGTCTCAGTGAGACCTATCCAAACTCATACTTTTTATTGCTATCTGTTGTGAATTTCTGGGCAACTGGACTGCCCAGTCTTGTTACTCTCCACATAGTACCTAATTTTGTGGCTATGTGTAGGAAATTTCTCTCCTCTTCCTTTTCACTTTAACCCTTCTAAATTAGATTTTTAAGACCTCAGGCAAATTAATTCTTACTTGGCTAATTAGGTGCATTCTTTCCCTGGTTAGGAGCCTGCCATTTCTAAAAATCTCTCAGAAACAAAATTCTACTCTGTCAGACAATTCCCAACTTTACTTCTTTAGAGACTGTGGTATTCTATAGCTTATAGTCCTAAAACATCACTGGAAGAATACTGGTATTAAAAAAATACACCCCCCCCCCACCCCCAGGAAAGTATAAAAAAAATGTGCAGTTTTCTAAAGATAATACAGACTGCTCTCTTCCTCAGGTTCAATTTTCACTGTTTATTTGCAATATTTGTCCAAGTTATAGATGTAGATGGATGAGCTCTATGGGCTATATAACTGCATAGCACAGTCTGGATATTTAGCATTCTTTAGCCACTTGATTTTTCTTATGTAGGTAGACAAATCCTTTTTTTAAAGTTTTTTTTAATCTTTATTTAGAATTTTATTTTTTCCCAAATTACATGTAAAAACAAATTTTAACACTGGTTTTTAAAACTTTGTGTTCCAAATTCTCCACCCCCTTAAGAACTCAAGCAATTCAATATAAGTTATACATGTGTAGTCATGCAAAACATTTCCACATTAGTCAGATCGTGAAAGAAAACAGAAAAAAAACTTAAAAAAGGAACTAACAAAAATTATGCTTCAATCTGTATTCAGAAATCATCAGTTCTTTCTCTATACATAGATTGCATTTTTCATAAGTCCTTCAGAGTTGTCTTGGATCATTGTATTGCTGGAAATAACTAAGTCATTCATAGCAGATCATCTTACAATATTGCTTTATTTTGTATACTGTACATTTCGCTTTGCATCAGTTCATGTAAGTCTTTCCAGGTTTTTCTGATAACATCCTCCTCATCATTTCTTATAGCACAATAGTGTTTCATCATAATTTCATCCCACAATTTGTTCATCCATTCCCCAATTGATGGGCATTTCCCCAATTTCAAATTCAACTTTTTAAAAAAATCTCTTTTAGGATACCAACCTAGTGGTGGTATTATTAGCTCAAAGAGTATGCATGGTTTTATAGCCCTTTGGCCATAGTTCCAAATTGTTCTACAGAATGTTTGAATCAGTTTACAACTTTACCAAGAGTATATTCATGTCTCATTTCCCCCATATCCCCTACAACATTTGCCATTTTTTTTTTTTTTTAGTGAGGCAATGGGGTAAGTGACTCGCCCAGGGTCACACAGCTAGTAAGTGTTAAGTGTCTGAGGCCAGATTTGAACTCAGGTACTCCTGACTCCAGGGCTGGTGTTGTATCTACTGCGCCACCTAGCTGCCCCTAACATTTGCCATTTTCTTCTGCTGTCCTATTATCCAATCCAATAGGTATGAGGTAGTACCCCAAATTGTTTTGACCTGAATCTCTCCAATCAATAATGAGTTAGAGATTTTATTCCCCTATAGTTATAGGTAGTTTTGATGATTTCATCTGAAAACTTCATGTCTTTTGATCATCTATCAATTGGGGAATGGCTCTTATTTTAACAAACTTGACTCCATTCTTTATATGTTTGAGAACTGAGGCCTATCAGACAAAGTTGCTTCAAGTTTTTTTTCCCCCACAGTTACTATTGCTAACTGTATTTCCCTCCATCCTATTCCCTCCCTTTGATATTTTCTCTATTTTCTATCTTCTTTCACCCTATTCCTACTCAGAAGCATTTTGCTTCTGAGTGCTCACTCCTCCAATCTGCCCTAACTTCCTTCAGCCCTCTCCCCTTATCCCCTTCCCCTTCTACTTTCCTTTAGGGTAAGATAGATTACTCTACCCAACTGAGTGTGTATGTTATTCCCTCTTTGAGACAATTCTGATGAGAGTAAGGCTCACTGACTCCCCCATCTTCCCCTCAATTCCATAAACTTTTTCTTCTTTTATGTGAGATACTTTACCCTATTCCACTTCTCCCTTTCCCTTTCTCGCAATGCATTCCTCTCACCACTTAATTTTATTTTTTTAAACATATCATCCCTTCATATTAAATTATGCCTTCTGTCTAAATATACTCCATTCAGCTGCCCTAATAATGGGAAAATTCTTGAGTTACAAGTATCATCTTTTCATGTAGGAATATAAACAGTTTAACCTTTTAATATCCCTCATGATTTCTTTTTCCTGTTTACCTTTTTATGCTTTTCTAGGATCTTGTATTTGAAAGTGAAATTTTCTATTCAGCTCAGGTCTTTTCATCAAGAATGCCTGAAAGTCCTCTTTTTCATTGAATTCCCATTTCCCCCCCCTGAAATATTATACTCACTTTTGCTGGGTAGGTGATTCTTGGTTGTAATCTCAGTTCCTTTGCCCTCTGGAATATCATATTCCAAGCCCTCTGATCCTTCAATGTAGAAGCTGCTAGGTCTTGTGTTATCCTGACTGTGGCTCCACAATACTTGAATTGTTTCTTTCTGGCTGCTTGCAGTATTTTCTCCTTGACCTAGGAGCTCTGGAATTTGGCTATAATATTCCTGGAAGCTTTTATTTTGGGACCTCTTTCAGGAGGTGATTGGTAGATTCTTTCAATTTCTATTTTATCTTCTGGTTCAAGAATATCAGCACAATCCCCCCTGACAATTTCTTGGAGGATGATGTCTAAACTCTTTTTTTGATCATGGCCTTCAGGTAATCCAATAATTTTCAAATTATCTCTCCTGGATCTATTTTCCAGGTCAATTGTTTTCCCAAGGAGATATTTCACTTTGCCTTCTATTTTTTTCATTCTTTTGGTTTTGCTTTATTGTGTCTTGATTTCTCATAAAGTCATTAGCTTCCATTTGCTCAATCCTACTTTTTTAAGGAATTATTTTCTTCAGAGTGCTTTTGTACTTCCTTTTCCATTTGGTCAATTTGGCTTTTCAAGCTGTTGAATTTTTTTTTTCATGATTTTCCTGCATCCCTCTCATTTCTCTCTCCATTTTCCCCTCTACCTCTCTTACTTTATTTTCAAAATCCCTTTCGAGCGCTTCTATGGCCTGCGACCAATTAATATATTTTTTTGAAGCTTTGGATGTAGGAGCTTTGACTTTGTTATCTTCTTCTGAGGGTGTATTTTGATCTTCCTTGTCACCATAGAAACTTGCTAGGGTCAGCATTTTTTTCTGTTTGTTCATTTTCCCAGCCTATTTCTTAACTTTTAACTCCTTATTAAAGTGGGGCACTGCTTCTGGAGTGCACTGTCCCAAGCTTCAGGGGGTCCAAGGTGGTACAATTTAAGGAGAGGCACATTTACCACTCCCCTACCCTGTGTTTTGGTCTGCAAGCAACCACAGGCCTGCTTGCCCTCTAAACCAGAAAAGATTCCTGTTCTACTGTGGCTGTAAGCTCTGGTATGCCTGTGTCCCTCCCCTACCTGGCTCACCACCCAAGACTGCAAACTGGATTCACATTTGAGCATGGGCAAAACAACAGATTTTTGCCTCAGTGCCAGCAGAGACCTCTGTAATCTCCCCCTGGCCAATTGCTCGCCCCTCTCATTGTCTGTGGGCTGAATTCCAGAAGCAGCTGCTGCCAAAGCTGATTCAGAGACTCCTGAGGCTTCATTCTCTGGGACTGGGGCTGGGGCTGGGGCTGGGTCTGCGTGGTGCTGCCTGTATGGGTCTGTGCTCAACTCTCATCCCGGTACAACAGACCTTTCCTGCTGACCTTCTAAGTCATCTTTGGGTGGAAAATGGTCTCACCCTGTCCTTTTGTGCGTTCTGCTGCTCCAGGAATTGTCTTATAGCATTATTTGAAGGTATTTGGAGGGGTCTTCGGGAGAGCTCAGGGAAGTCACTGCCTTTCCTCCACTATATTGGCTCAGCCCAGACCAAATTCTTTTGAATATTATGGATCTCAGTTAGATATCTCTAGAATTTTCCAAGGGTCAATGTAATTAGTACAATGTTATCTGGGAACAAGAGCATCTATATGATCATATCATCTATAGGAAATCCCTCTTTGATTTGGATTCTATACTGGAATCTTACCTGAGAGGAGCAAACACATTTGATAAAACACAAATGTCCCTGCTTAATTCTTCACTTGAAATTGATAATCAGAGCTCTTTGAACAAAATTATTGCTCTTGTTACATCAATAAAAAGTATGCTCTGGGTGGGGAGGGCACCCACTGGTCTCACAAGACTTCTGAGCCAAGATCATGATAAAAATAGTGGAGGATCATGGGTAGAGTTTATATCAGCTTGTGAGGAAGGAGGTAGTCTAGAAAATGATGTGGAAAGTGACTTTTTAAGAAGAAAAGATAGACAAGATGGTGACTGAGACCATCCTGGTTTTTCTTTTTCTTTTTTTCTTTTTATGACACTTCTTTTCCTGGAATAACACTTTAATACTTTGCCTTTTGGGTATGAACAGATTCAGGGGCAAGCAGTGAATGCATGTGCCAGGAGACATGGCCAGAATGAAAATGTGGTATCCAACATTATCATTCAACTTTTTTCTTTTTTCTTTTTTGCAGGTCAGTGAGGGTTAAGTGACTTGCCCAGGGTCACACAGCTAGTAAATATCAAGTGTCTGAGTCTGGATTTGAACTCAGGTCCTCCTGAATCCAGGGCTGGTGCTTTATCCATTGTGCCACCCAGCTGCTCCCTTTATCATTCAATTTTAACTATTCTCTCCAAAGTTACCAGTGGCCTCTTAATAATGGCCACCTTGATGGTCTTTTCTGAACCTTCATCCTTGTTGTCTTCTATGTAAACTTTGGCATTGTTAATCACCCTTTTTCTCCTTGACTCTTTTCTCTAGGTCTTGTTGACACTCTCCTAGTTTTCCTCTTACCTGACTTCTCCTTCTTAGTTTATTCTGATGGATCTTCATCCATGTTGTGCATGCTAACTATGTGTATCTCTCTCCAAGGCCCTATGCTGGGCCCTCTTCTCTTCTTTCTCTATATTGTTTTGCTTGGTGATCTCTGTGGTGCCATGTGATTAGAGAAGGGGTAGGATGAGGAATATGTTGCAGAGGTGGATATGAAAAACGCCTCATGAATAGTACTTCATTTCTCAACTATATGACTTTGTATGGACTATCTCCCATGCCTGGAATACACTTTTTCCTGACCTGCCTCACAGAATCCTTTTTTTCCTTCAAAATATAGCTTAAGCATTGCCTTCTCTCTCTCTCTCTGTAATCAATTCAATTCAATAAAGATTTATTAAGCACCTCCTATATGTCAGGTACTGTGCTAAGTACTGGGGATACAAAAAAAAGGGCAAAAAACATCCCTGTACTCAAGGAGCTATAGTTTAATGGATAGTAATGAATAAGACAAACCTCTAAGTAAGAATTTTTCAGTTGAACAAGTACCAAAGTTATTCACCTCAATAAACTCTCTCTCTCTCTTTTTTTTTCCCATGGCAATGAGGGTTAAGTGACTTGGTCAGGGTCACACAGCTAGTTGAGTGTCAAGTGTCTGAGGCTGGATTTGAACTCAGGTCCTCCTGAATCCAAGGCCAGTGCTTTATCTACTGCGCCATCTAGCTGCCCCTGATAAACTCTCTCTCTCTTTTTGTTTTTTTTGCAGGGCAATAGGGGTTAAGTGACTTGCCCAGGGTCACACAGCTAGTAAGTGTCAAGTGTCTGAGGTCGGATTTGAACTCAGGTACTCCTGAATCCAGGGCCAGTGCTTTAACCACTGTGCCATCTAGCTGCCCCAAAGCAGTGCCTTTTACAGGGATACTTTCCTGATACCTCAAATGCTGGTGTCTTACCTAATTATCTTGTATTTAATTACCATGTACTTTGTATTTATTCTTTTTAATATAATACTCTCACTTGTTTTCCCTGATAGACTAAGGCCTTTTTGAGAATAGTGGTTGTTTCATTCTTTCTATTTGTATCTCCAATGTCTAGAATATTGCATAGTTGGCACATAATATATACTTGTTGATTCATTGATTTGTAAAT